>NC_081211.1:5632500-5940000 GCF_902713425.1 Acipenser ruthenus
TATAGTTTAAATGCTTTGACACAGAAATCCATGTGCTGTTTCCAGCTCTCTTGGTTTACAACAAAAAAATCCAGCAAAAAAGAAAAATCTGATTTTCAGATGACTTCCAAGAAGTATGTAAGTATTTAATTTTTGTGTTTTAACTCCTTCCTTTTGTCACCTGACTATCTATCAGGGAAGCGTGCTTGAAGCTGCCCTGCCCTGACCTGACCTGACATGTCATGATGTCGGCTTGCTAGGTGGGGTCTGTGATGAAGACAGACTATGGACACCAGGGTAAGAATGGATTTTGAATGTCTTTTTTTTCCCCTTGCCAAGGTATACTTATTAATGTAAGTAAACAAAAACAAATAATTTGGCATTTTTATGCTTCAAATTCCAATTCTATCAAAAATGATAAAGGAATATTATATATAGGGATTGTATGGGGTGCTACAAGATGATATCCACTTTACGAGGGGTCAGAGTTCGCCAGCCGCTCTGTCCAGCACTTCATGAAAATCAGCTTGTATCTTACATAGCACCCTATACTATATTCTTATATATATATACAGTAGTCAAATAAGAATGTACATTGAATGAAAACTACAGCAATGGTTAAATATAGACTAAATATGTTTCGATCAAACATTACGAACATTTGCCGCAGACTTGTCTACAAGGCACGCTTGAAAAGAAAATACAAGCCAACTAGGACTTTTCATGTTGATGTAATAGATAGCACAGTTAAATAAAGTAATTTACCTCACTTGCACAGTAGGCTATAAATAGGGCTTGAGGTTTTCAGGTTTTATTTTTGATCACATGACGTCCCTTTAAACTTATTTTGAGCCGATTCTGTTTTTCCTCATTAAACTCAGAAAAGCTGTTAATTACAAAACAATGTCACTTGTTTTTACCTTCATATCTTGACTGAGACTGATTCTGTTTCACTCATTTAACAGAGTTGTCTTGATATATTTTCTTGTCAGCATAAAATACCCAGTACAGAGTGTATTCATCCATGATTTGTAACAAAGAAAAAATATGCAGTCGTCTCTGGCTAAGACAGAGATGACCACCGGACACAATATGCCAAGGCCAGTAACGATATCAAGTAATAAATACAAATGTATTTGTCACTTATGCCATGACGCACGTGCATCAGCATATGAAAGGAACAGAATAAGTACGAGATAAACAGTAGGCAAGTGTCTGTTAATAAACTATAATAATAAACTAACAGTCAAACTAACAGTAATAAACTAACTGACAAACTAAATTAACAAAGCACTCCTACAGACAGTAAAAATGCAACAGTGACTATAACAGGAATTATGAAGAGGAGAATTCATTTTTATAACAATCGTTATAAGCAGCATCCCTACACATGTTAAAAATGCAGCAGCAGCTCCAGATTACTCTTGCGATGACAAGTCAGTTTTGAAAAGATTGAATAAACCATTTGAATTTGAGTTTTATGATGATGAGTTATTGGGTTGCAAAACAAAATCTCTATCGGTGCCAAAAGGGTGTTCTTTTAAACGACATTCCAAAGTTTACAATGGGAAAATTCAGTTTCATCACAAGGTTGTTCCCTAAGCTGAAGTGTTGTCTTCACAGCCACTATTGCAGAAACCTATCATCAAAGCTGTTTACAACCAGTTGATAATGTACTCCTAAAATCCATATTAGTTACAATACAATAAATAAACAGTGCTTAAGAGGCCTTTATATTATAAGCTGTTTTCCTACCAAGGCAAATCACAGCAGTGTGCTCTTGCAAACAGTTATACTCATAGATCTATTTATAGCCAGTGGGTGGGTGTTTCAGTCTGCTGTAACAGTCTACTGTTGGGCATGTTTCGTTCCCCTGCCGTTACGAAGGTGTGTTCAGATTGCAAATCAATCCAACAAAAAAATGTATATTTAAGGTATGTGCAAAGCAAGCTTGTGCCCCCAAATTAACTAGTTGTTTGGTTCTAGGGGCACATAAGGAGGCTATGTGGTCCAGTGGTTAAAGAAACGGGCTTGCAACCAGGAGGTCCCCGGTTCAAATCCCACCTGAGCCACTGACTCATTGTGTGACCCTGAGCAAGTCACTTAACCTCCTTGTGCTCCGTCTTTTGGGTGAGACGTAATTGTAAGTGACTGCAGCTGATGCATAGTTCACACACCCTAGTCTCTGTAAGTCGCCTTGGATAAAGGCGTCTACTAAATAAACAAATAATGAGGAACAATTTTGGCCTACACAAAAAGCAAGTCAAGTTGAATTGCTTTCAGCCAAAAACAGAGTCGCACGCACGCACGCACACAGACACACACACACGCTATTGCTTGGTTGTCAGGGTAAAGCCCGGAGGTGTCTTCTGAGCGAAAATTCAGGCTTGGCAAATCTAAGACACATTTGCTTCTGATAGAGTACCAGGCTGATGTAAATCATCCAGTTTCAGACTGTCTCGCCAGTGTCACATATGGTCCTGAGTTACGGGCTGCTGGCCCACACAGCATTGATCAAATGGTTTCCTGGACGTGCTAGAGATTGACATCTGGTATGACTGTTAACAAGGAGCACAGCTTCTCAAGGCTAGGCTTACTTGTATAACATGCTAAATATTTATAATAAATAAACCAATGCAACTCAAGCTGTTGCATAAATAAGCTTCTGTAATACAGTGCACATTTAGAGGAGTACAACAGTCATTACCTTACAGTAGATACCCTCACACTGTATCTTCTGCTTAGTTTGAAGCAGCAGGAACACTCGACTTGTCAGCTGTCGCTGTAAATGATCTTGTTATGAACAAACCTGTCATGTATGAAGTACAGTGTATCCATGTCGCTTAAACAAAGCTGATTTACAGAAGCCATATTATAGGCTTGCATGTGAAGCATAATACATGTCTGTGGTACCAAGTCCTGCCTCTTTGGTAAAATAATTTGAGAGACATTGCGGTCATGGTATTTGACATCTCAGCCCACAGCTCAGTAACCCAGAGCAGATGACCAGCATTTAATGCAATGCAGCAACCACGTTCGACAGCAACAAAACAGACCTGAGGTGTATTCAGTTGATCTCAACAGTGAAACTGTTTAGGTCATTACAATAGGATCCTTGGTCTACCAAGGTTAAGCAAACCAACATCTTTTAACTGCATTTGAGGCTCTCCTTTTGTCTTTTAAAAGTATGCAATACCCCAGAGATGGTTCTTGATTAATTTGGATCTACCAAATGATAGTAATCCTCTTCCACTGCTTTTTAACCCTTTCTGCTTTGTCAGAGACATTTGACATCACCAAGCGGAATACAGTATAAACGAATGGCTATGAATCAGCTTATGATCCAGTTCAGAGCATGCCTCTTGATGGATCTGCAGAGTAGCCCATAGAAATGGCTGCTGATGGCTGTGCTAGTATAAAACAGTCAGTAGTCTGTCTGTTGAGCTAAATGAATAGATCCCCCACTGATAGTTCAGATATTTTCTAGCTGTCTGTGATGTATATAGGTTTCTATGAAAAGAGGCTAGTGCTACTAGGTATTGAAATGCATGCCTGGGGAAAACAGGATATTTGAGAAAGTGTACCATAATATACGTATATCCTTCTGTACAGCTAAACAGATTTAATTATTACCGTTTAGCAAAGCTTCCCTTCCCATGCATAGCAGAAGAGCGGGACAGCATGGTGTGCTGACGGTGCTGCCCCCTTGTGGTGGTACTCTTCCATGACCTTTGGGGAATATGCTGATTGTTGCTGACATCACTGACAGGTGGGCTCAAAAGATTTCTTTATTTTTTTTTCCATGTCTTTATTTATTACAGACTTTCTTGATTCCACATCTTTTAGACACACTAGTTTATATTGTTTTAGTGCAATAAATGTAAAGAAATCTGAAGTGTACATGACAACTAAAATGTATTTCAAATCCAGGTGTGGAACAGAAGCACATTTTTAGAACACTCCCGACAGTAACAACAACTTATAACTAATTGTAATTTCGAAACAATAACAAACTGAATTCAATATAGAAATGAAGTTTATTTGAAATACAAAATTATATATATGAATTAAATATCCTAAATTAACTTAATGCATTATACTTTATAGATATTCACTGGGGATATTTTATTCAAGAAAACTGAAAGTGAAAAAAAAAAATTAATAATAAAACTTAGTCTGGGTTTAATGGTCTTATAGGTATATAAAGTCATAGCTTTGTAGCAGCTCTGGTAGTTACTTAATCCAGCAAAGTAATTTTGTTAAACGTCTTTAAGGTTTTTCATGTATAAATAAAGTGTGTTTGTTTCAAACAAGTCTGGACTTTTTATTTAATCTTAATTCCATTTGTGATTTTTTTTTGTAAATGTATGTGTTTTATTGTGATGTGTCAAAATGTGTACAGGCAGAGGATATAGGTGAATGCAGTGGTTGCTTACAGACAGTGGGGCCTATTTAAATGATTTAAACAACGTAGGATGCAAATACTGCTACTGAAGGAAGTTCATGATAGGTAGGTGTTTGAGGCTGGTGGCAGTCACAGTTTCTTTTTACACATCTTATCCAATTCTTTACCACACGTTATTGCAATGGCAGAAAGGGTAGCATTTAAAGCAGTGGTGTATGCACTTGTATTAACAAAAATAATATAAATTAAAATACAAAACAATGGTCACCCAAAAGATGTGCCATCACACTTAGAACACCAAACCCTTAACCTGCAGGGTTTTTTTTTTGTGTATTGTTAAAAGTTGATGTTGCAGCACCTCATTGTGGACATTTTGGGGGGTGTCGTGCATTTATAGCTATCATTTCCACTGTGTTATTATCTTGATGTAGAAAAATAAAAAGCTGTTTCTAAAAAACATAATACTCCCTAAGGCAGAATAATACATGCCAAAAAGGAACACATAAACAAGCAGTGTGAAGCCAAATAAATAAATAAAAACTGGGGAATAAAATGTGCAATTGTTACTATTTAAAATGGATTTTTTTTTCTTCTTTTTTTACTAATCGTATTTCTTTTTTAAGTGTTCTTGCAATTTGCTGCATTGGTGATTATGTAAAGACAATACTATGCTGTAAGAATATTTTATGGGTTTTAGAGCACTTTGGTTGTGAGGGTGGTATTTAGGAGAAGAAGCATTCTGCATTGTGTCTGCAATTTCTTTCAAACAAATGACAGTACAACATAAATCCAACCCTGCACTGTAAATGTGTCAAGTGCATTATATCATAGTAACATTTTACTTCCTTTTCTTATTGGAAACAAGGCAAGTGTAATTACTTTCAGCCTAGCAGAAACATGGCTGGCCTGCTGATCATGCTGTGGCAGAAACAAACCACTAGAGGGCACTACAAAACTATTCAACCAGGTACAGTGTACCTGCATACAGAGTACCATGCGCATTTGAGGACATGAGTTGGGCTGACATGTATTTCTTTTTATAAAAATGCATCAAATGTAAAAGTAGTGGAAGTTAAAAGAACTTTTTTTTTCAGATCTAGTTATAAGTGGCCTCTTATAACTAAATCAGAACAGCACCGTAAGGCAACCCAGCGCTAAAACACCCGCTCCTTTCAAGTGAAAGATGTGAAAAGCAGAATTTTTTTTTTTTACTGAGCCTCCACTTGGATGAGTCTTACAAGTATTAAACGGAAACTTATTTGTGTGGAAAGACGGCAATGACTAGGGATACAAACTTCTAGTGTTTCCAGTACATAAGAATAAAATAAAAAATAAAACAGCACATTTTAATTCCTATATATAATTAGGTTCAGTTGAGGTCATGTGGTTGCTGTGTGATAAAAGAGCACACTGAGATATTGTTGCCATATTTGGTACACAGCTGTATTCTATGGTTGAAGTTCCATTACAGGCGATGTCCAGTAAACTAACTTGCTCTAATACATGGTTTTAACCTCTGGTAATATAAATGATACACACTTTGAGATGATGTCTTCACATTTGGTACACACCTGTATTTTATTTATACTTCTTACACTTAATTTTGTTGTAGAATGGTTTAACAGCAGTGTAGTCACTTATTAGAATTGACTGAGCAGTATGTTTGCTGAGTGACTACATTTTTTCTTAAAAAAAAAAAAAAAAATCCTTTGCCATATATGGTAATGCTGATTTTTGCAAGCTCTTCTCATGGCAATGCTTACTGTATGTCAGCGACTGCATTTATGTTAAGTATTATACAGAAATTTGACTTATGAAATACTGAAACAGTGAACAAATGGCGCTTGTGAGGGAGCCTATTTCTTGTGCTAGGTAAGCAAAAGGTAAAGCAGATGCTTTTCAAACCAAGCAGTGCACATGTGATTAAATGAAATAACCCCTCATTATTTGGAGAAATTGATTGGAAAAATACACGTCCTGATGAGAAGAGGAGGTGCCCTGGGACCACTCTCCATCATAAATACAACATCCCATTGTGATTGTTAGCATGTTACAATAAGTGCTGCCAGGATCTGCGATCATTATAATGATTCGTACTGAGAGGGCTGCCTGCAGAAAAGTGACTTGTCTGCACAGACAAACCAGACTATTCAGTTAGGTTTCCAGCAGGACAACAGATCTCAAACCATTGATAATTATTCCAAATGCATTCCCCTTCCATAAAAGCACTGCAGTATCTGTATGCAATGGCTTTGCAATAGTACTGCAGGGTAGCTAGAATACATTTACAAGTATGGTTTTGCACAGTAGTATTACTGTACTGTAAATGCAATTGTGTGCAAAATACTGCATTGCACTGCAGTTTATATTACAGATAACAAGGTTGAAGTACTGTATTTGCTGTAAAGGTCTGAAGTGTTAAAGTAAAACATGAGATTTTATTTAAAAACATGATATCCAGTAGATAACTTTAAAGAAGTCTCTGTAGGCATTGCTTTCAAACAGACTTCCTTCCTTGGTCATTTCTCTATTGATTGACATGCTTTCAGCCAGTAACATGCTTTGACCCCAAAGACTGCTGAGGTGAATATGACCTAGGAAGTGCAACAGATTTCCCCAAGACCAAAGCATGGAAACTGAGAACATTCTTTAACCGAATGCAGGACCAGATGTCCTGTTATAACGTGTCTCTTTCAAAAGTGTACATTTGAGACTTGTGATTGCATTCACTATACAATCACTTTAATATAGGGACCATTGTGTATCCAGGTTCTGAAAATCAAACATCTAACTGCATCTGTTGTCGATTTATGTTTACGTCAGCATCGATCACATTAATCTTTTATCACACACAGACAAAATCGTTTTCAGTGCGCAGGTGGGTACTTCATTTTGTCGAAACATCAGCTGTGTATTCTGATACTTTCCCTTGTGATTCGGTGTAAAAGCCTGTATCTCAAAGTCATCTATCTACAAGGTTTTGTGATATTACAGACTGGAAATTGGTGCCAGTTTTCAAAGGAATAAAAACTGCTCTGATTCTTCATTCACAAAGAAAATATTTCCCTCCCTGTCGGTCCTCTGTGAGTCCAGCATTAATAGTTCTATATAGACAGGATCCTACAGGGTTTCATTGCTACACCTGAGAATACATCTTCTCTTTATCACACTGGAATCTGCAATAAAGGGCTTGCACCAAGTTCTTTTCACTTGTGCTCTGGTCCAGATTCAAATCCCAACCTCCACATGTGAAAATAATGAAAGGCTAGCGACTCAGCCTGTAGCGCCACCTGGCCTCACTCAAAGAGAACTTCACCTACCTCACATGGAAATTACTTTGAAGCATTAGCTGCAGAGGGTAATTATCTCTAATGGTGGAAGCAGTCATATGTACGTCCGCACATCTGTATGTGTGTCACACTAACATATTGCATATATCCAGCTGTCATGAAAATACAAATGAAATTGCCTCGCTTGCAATGCTTATTATATGAGACAGATCAGAACCCTGGTGAACCACTCAATTACTTCTATAAATTCCATTAGGGGTGACAGATGACTACATATCCATGTGACATTAGGTAAACAGGATAATCCGCAATGCTTCTCAAGATACAAAGCAGAAAAGAGCGGGGAGTTTTTCAATAAAGGCTTATTTAATTAGACTGCACTTGGAGAGATAGGGTTAGATGAAACCATCTCCTTTGGTACAACTGTATGTGCCTCATAATACAGTAAATAGCATCCCAGATACTGCAGGTTTGAATGAGCAAGTTGTAGCACCCCAGCTGCCAAGTCTGTTATTACATTGAACGTTGCACCAGTCTGGTCAGTTACCATTACAAAAACAGTTACCAGATTTATATAAATCCCATATCCATGACTCAACTAATTACTCAGAGAAAGCTGACAACAGGAACACAGGTATAAGATTTTATCCTAAGAAGACCATCAAAAACAACAGTGACTCTTATAGGTATTCCACCATGGTACAAATGAGATTAGTCTTGCAAACTGATGCACAAGATTGTGAAAAAACAAACAAACATTGAAATGTCTGCATAACAGAATACCCTTTGAAACAGCCTCCTTCATTAGGTCAAGTGTTCAAGGACCTGAATATAACTGAAGCTGTCACGCAAATATCTTTTAATCACATTTGTGAAAGCTAATTTTGTTATATGATAAAGATTATAGGAAAGTTCATTCCAGGGAGAAAAGGCTTTTCATACGAAACGCAGAGGACTAGATGGCACAGCAACCAGCATCTCAGGTTTTTCTCCTTTGGAGACCTTGGTTCGAATCGAACCAGACTGAATGGAAGCACTGCAGTAAACTTGCAGGTTTGGGAAATCAGATGTTGGGTGAAGTTGCTTCTGCAATCAGCAGCAAACAGATGAGTTTTATAGAGGTTTAAATAAATTCAACCCCCACCCCCACCCCCACCCCCCCGAATCTTAGCATAGGAGTATAAGGTTTTTTTTTTTTTCTGCTGCTGGAAGAGCCGAGGCACATAAAGAATTTGTTTCAATTAATGTAAAACTAACAAAGCAATACTGCAGTGTCTGTGTGGTTAATGCACCGTGAATTTCTGCTTATTATCAGTAAGATGCGTACAAATTTCATAATTTCTAATGAAACGATGATAGATTGTACTTTCAAAAAGACCTGTCAGTTCTGTTCAGTTCAGTTGAAAAGTGCGTTTAAGAATTCATAAACTTGATAACAGAAATGATGTCTAACTGTCAAACAAATCTATACAGATCTCTGTTCATGCTCAGTGTGAGCAGTGATGACTCTTATTGCTGTACCACAGCGCCACCTACTGACTCACATGTATTGTAATATCCTGAACAACTCTGCCTTGACCTTCTCATGAAATAAAAACTAGTAAAGTTATTTTTTCAACAATTTTAAATGTACCACTATTGAGTGTTTTATAGTTATGAATGAAATGGAAATGCAAACAACTGCAGTTTTGTGCAAGAAGCAACAACACTCAAGTCCATTTATTATAAAATAAACTTCAACCAATTTATAACTTGTGGATGACCTGCTTTGATACATTTCAGACAAGGACAGATGTCCTTAGTACCTGAATAACTCACAGTCCCTCAGTCCTGGAACTAACACCGTTGCTGCATTCTGTATCTCTCTAGGGCAGCTGTTGCTATCACATGTGATTTAGCAGAGACTACAAGTTAGTTTATTTTGGTTTATATAAATCAAGGACCATAGAGCTTTGTTTTTCAGGTTAAATAGACCCTAAAAAGGTGTTTTTATTGTTAAAGTGCAGTATTATTTAAATCCACCACTATTTCCATAATTTAACAGACCCCATTAACTGCTTTTGCTCATGAAGCCTAGTATTGCAGGTACTGCAATACCTATAGATTCTGATATTGTCAGCATAGGCTTACAAGTTCACATTTAAGACAGCAAAGCTTCAGCAAAGCTCCAGACATACTCCTCGCTATCCCCTGCTACTACTGTTGGCATTACATTTGGACCTGATAAAAAGAAAATTGGTTCAAGACCAGGCTCATGAAAGCCTATCGGACTGTATGCAATGCTAAAAGGAGGAAAAGTTTCCTTTTCTCAACTTAAGATGATCAGTTTGCAGTAAATCCGTCTGATGTGCTTTAGAGCTTGCTAATCCGCTAGCACGCTGACTGAAACATTGCGCAGTTCCAGAACTGCTCTTATCTGACCTGTTTTCTTTATAGAGCAAGTCTGCATGGAGTGACAGAATAAAACAGTTTTCCTGTGTGTGGATTAGGGGGAAATGTGTTCTGATATAATGGCGGTATTTTGTTAATTTCAAATAGGCTATCTATTTTATTTGTCTTTCCTTCTTGCAGGGTAGCTCTTAATGCTGGTTGAACAGCTGTCCAGTTTGAGAACAATTGCTTATTAATCTTAAATACACTTTTTATTTACGTGCTGGGTATCCTCCAATGTATGCTAGCCACCAGCAGTTGCTGTCAGTTTCAGCAGAGAAAGGTGACCTAACCAAGTGCAGTCAATGACTAAACCATGGGGACGCTGTAAAGAAGCACCAAAGAGACCTTTAGCACTGTATTAAATGCCGCATTGTATTAAAGTGAAGAGAAGCTGGAGTCAGAGCGCAATCCCCAAGCTGTCTCTTCAGCGGTCACAGAAGAATTAACACTTAGAAGAATGATCTCTTCTTATATCAGCTAAAGTGGTGTTCTCTGAAAAGAAATCCCTGACTTACATTTCAACAAATAGTACAGGATATTGAAACGCTGTCAGAAAAAAAAAAAAATAAATCTTGTGCCATGATGGTACTCAGTACAGCAGGATCACACTTAATCCTTTCTCTCACAGAAACGCCAAACAATGTTTTATATTAAAGGTTAAAGGTTAGATAAGCTCAAGCAGACACCAGAGGTTTTTTTTTTTTTTTAAAGCAAAGTGAGAGCATGGGAAAGCATAGTAGTCACTGCAAACCCCATGGACGTATGGTAAGCATATTAAAAAAGCATGCATGCGAAAACGTTAATGTGCACGATAACATTAGATTAGATTTGCCCTCAATCCAAAGTATGACCTCAAGTGAAGTTAATGAAGTCCAGTCAGTCCCACGTGAGATGCAAATCTCATTCTTTCAATAGAGCAGCATAATGTGTTTTTGTCTTCAGACATACAAGGTGACCCTTTCCACTGTGGCACCACCTATAAGGCAGCATGGTCGTGTTCTTCCCTGGGCTTACACTAGATGGCAACATCATGATACATTATTGCTCCCTCTAGTGGACTCAAAGACTCATGGTGATGGTGTCGCTCGTCAGCGTGTTTCAGTGCCCTCTTGTGGTCACAGTTATTCATTTTTAAATTAAGGATGACATTGGTTGTCTATGTTCGAGGCATTCCTGAAAATCCACACCTCATTAATCAAATCAATCATTTTTAGAATTGGTTTGGTTCCAAAAATTATGATAATATTCAATAATGACCTCATGTGATACATAATTCAGAATAATAATTAAAAAAAACAATATTGCGACCTTACTTGCTTACTAAATATCTGCATTTAGTTCATTATTTAGTTATGCAATCAATCAATTAAAAGTGCTTTTTTCCCCCTTCCCTTCACCACAAAATGCAAACATCAGATATATCATTAACCTCAGGTTACCTAACTGGGAGTATCGATGAGCATGCAATTAAAAGACATGCAACTGTTTTAAAAATTAAATAGAAGTACACAGAGGAATTCAAAGCAGAAATCCTGTCGAATCAATATTCTGTACAGTACATTTCTAGTTGTTTGAAAAACATTTTTTTTTACTTCCAGTGTTTCCCATTCTTTATACAACCTGTGGTGACTTTATTAGAACGGAGGTAAGATCTGCAGTATTAGAACATAAAATGTTTGTATAGCCAAGCTACCATTTTGTATAAAACACACCGACACTGCACTATTGTAACAGTATCGAATCTCTATTTCGCCTCCCTTCTTCCCTGACCCTTTGCCTCCCCTTTCTTCCTCTTTGTCTTTCAAGGCTTGTTGTCTTTGTCGTCTGCCTTCAATAGCAGCTCGCACTTTGAGATACAGTTTCATTTGCTGTCGCTCTGAATTTTCTCTCACCCACTCACACTGAAAATCTCCTTACTGCCTCTGCACACTCCATTTTTCTGCCTCAGTTTCTTTCTCACTTTCATGCGGTCTTTTTCATTCTGTTTCTTTCTTTCTTCAAACTCCTTCAAGACCCATTCCTCGGCCCCTTGCCAGCATAGTAGAGGGCTACTAACTCTCAGATAAAAGGAGTGAACCCTTTATAGGAAGTTTAAAGTGAGGTGACCATGAAGGGGTTCTAGCTATAAAATACCCCCATAAATAGTACCTGTGAATAGCATGCATTGGAAGCAAACTAAAGCAAACATACTTTCATTCTAAAAATGATATATGGTATTAAAGAAAGTTCTTTTTGCATTCCTTATTTTCAGGCAGTCTTACACTTCCAGACCAAAACTACATGTGCACAATGGAACCACACTATTCCACTTTTCTGTCTGGCTGCCATTTGGGAACTGGGTGCTGCTTGTTAGTTGGCATTCTTTTTTTTAAGACAGTTGCTTCCCAATTAACCTGATTCAAAGTTGGTTTCCTGCTTCTCCAGTGGCTACGCTTGCTGCGTATTGGAGTCTTTGCCAGGGTGCTGGCCAAGTTGTCCCTTTGAAAATGCCCAGTGGTTATCTGAGTGTAATAAAGAATGCCTTGTGTTTTTGGGAATGAAAAGTCGGTGGAGGAACCAGTCAAGGTGCAATGTTATACATCCGCAAAAAACCTTGGGTATCCTGAACAGAGCAAACTACTCCTTCATCCCAAAACCCCTGCTCTGCCTCTTCAGTGGCATTTCCGTTCTGGCATTTCTGTACCCAGATGACCTTTGGACATGTGCAAATTACAACACTGATCTCTGTAGCGATGACAGCCCAGATGAACCCATCTTCACCAAGCAACTGACCCTACCTGCCGACTGTGAGCTGTTTCCTGTCCATGTGCTTACACGTTGCTATACAAAACAATTCCCCCACCTACCTAGTGGGCTCTATTCACAAAGCACAGTTATTTAAAGATGTGCTCCTTCAAGACCTCAGGGTCTGTTGACACGTGTTGTTGGCAGCTGAGTCATCCGGCGATCTGGAGATGCAGGATGATGTATGTGATCATCTACCCCAATGAAAAACAACAGCCCTGCTGAGGAAGCACAGCCAGCAGGGATTTTTTCCATTAGCATTATTTCTGTGTTCCACAGCAAATTCAATCAAAGTTTCCTGAGGCAATAATAATTCATTCTATTAATGTCGACTGCCACTTCAGTGCTTCAGGTCTTCTGCTGTCCACTACCGGCCCTCAGCAGTCCTGGCAAACCTCTCCCCTACATGGGCACTTCAGTGGGTCTACTCCATCTAGAGCAGCTAGTACCGACTGTGCTTTACCACCAGCTCCTGCCCATCTCTGGTGGTTTGCTGTGACCACCATATGATCACAGCATATTAAGATGGTAACTCCCATTGTCATTCCTCCCTCTCCAGGCACTAGCTTACTCTGTAGTCTCCTGCAATACATTGATGGCCCTCTGCTGGTTCATGCCATTGGACAGATGACATTCTCCTCCAAGGATTACAATATTACAAAACTTAAATAAACCTACGAACTCCAACATACACCTTAGTTGTATATTACTAGTTCAGTAACATGAGTTAGATTTTTCTTGCTAGGAATAAATAAGACTCTGTTAAACTCATGGAGAATAAGGCAGTATAAGTGTCACTAAGGGCCTTGTATACAAGTACATGCAATAATAATTGGTCAGATGAATTCATGTCAAATATATAAGATAATGGGATAGGACAGTATCCCATTACCTGAGGCAGTCTATTGATCTGAAGACCCCTCACTTCAATCCTGAACCGTCTACTCAGTTTAATGCTGACCCAGCTCTTTCCAGCTAACACAACAGACTGCAGACCAGTTTCTAATTTAACCAATGAGATGTCAGGTAGCATTGTGCTTTAACCAACAAGATGTCAGGTAGCATTGTGCTTTAACCAATGAGATGTCAGGCAGCATTGTGTTTTGACCAATGATATGTCAGGTAGCATTGTGCTTTAACCAATGAGATGTCAGGCAGCATTGTGTTTTGACCAATGATATGTCAGGCAGCATTGTGCTTTAACCAATGAGATGTCAGGCAGCATTGGGCTTTGGACAGTTCCTGGTGCAATAGGATTAACCCAAATAGATTTAGGTTTAATGGGAGACCCGTCTCTATGAGTAGCAACCCTCTTCGCAAGGAGAAAGCTAATAAACTGCAATATCACACGGTGGTTTATTTAAGCATTAATGTCTGACGCAGCGGTCAGATAGATGATTGAATGCAGCGACAGTTAAGTGTCCCGAGCCGAAAGCAAGGGATTAACGAAAGGCAGGGTGCTGACCATGGCAGAGGATGTCAATGAAGACATATTTGATGTTTTTTTAAGCTATGTTTTGGACTGGATCATATGGGCTGCCTGCAATGTATGTTACCATTTAAAATGAGTTTGAAGATTTTATAGTCCTGTCAGGATTTGGATAATGCTCTATTTGTAACCTGATTGACTGAGGCCCATATTATGATTTAAATTCAAGTGTGCTGCTCCCCCCTGAACTCTCATCATACTTCCGAGTCCAGTCCTTATTGCGCAACCATTTCATTGTGGCTTTAATGTTGGCTTAACGTTTTTGAGTGCTTTGATAAATTATACAGGCTAATTCCCCATGGGGGGCTAGCAATATGGTCTTGCAGCTGGCTAGTGCTTTGAAATCTGATGTTTGGACCATATTCTCTAGAGAGGGAAAACCTATCAATGTTATAAAGTGCTCAACATCCATGTTCAATTTTACACCATCATGATTCATCCTGGGTGGATTTTCACTAGATTCTTCCACAGTTTGGCCTTCTGTGTACTCAGAAATCAGACATGGCTTCTCATTTTGCTTATGTTTTTCAGCTTTCTTTCCTTCTTAAAGCTTTCTTCCCACTGCGTCACTCGAAAGTAAACTGAACAGCGTCAGAATGTTATATACACAAATGTTTCTTTCATTTGTATTGTCATTTACTGATCAGGTATGCACTCTCTAACATTCATATTAACAGCATGTGCTTAAGCAGTGATAACTATCTTACATTTGTATAAATATTTGTAAAACTGTAAGAGGCACTGTGGCTTTTTAATCCTTATTCTTTCATGTAATTAGGGCCAGCATTTTTTTTAAATAAATGGTTAATATTTTTAAAACAAAGATTTCTAATAAGCATGGTTTATATAGAATATCGTATGCAGTGCATTGCTATGTAAACTGATATCAGCCCCATGGGAGTGGCATGGTATTTTATGTTGCTCTATATTTTGTTCAATAAAAGTAATTAACTAGTAAAGCTGATCTTACATCAAATCAGAACAAATTACAATTTGATTCAAGCCAATGGCTGTATCACATCAGCATCAGCATCAATACCACTGCTTTATGAGACCATCCTCTCGTCAGCACTTCAGAAGTGCTCACAAGAATACTGGGATGGGGTCAACTGTACATAATACATTGACATTTGGAGTTACTTCTGGTTTTGCAAAAAATGGATCAGAAGCTTTTGAGATCAAGCCTGTAGAGTTCAAAGCAGCAGACATCTGTGAGACGGTGTATTGATATTACCTTCAGGGAAGCTGGGAATGGGGTCCCCATTATCTAGAACCCTACCTTGGAAATGATTTCTTAAAGCTGTGGTACACGAGATACCATAACACCAGTAAGACTCATTGGCAGAAGCATTAACAGACCACAACATTACCAGCATGAGAACACAATGGATTTGGAACCAATATTTATACACCAGTGTGATTGGTCCATACCACAGCACTACCATCAGCATTTTAAAATATGAAAATCTTCCCACTCTGGTTGTATGTTGTATCAATACCACCTGCTATTGTAACAGTGTACCAATTTAGTTTTTCCTGTAAAGTTTCCTAGAATGAAGAAAAAAAACATGTAACTAAAAAAAACCCAAAACAAACAAGCTCTGGCAAGACAAGAATTACCGTATGCTACAACAAAATGAGCCTTAGGTGTACTTACAGAATGGCTGAAAAGGTCATGTTTAAAGCAACTGATAAAAAAGGTGGACAAGAGCCATTTGAAACTTTAAAAGAGAAGCCAGCGCATCCCGTATCAACCCTTAAGACAGATATCTCAGATGACACCTGACATGTGAGATTAAATGAGACGCTTGAACAGAAGAGATGCTTTGAGGAGCTGTATCTGACTCTGGTGTCCTCAGACAGAGGGGACGCTGCTAAAAGTCCTGCCCATGGGAAACGGCTGAGCAGCCCTGACGCTTCTCTCGCTATCTGGCTGGGAGGCAGTTTTGCCCCGCGGCTTTCCCCTACAGCAATGACACTGTTAGCTACAGGGGACCGTGAAATTCCTGTCAGTCATGGCTATGAAAAAAGAATAAAGTTTCAAGCTTTTTTTTATTTTTATTGAAGGACCTTTTGAATAAGGACAAGCATGAGGATTAGCATCCAGAACTGTAAAAAGAGGCTGTAGGCCAGGCTTGTTTTCACCTAAAGGATTATGATCAGCTCTGTATACACATTGAATCGATCATAGCTGGCTGAATCTCAGCAATAAAGAATACAAGATTTTCATAGTAGCAGGATGTTGGCAATAAATACAGGCAATACCACTATGCTTGTCTGTAGGTGGGCATACTCGAATGTATTTAGAGTTTCCAGCATAGCTTAACATTTAGTACAATATTTTTTTGCACCAAAGGCAGGGAACCTTAATGTTCATTATTTCTCATTACTTAATAGCAAGTGTAATATGCAGCACAGATGGAGGAAGATACGTAAACCCAAACAGCAGAGTGATGGAGAGGACAATCACATAGTGAGATCCAGAGAGTCAAATAAGGCTGTTGGTTAATTCCCTTGTACACTGATTTCCATTACATGAGAGTAGATGTTAAAACTTCATGCTGATTTGAACTCGGCTCTCGCCATGATAAGCACCAACTAAGATGTAGCTTTACAGTAAACTAATGTGATCCATCTGCGTCTCCATCCATTTGCGTTTCCTTCCATCTGATGATGTAGATATCCTTCTGTCTGGTGTTGATGGCTGAAGTGTAATGCTGGCTCCAGGGATCAGCTTATTTTGCCTCCCCAGCGCATCAGCACACACAACGGCTGCGATGCTGGCTTCGGGGATCAACCACAGTGCGTAGCCATAACTTCAAAACGCTTCTTCAGAATTCTAAGGTAAAACTATAAAAAGCAAGCAGAATAATTTGACTAAATAAGCAGTCTATTAACATTACAGTAAATTAGGTCTGGCAGTGTTCCGGCTTAAAATCAAAACACTTAACGTGTTACCAGATGCAAGCTACTGTATATTTTGCCAATGCCCCTGGACATGTGATAATTCTTGATTTGCTGCCTGTCCACAAAGACAGAAACAAATAACATGTGCTTCTAGTTTGGGCCATCTGAGAGTTTCCAAGTCAGGCTGCATTAGACAGTAGGGACAGCTTTCTTCAGTGCATCCCCAATGCCTGCTTTTCATTATCTCACAACTGTGCAAATCAGCCACCTTCAGCAGTTAATACAGGGAGAGTGTATGATTCACATTAGAAATGGCAGATTAGACCCATAAAAAAGATAATTAAGAGCCTTTTAGCACAAAACGTGTCTGAAATTGTTAAAGCTGAGGAGACAGAGGCCAGAGCTGGTTTGATAGTACTGGTAAAATGGTGGTAATGTTGTGATCATATTTACTGGTGATGCTGTGGTTCGTACATGGCTCTGCTAAGGTTTCAAACATTTCTGTAAATTATCCATATTAAACAATCAAAGGTGCTAAAATTCAGACATTCTAAAAGGAACTTCATGAATTCAATGAAAATTAATTTTTCAGTGTCTTCAATTATGGATTTTACATTGTGGTTGTTTCTGCAAAGATCATTATTTTTCAAGTGTATTAACTGACTAAGGTTCTTTTTCAATCACAGGGGCTGCTTCTGAAAAGAATGAAAAATGAGTTAGTAAAATGGATGGAAAATCTGTTTACGAAAATCACAGTTTCAGAGGGGACAGTAATCAAAAATAAACTGTCCAACAGAGGTCTTACAAAATACAATGCGCTGTAGTCAGGACTTACACAGAAAGTAAAGCTTGGTTTCTCTACTCCAGAGGGTTGGCCTTCCAGCTCCCGTTCTGGGAGATCAAGGCAGCATCACGGATGTCACTTGACCGCTTCAGCACCCTGGAGAGCAGCAGGGAAGCGCCCTTGCTTGCAGGGCTCAGCACCACTCACAGGATATCTAAATAGAACAGCAACCGAGTGCGCATCAAGATATTGTAATGATGAGCAGAAACAGCAATGGGAAATGAGAAATGACATGCAGTAATAAGATTTTAAACATGTAAGATGGGATGACAAAGCCTGGGGACTGGTTTGGCCACCTGTGGTAGAGTAGGGTAGACCTGGGATAGTTGGCAGTGAAGCCAGTCCATGGGGGTTCACGTTTGAGGTGTCCCTTGAGGCATTGCGGATGCTACAGTATTTGTGGCATGCTTCGGGTTAATTGTTTTTCAGTTTAGGGATTGCATACTGAGTGAATAATATTCCTTTTTTAGTCGCCAGCTTAACCTAACTCTAACCCTAACCCTAACCCTAACCCTAACTCTAACTCTATGGACTTTGGAGTATTCCTCCCATTTATCGAGTCAAACAAGGATGCTCTTAGTATCAGAATAAAAGTAAACTATTCAGGTTTAAGGTAAGGTAACACTATATTTTTCAGAACCCCGCTACTTACTCTTTAAAGCTAGGTGATAGTATTTGGTCCTGCAATTGCATCCTAGTAGCTGTACTGAATATGAGTCACATCTTCTTTAGAGGAAGTTTATTTACCAGCTGCAAGTGGATACACATAGATATACAACACCCTTACAGGCTGCACCACAGCTCCCCTGATAAACACTTTGTAGGATGAAAAGTGGGAATCCTGTCGTTCATTGGAAGGTTTCAAGTTCAGATGCAACATGAATATCCTTAGAGACCAAGGATGAGTAACTCTTTTTGTAATGAGACCTGGTTTGTTTGAGTCAGGCCTCAGAGATAAACCATCAATAACATCCAAAGCACACAACATTTTAAGAAAAATGCTGCACCACAGTTAGGGTCCAGGTCCCAGTGTTAAATCACTAACTTTTTAAAGAAAAATGCTTTGATGGGGAGAGAGGTGTGTGTTATATCGATTTATTACATTTTAACTTTTCAAAATGTATCATTTTAGTTGTTGGATATTGGTATATTTACACAGCAGCCCACTGATGACCTGTGCCACAAAACGTGTATAAAGCATGTTTGAAATACAAGCCTTGGACAGATTTAGGTCATGGATAATGTGCAATCACACCCACAAGCAGATGCCTTGAACCTCTTCAGCTTTTAATCACAAGCTTACAGAGTTCTTTTTAAAGCTTAACTTGACTTGAAGGAAGCCTGTTCCAAGTCATGTTTTTACTTGAAGGAGAGTTGTTGATAAGGAAGTGAATTGTAAGCCCAGTGTTTTATTTGAGACAGGAAACCTGTAAATGCTATGCGTCACAGCTGGTATGATCATATGTAAAGCTCTGTAAGGTTTCAAGCAGGAAATACACCTTTAAATATGACATGATTGAGAGGGAAAATCTTTGCAACCACCACCAAATGTTAAGCAGACATTGTATTAAGTAGGTAAATCTCACACTCTTAGCAACTTCAGAAAGCATACAGTATGACTGACAATCTATTTTTTCTTAGCTCCTGCCTTTTTTTGTTAAGGAGAGGAGCAGTTTTTAACTGAGAAAGTGTTTGTATATATTTTTGAATCATTAAAGTCTTCAATTTCAGTTCACTGTGCAATCGAATAGCACACAAATATAATTATAGACTGAAATAGAAATGCATAACCTTGCTCTCTTTATATATAAACCAGCCCTGCTTGACATCAGAGAGAATTTTCTTTTTACCTTTCTCTGTTTGAACAGTTTCACAAAAATCTGACTTCAAACCTTCTTCCATGTTATCAGCTGTGAACAGACGTAAACCTATCTTGTTACTGCCTCAATAGGAAGGGAAATGCTAAACTCTCTATCTCAAGCTCACACTAGGACGTGAATTACCTTTGAAAAGAAAAAAAGGGGAAGTTAACGTAAGAAGTTTGGTTTAAAGGTTTTAAAAAAGGATAAAAGACTTTAATGAATACTCGAGCTGTAGTATTTTTCAAAGCTTGTATTTTAAACTAGATGAAAAAAAAGTTTCTCAAGAAACCCAGGTGAGAATGACAAAAAGAAATACAGTACAAATGTCCTTAGGCGAGCTCTATGTGCCATTGGTCTTTTACTGCAACACTTGCTTTAAAAGTTAAAGATCAGTTAGACAGCTTTCTCTTTTAAAGAGAATCAGAACATTATTTCCTTCTTTAAGGAAGTTATTTTCAGCACAAAGTGTTTCTGACCCCCCTGCAGTGTTTACAGAAACACATGAATTTACTTACTGTATCCGATGTTGGTCATATCTCATCAATACATTTTTAAATGTAATCCTCATTGTTTTGATATTCTTATTCACACATTATAGGTAACTTAACAAATGAATTACTTTTTTTCACATTTTATTCAGGAACATTCGCCAAGAGATTTCTTCTTATAAATATGGCAGTGTGTCAAATTCATGCTCCCTCCTGCAACAATGCTGGTGATCTGATTGAAATGAGAGGCGTGTTGTGGGGACATAAAACCAGCATTGTTGCAGGGGGGATCATGATCTGGATACACTGCAATCTGTATAAGAGAAATTCTTTTTCTCTTGGTGATGTTGAGAAACCCCTCCAATCAAGGCTATGCTCAGTAAATACTACAGAAATCACAAGAGCATTTCTGAAAGAGAGGAGGCCATTCTGAGCCATTTAAGCTCGTCCAGTTCTTAGCAGCTGAGTGATCTCAGAACTTTGTCAAGTTGGGTCTTAAAGGATCCAAGTTATTCTGCCTCAACAACACGACTATGCAGACCATTCCATGCTCCCACCAGCCTCTGTGTGAAGAAGTGTCTCCTTTCCTCTGTCCGAAGTTAAGCTCTAATTAATTTCCAACTGTGTCCTCTGGTTCTGGTTTCTGTACTGCACATAAAGTATTGGTTTGGGATAACTATGTCAACTCCTTTTAAGATTTTAAAGACTTCAGTAATGTCTAATGCTTTTTTGTTCCAGGCTAAATAGATTCAGTTCTTTCAGCCTGTCTTTGTAGCCCAGTCCTTTCAGCCATGTGTGGTTAGTCTGGTTGCTCTTTCTTGGACTCTCTCTAGGGGCACAATGTCCATTTGGTGCTGTGGTGCCCAGAACTGAGCACAGTATTCCAGGTGCATTATACAAAGGCAGGTGCTTGTACGCCTCTCAAACAGAATACTGGTGGTTTAAAATGGAGATAATCATGTGGGACACAAATGAAATCAATTGTGTGCAGCTTAGTTACTGCTTCCAGCCCTGGACATTACAGGCTCAGAGGAGGCTGTGCTGTCAGAGGATTTATTCCACAGCAGATGCTCAGTTACAGAATGGGATGAGTAATGTGTGCAGTCAGGAGGGAGTCATTGGGGACCGTGAAAGATTCTTTTTGATCCTATTTGATCAGAAAGGCACCTGGCAGCTGTGCAATCCTTTATTCAAACGATGTCTGGACTTACGAGTGAAACATGAAATGCTGTCTCCCTTAGGAGCTTTCATTTCCTTGCCGTCAGTGCTGGCTGCCTGATTCTGACAATTAAGGGAGGGATATAAACATGATTTATCTGCCAGTTGAAGTCCTAGGTGACTTTTTAAAACAAATGTCCCTAACTTGCACAAAATTAAAAAAAAATTGTTTGAAAATGAACAAGTTGGTTAAGCTGTGGCTTACATGGTTTTGGTGTACCCTAGCACTTCACAAGGCTTCCGATTACAGTGTAATGCATATGGTGCCTTTGTTTTTAAAATCATAAGTACCCATCTTTGCAATGCAAAATACATTTTGGCTGCCCAAAGTGGTATTTGATTGGGCTGTATTAGGCCTGCAGTGTCATTGACACAGAAACATTTATATTTAAAAAACATTACAGTAACAGTATGTATATGGATTCTGTTATGATATGAAATATCGATTGCTATTTTCTCTGTACTTTGTTTGAATTGAAGGCTTCAGTAAAGACAAGAATTTTCAGTGACATTCTAGAATGTAAGAATAAGTCTAACTGTGAGCAGGAGTCTAACTGAGAAGGAGATAGACTATTTGGGTTGTATGAATTCTTACAGGCTTTTGTATTGAAATGTCTGTCAGCAGGATATGGGTAATTGAGCCCATGAGTTGCCATGATGCTGAAGGCTTGTTTCGCAAAGAATGTACAGAAATTCTGAGACGTGAACTAGAGGAAGGGGAATTTGAAAATGTGAAAATGTTAAAACCGCACTTAGAGAAATGAAGAAAGAGTAGAAAGATGTAAATAACTTGGGTATAAATAAGGCACAGCTAGAGTGTGATGTTGGATCAGAGAAAGAACCCTCTTTATCTCCAGAATATAGTTTGTAAACTAAACTGTTGTAGTTGTCTTGTGATGCACTGTGTAAAGGACAAGGCTGCCTCTTGTAGAGGTGAGGAGAGACAGTAATGGGATATCAACTCGAAAACCACTCATCCAAGCTGATCTGAGCCTTTAGCAGGGTGGTTAAAAAAGGGTTGCTTGCTCACCAAAATACTGTAGAGCAATGTATCAGTGATGTTTTAACAGCTGAGTAGCAAAATAATATAAGTTGTTCCAAGGTAGAAATGAAAGATGACTGCTGTTCTCAAAGACTAACCACTTGCACTGCCACTTACCGTAGTTTACGCAATATTGTACTATACCCAGGATGAATGTTATAGAGGCTTGTGCTATCCTAGAGTGCAGTCTACATGTGTATCATACACTCTGAGTGGGCAAGTCTCTTCTTGTGTTTTAAACCAGACACCTCAGTCGAGGCAATCAATATTCCTGGTATTTCTGATCCAGTTTATTACCCAGTAGATAGTTCCTTTTGACTGATGCCTCAGTCTTCACCCTTGTTATATTAACCCTTAGTGGTCCATTTATTCAGCGCGTCTCAGGTGCGTCAGGTCCAATTTATTTTCACACGTGCTGTTTATTTGACATGCGCTGTTTAAAAGTATTTTTTTCACAGTAAAACAGGTTTAAAAGGCACTGCATATCAACAGGACACTCAGTACTGCATCTCCAGCCCCGCCCCACCCCTTGTTCGCTGTATTTATCACATATCTCTTCCTTGTCGTGCATACTGATAAATCATCTCCTGATCACTTGTTTTATCACCAAACTCCTCAATAATGCGATCCAAGTCATTATTTTATTACTAGAACATCTCAAAATGCTCTGCAAATGTCTGTGATATTCTTTGAGCGCTGGATGTGGAAGCAGCCATCTTGTTTGTTTATGGCCATTTCATCTCTATGGTGCCAGGCTATGTGAATTGCTCAGATCTGCCTCTTTTTTTTTTTTTGGCTTCACTCAGCTCCTATCAGTCTCACATGGCCATTAAATGGTTTTCTCGGCTTTTTCCAGAGAAGAAACTACTAGAGACCCGTGCTTTATGTCTTTTTGATGATGTCGGTCAGGGTCCGACATAGGACCGCAAAGGGTTAAGAAGGTGAGTTACCTTTTAAATTATCATGGTTTACATAGAGCTTTGTCATTCTTTCATTTACCCTTCTGCTTTTAGCATACCAGAGTAGAGCGTTTAGCAAGGGGATAGCGTTTTACAAAAGGGGTATGCATTATACAAGGGGTACACTTTACTGTATATAAGATGCTAAACGAATGGCTCAATCATGCTCACAATGCACTGGGTGCGTGTTATATACTGAGAATTATGGTACTCTGATCCAAGTTGATAATTGCAGCTACTCTATTATCTGAGTGTAATTAGATTGTTGATCCATTTAAGATGCTGATCCACAAAAAAAACAAAAACAATTTCAATTATAATTTTCATTCCAAGGCTCTGCTTTCTGCAATTATATGGTTGTGTGCAACAATGGAAATGTATCATCTTCCTCCTCATTCATAAAGTTCATTCTGTTTGTAACGTTACATTACTTTACAAATTTAAATCATTACTTCATTATAAATTAAATTAAGACAGGACTATTATGCTGCAAATGCTGCTTCCTGCTTTTGTTTTTCATATTAATAAAAAATGTGAAAGGAGTCTGATACAGGGTTGTAAAATGTGAGGAATGAGCTCAGATTTCGTCAGGCTCAAGTTTTATAGAACGGGCATGAAATACATGTAAAAGAAAAATTCTAGTTATTTATTAATGTTTTCAATGAACAGTTTCCTTTCCCCCTTTAACACAAATAACATAAATTCATTTTTCTGCATAACATTACCCAGCTGTCAGAATCCATCTTTGTTTTGGAATTAGATGATCTTTCACAGATAACAAAAAGGTTTGTGACAAACCCTCAAGCCAGGGATTGCTCCTTCAGAGGACTTCGGAGATAGAAACTCATTATAATACATATAATCTACATTTCCCTTTTACCCACCTCGCAGCAATAACAGTCAAACTCCCTTAATATCACTTCAGTTAATGCCACCCTCTGATTATTATCACCACATTAAAATGCTCCAGTCTGAATAGAATGGGAGTGAATAGGGACACGCTCCTGAGAATATATCCCACTCGTTAATTACACACTTGGGTTAATATTTAGCACTTGTATCAGTCTGTGGCAGGGTGGATAGACCCTGCACTCTTGATAGCTTGTCTGGGGCCCTGGGAGCCCACCATCAGTATTCATTTATACCTATGTTTGAATTATGAGAAAAACTTTTTATTTTTGAAAAAAATAAAATTGACAGGGAACAGGTTAATTCCCTGCCTTACATACAGAAGGGGAGATCAAAAACACTGTTGAGAATCTTAAGAATTTGCCCAGTCCTCGCCCCGGCCTCTCTGACCTGTTACACAGTCACCCCACTTTGTATCACTTTGGGAAATAAAAGTAAAGTAGACAAGCACCATATAGTACACAGAACACTGCAATAAGTATGTTTACAGCTCTCTTATGAGCTCCACATGCACAGTATAGTAGAATGCACTGCAATCTACACACACACACACACACACGCACGTGCACACACACGCACACGCACATGCACACGCACACACACACACCTGTTTGCATTCCTATATTTGTGGGTACTTCTCATTGACTCTCACTATATTTTTATTTACAATTTCGGTAACACTTTATACTAAGGTGCTGCTTATTAATTTTTTATAATTGTTTTATAAATAGATAATAGATGCTTAATAACTATGTTATAGAGTGTTAATAAAGCATTATAGATGGTTTATAACCATGCAATAGCCATAGACGGAATTACGTTTAACCATCCCAAAGGACAATAGGTGGCTAAAAACTGTCCCCTTTATAAAAGGTGTTTTTACAAAGTGGGAGATGTCCCCACAACGCTGTTTTTTCAGGAGTTACTATCTTTGTGGGGACATTTTCTCAAATTTTGTCTGCACATTGATAGTAATACCTGCCCACACACACACACACTCACTCACACTCAAAAATGAAATCTCAGTGTGGCAGAATATCACTTTGACCCCTCAAGATTGCATTACTGGAAACCACAGTGAGACTTAATGTTTTCTTACAGGAAGCCTTGAAAGAGATGGAAATCCTTTTCAAACTCACTGAGAACACTATGTAACACAATTTTTGTTCCTGGGTAGTAAGTGTTATTTCCTAATTGTTTATGCCTCAAAAGTATAGAAAATGGCTATTATTCCCCACAAACTTTGCTTTTCTGACCAGGACAGTGATATTTTGAAATTTACCTATTTCCAATGAGAAAACAGGCGAATTTGTGTCTTTTCGTTCACATAAAGTCAGAAAAAAACAACATATGAATCCAAATTAAGATGTATTTATACTAAAGTAATACAAAAATGACTACAAAAGTTTTTCGAGATTTACGATTATGTTCTCGTTATACTGTCCTTGATAGCGGCGTTCAAAGTCCAGTATATCCTAGTGGAAGCGCTCGCCTTGCTCCTCCGAGTACGCTCCCGTGTTCTCCTTCAATTTATCAAGATGAGCATCAAGGATATGGACTTTGAGGGACATCCTACAGCCCATTGTGCCGTAGTTCTTCACCAGAGTCTCAACCAGCTCCACATAGTTTTTGGCCTTGTGATTGCCTAGGAAGCCCCGAACCACTGCGACAAAGCTGTTCCAAGCCGCTTTCTTCTTACTAGTGAGCTTCTTGGGGAATTCATTGCACTCCAGGATCTTCTTTATCTGTGGTCCGACGAAGACACTGGCTTTGACCTTTGCCTCAGACAGCTTAGGGAAGAAGTCTTGAAGGTACTTGAAGGCTGCCGACTCCTTATCTAGAGCTCTGACAAAATGTTTCATAAGGCCCAATTTGATGTGCAGTGGTGGCATCAGCACCTTCCAGGGGTCCACCAGTGGCTCCCACTTGACGTTGTTCCTCCCAACAGAGATCTCGGTCTGCTTGGAAGTAGCAGTTGGATGCAGAAGTAGCAGTTGCTTGAGTGGTCAGTGGGTTCCCGCCAAATTCTTGGGATAGCGAACTTCATGGCTCTCTTTTCCCCTACAAAAATACATTTATTTCACCCATGACTAATGTGTAAGAGATTCTCGCAACATTTTTCATATATGATATATTTTTTCAATAACATTGAAAATTGTAAAACATTTTAAAATTAAAAACTTTTACAATTTTAAAAATTTTAACAAATTTTATAACATAAAATTCCGAGCAACAATTGTCCATCTTACCTTCCAGAGTTTTTTTGCAGTGCTTTTTTTGATCCCCGACAGGCATGCCGAAATATGCCTTGTAGGCCTCACACATCTTAGCAGATGCTTCCACGGAGTACTATTTCGCTCTTGTCTTGATAAATTGGCCGCAGACATAGCAAAATGCGTCTGCCGGATGCTTGCAGCCTCTTGATGCCATCTCAGTAAAATGCAGATATGTATCCACTTAGGCAGCTGGAACTAAACTGAACTGGTGGGCTTAAGGCCCCTGTATTTATACTACTATTTATATTACTGGAAAGTTCTAGAAAGTTCTAGAAGTTACTCCAAGTTTACTCAGCACTGAATCTATCTGGAATGTTCTGGAAAATAGGTAAATTTCAAAATATCACTGTCCTGGTCACAAAAGCAAAGTTTGTGGGGAATAATAGCCATTTTCTATACTTTTGAGGCATAAGTAATTAGGAAATAACACTTACTACCCAGGAACAAAAAAAATAATAATAATTTGTTACACGGTGGAATCACTCCTCCTCACCACGCTATCTCTTCAGATCGAATCAGAACACCTCTGCTCATTCCATGAATATGATTTCTGGCTTATTATTAATTTTACTAGTTATTTTCTGAGGAGCACTGCTTTATATGTGAAGAAGTAACTGTAAAGAAATGTATGAAAAGACAATAATATTATACAATATGGAAGGGGGTGTGGGGTGTGGGAAGTGATCTTAATATAGACCCGTCAGCTATGCATTTCCATTACTGTTAGTTCTAAACCCCAACTGATATTTATCCAACATTCAACCATATTTCAATAATGGACTTTTTTTTAGAGGCCACTGGAGAAGGCTCAGAATAGCAGCACATCTCTGCTGTACATAAACCATGTGGAGAACATCTGTATTGTCAATCACCTTTTATTGTTACTGTCTTAGGTGCATTCAATTACAGCATTGAATGAACAACCTTGTGTCTTAAAACGTAGCTCTGGGGCTGTTTGATGAGAGTGAAGTTTCCCTTTCTTTTGCATAGTTGTTGGAGTGACATTTCTTCAAACAGGACTAGACATTTTCAGCCTACAGTCTGTAGGGGGATTCTCAGCAGGTGGAAGAAGGGCGATGGACACCCTTTAGGTGTCCATCTCATGGGGACTGTGTATAGAAGAATGGATTCCGCTAGTGCAGTTACTCAGGAATGAAGAGAGACAGGCTTCTATAAGATAGCGCTCTGGGGCTGCTTTCAGACTAGAGCATGCGTTTAAAAGAGCCAAGTTCATCCCACACCGAAGTGGAAGATTCTTAGGTTTTTTATATAGGCTTTCCACAGTTCTGGAAGGATACTTACTTTAATTGATGGTTAAAAAACTTGTGATGGGACATTTCTCAAAAAGTGTGTAAGGGACCTCTGATGTCAGCATTTTTAACTTGATGGAGATCCATTACAAACAGAAGAAATTAAGAAGTTTGGCTTATTTAGGCAAAGGGGACAAGATGTAAGAAAACAGAGCGTGCTGCATATTTCCAACCCCAATCTCCCCTGAAGGGATTAACACAATGGGAGGTGTTTCTAATATTTTTTTTAACACCTGTAGAAAAAATGACTCCAGTTGGACTGTTAGCTAGTGACAGGCTGATCCCATCATGGGGACCCATCCAGAGTCTGATACAGGGTTGTAAAACTTGAGGAATGAGCTCAGATATTGTCAGGCTTAAGTTTTATAGAACGGGCATGAAATACAAAGGAAAAATTTTAGTTATTTATTTGACTAATAAATCAATATTTATTCCCCGGGGGAACAGTGACTCTGCTGAAAAAAATCTAAGGTTAATTGAAGTCTTCATAATCTGTATTTATTATCATAACTCCATTAAAAAAAAAAATCAAAGTTGCCATTTAGAATCCCTGGCACAGCAAATGTCATGGTGACTCCTGATGCCTACATTCCTGCCTCTCTGTTCTACCAGCATTTGTGAAATCAATCTTGACCCAAAAAGGAAGACATTCATGCTGTATTCAAAAAATATACCCAGTAATAGAATATCATTGGAAATCATTCAAAAGGAACTACGATACATATTTAATAAGCTGCTATCAAACAAGAAAAAACGTTGACAGACACGCAGGAGAGATGTAATGTTAATTGAAAGAAGACTGCCCCTGTATGTTAGCGGATGGGCATCTCTTGGTTTTAGTTTTTTCTTTTGGATCATCTCCAGACCCTAAAGCCTTCCATTCATGCTTCACCTGCCCAGAATGCAATGAAAAGAAAGTAGCTCTGTCCGGAAAGGATCTGTCAAATTGTATTACATGCCCAAGATAAACTTCGTGGTTCAGATAGCACTGTCTCTTTTCATTTCGGGGGAAACTCTATGCCCATAAGTGTGGCCTTTTGCAATGCTGTGCATAAGAATCAAGTTGAGATGATTGAGATGCACCATTCAGCATCAATCGCTTTGTCATGATTGGTGTGTAATACTACACAAGGTCCTTCAGTGTGAAGGTGGAGGTATTGCCTCAACCTGAAAGCTCTGTGAAAAATAGAGCTCTGGTTACAGAAAGTGGAGGCATATTGGGAAATGGTAACACACACACACACACACACACACACACACACACATGCACACGCACGCACACACACGCACGCACACACACACACACACACGCACACACACACACACACACACACACACTCACACGTTGACAACTGCCAAGGCTGTATGACATTTCCTTTCTCTTACATTGCCTGTTGTGGAGTCACTGCCTTAGATATCCTGTCTGACAGGCAAGGACACATAATTAGTGACAGGAAGTTGAAGTCACAGGGACACCAGGGATATAAATAACACTGTCAATGAGGAATTGGTTTTATGGATCCTGATTGGCTGCTTGGCCAGTTCAACAACCAATCACAAATCTCTTCAAAAGACCTGTCAGCTTTAAACCTCTTGGAAGACTCTAATGGTACCTAAAACTGTGACGTGACTGATGGGCAGCAGGAAGCAGATATCCTCCTAATAGCTGGTGATGCTGCCTATTGATAAACTGCAACTTATTAGACATTTGTGAAGAGGAGTAACAACAGAAAAGCTCCCTGAGGAATCACATTTGCATATCAAGTGCTGGATTCTCATTAGATACTTTATCATATTGTGTACAAAGCTGTAAGACAGTAGAAATTGCAAGATTCTCATCTCTAGTCCCAAAGCCTTCTTGGCACGCTGTTATACGTTTTTATTTATCAATATTTAATAGAGTCCACTAACCTTACCAGATGATCTTCAATGCCATTTCCATTCTAACTGTAGCACAAGGTTAACTGCAAATCAATGTGTGTGGCTCTATCAGGATCACAGGGCAATATTAGTTCCAAACACACTAATGTTTCTACTAAGGTTTCTTTGGGAAAATACCATGGGTTTAATGCCAATGCTAATTTGTTTATTTAATTCATAAGCTTCAATTATTAGCTATGAGTGTTTTATTCAAGTACTCAATTCCCACATAAAAAAGATTACTGTGCTTCTTTCATGGCTGCATTTGCAGTCTTTTGTGATCTCAGTCAACAGCCATCAAGATCCTCATGAAAGAAAACTGACTTAATGTTAACTTTCATACATGATATATAGTGCCCACTTGGATCTGTTCCACTGTAGACAAAGCCATCTAATCCTGCAATTGAACTTGCATTGTGGGGGATGAGACGCTTTTTGAATGCAATAGTCCTGCAAGTACACACTGCTACTATTCATTCTTACATGCAGTAAATTCACAAAACTTTATAACTGCATAAATTAAATTAAAGCCACATAGAATCCCCGCCAGACTCCTGATGTGTTCAACCTACCTACTATGCTGCTTCGCTGTTCTACCAACATTTGCAAACTCAGTCATGACCCAAATGCCATTCATGCTGTACTAATGCAATATTCCCAGTAATAGAATATAATTGAAAAACATTGAAAGGGAACTATGATACATATTCAATATGCCGTTATCAAACAAGAAAGAACAAACTTTCACAGACAAGCAGGAGAGGTGGAGTGTGACGTTAATTGTGAGAAGTCTTCCAGTGGAGCCCCGTGTATGTTAGTATGGTGGATGGCCACCTGTTGGGTTAGGCTTGTCTTTTGGACGATCTCCAGATGCATTGAAATGAAAATAACCTGTCCAGAAAGGCTCAGTCTAATTGTGTTTCTGATACACATATTCGCAAAGGACTGTTTTAAGGGATGTTTTTTTTAAGGCATGTTTTTTTTTTTTTTAAAGCATTTCTTAGGTTAAACAGTGCTTTGAAAAATGTAACTAATTAAACTAATAAATCATCTCTGAAACTGATGAAAATGATTACATTAAATACACAGTCCTTAACAATCTTTAAAATTTTGTGAAACAAACAAACAATAAAAAATAGGATCCAGTTCACTTTAAAAACTCCAATCTGGATTTCGGATTGATGGTATGTGCAGTAAAATGAAACAGGCCCTGATATAAAAAGGTGACAAGTGCCGTTAACTGTGTAAACCCATACCTCAGTTGTTACCTACCGACAGTTTAACAAGATGAAACCTAACCCAAAATAACACTAGTCAAAATAAAAGGGTGACCAGAGGGATTGATATCAGCATGCGTTAGAACCTGAAGCACATATCATTGGGTCAAGGTCAATCTGATGTAAATTGCCTTGCCTGCGATGCTCTTTACTAGGTAAATCTGTTCTCTTCATATGTTCTCTTTGAAAGTGGCTGTGGGAGCTCAGGGCTTCTTTACTTCACAATAAACCGAGTCTTGTTGCCTCTGCAGCCTAGGGACTGAAGTGCTGGCCGTGTTAAGCAGAGAGCAAGAGTAAAACTAGCTGGAGATAAACAACTTTAACTCTCATGAAGGTTAAGAGTAGATTGATTCCAGTTTGAGATGTAAACTGACACCATTGAAGATGGTGCAGACAAGAGTTCTGGACTTGGGTACTTCACCCTGGCAGCTGCGAAGACAGAAGTCTGTTAGCAATGGGTGGAGAGGGGAGGAAAAGAACCAGATTGTTTTCCTTAATTAACAGCTTCCTTCAGTGTTCCAGTTCAATTAACTGTTCAGCAAGGGACCTAGCTAATTTTGACTCATATTTCTTTGGCATGAATAAATACATAATCAATGATGAGTCAATCAAATCAAAATAAATATTGTGGCATGATTTCCATGGAAATATTTGTCCCATGCAGATACAGTGCGTGTGCGTGGGGGGGGGGGTGCACATAACAGAAACAATAACCTTTTGCTAATTTGAACAGAATTTCAATCACATTTGAGATGGCTCTGTGACTTTCAAGAGCTTTGTCCTTGTGTCAGCAGTCTTGACGGGCCATGGCACATCGCTGCCTGGTCTGTCGATACTGTCCTTTCTATTGAATCTCTGCCAAGACAAAGAGGCAATTCAAAAAACCTTCAATCAAGGTCAAGGTTTTTGCAATCAGGGTACCAATGAAGCAAATCAATTTTTACATGAAAAGACTAATTATTAATAAGGCAGTGAAAACGCCAGTCTGTTTGGATGAAGGGCTATCTACATTAGCAGAAGACAAAAGAGACCTCTGTTTTCACTAAAAACAGATTTTAAAAAAAGGAAGAAGGAAGCTCTGTGGAGCACTTATAAATCTTTTTGGATATAAGTACACAATTGTATCAGAAAAGGGTGAGGGTTAGGTTTAGAATTAGGGGGGGCTAGGATTCGGGTTATATCATGCTAAAAAAAACAAACATTAAGTACATTTTATCTATGTATAATAACATTGTAAGTACGCGCTCGGCCAATTGTGCGTCGCCCTGGGACCTCCTGTCCATGGCCGGCAGTGGAATAGCCTGGACCTGAACCGGCAACCTCCAGGCTATAGGGCGCATCCTGCACTCCACGCGGAGTGCCTTTACTGGATGCGCCCCTCGGGAGTCCCCTTAGTACACATGCATTTACTAAGTAAATACACAGTCATTAGATACACTTAATGTAAAGTGTTACCAAAAGCTTTATCTATAGTTTCTTGTTTTTTGTTTGATTTGTTGGATAGAATCGAGCTTTAGCGACCTCTACTGGTCAGATGACCCACTTTCAGCAGTTACAAATCCAATGATTTTAAGAACACATGCTCAGGGGTGTCCAATCACGGTCCTGGAAAGCCATTCCACTCCAGGTTTAACAGGTGAAATGAGATCATGAACTACTGCAGGGTCTGGATGGGAGTTTAATTGGTTCAATTAAACAATTTAGAACAGGGATGGAACAAAGACCAGGACTGGAAGGGCCAACTTTGGCCTGCTATATGGTTTCTAATTATCATTCTGTGTTGTTTTCCTGGTTAGATTCACTCGTAATGATTGAAAACACCATGAAAAGGAAAGGAAACAGTAAAAATGCAATTTGAAGCTACCTCTTCAACCCTTAAAGGTACAAGGGACATTTGTGCAATGAGGTGCACGAAACAGGGTATAAAATGTACTGACAGGTTGGTTTGCCTGCAATGTAAGCTAATTTAAGGGTTTGTTTCTACTAACAAGTGCCTTTAATGGTTGTTGGGAAATGTCAACAGTAGCTTTTGGATGACATTTTCAGAGAAAACAAACTCACTGAAAGCAACCCTGGCTCATCTCCAGTCTCAGCTAATGGAGTGGATGCGAGCGGTTCCACTCTGCTGTATTTCATCATTGACAGAACATCTTGTGTTGGCCTTTTCCAGAGGGAGCGGCTCACTACGCTTTAGTGTACACATTTCTCTTAGTTGCTATGCCCCTCCCTCCCCAAAAAAAGTCAGACTGCCTCCCTGCCTACCTCTCAGCTCGGGCAAACCAGTTCCCAACCCAGGATCTGAATGTGACTTTCAGCAGTTATCTAATCTAATCTGCAGTCTAATCTCATAACCCTTATGAATGATGTTTTTCATTTATCCACCCATCTCCTTTATTTGCCTTGTAATGATTTGACAGCTTTTGGTAAAGACTCCTTTTTTTTGTCTGTAGTTTAAACCCTTCACATCGAATGCTCATTAGCTAACTTCCTCCATCACTGCGAACCTGACAGACCAGCTGGGGCAGCCAGAGTCCCAATTCAAACTGGAAACGACTCATTTCAAATCTCTTTCACTTCACAGATAGAAACAATGAAAACAGTAACCTGTTGTTACTCTACAAAGTAGATAAATGAAGCCTATAGTTCAGGTACACATGCTGTGAGCTACATTGCTGCAGATGAGCAAGTGTGGTTAAATGTTATACTCTTCAAACGCTTATGTGGTTCATGGCCATTCGTTTGAAAGCTATTCTGGCTTGTCACTGGTCATCTTTAATGAATACTCCTTCATAATGAGAAGGCATTTTACAAGCCTGGATTCCCTGTGTAGCACCTTAATTCTGTTTCTGACTAACTGTGGGGATAATTAATTACTGACGACTATTGACTATAACAGGACTGGTTGAAGGAATCTCTGTTTGCTTTTACAGTTAACCATTAGATGTTATGCAGGGTCCTAGTCATTGTAGCTATATTCAATTGACGAATCTGCATTTATATAGTTTTCTGTTCTGCAAATATACAGTATATGTAACCCCCAAGGAAGAAATATAATGATAGCTCTATGGCATTTTATTGGTATTTTAGAACTTTTCTGTAAGGGTTCTGTAAGCAGTCGCCTGGCTGTGAAACAAGTGCAGCTGAATCATGCTGATACAGAGCCTGGGTGTTCCCAGCGCTGAGCTCAGACTGAGGCAGAGTGTGTGTGTGTGAAGGGTTAAGTGAAATGCATATGGGTCTATTCTAATGCAAACACATGGGAGGTCAGACAGATGGAGTGTGATTGTCTCCAGCGCATTGTGCATAGGTACACTTTGTAACTTCAGCAAATCCTAGTTACACAACCCTGCTCTCGGCTTCTCAGGGAGTGTGTCCTTATGAGTGGTGGATACAGTGGTACTCTGACTATGCGCCTTTGGGTTATCACCTAAGAAATGGATGGAAAAATACCAATAGCATTACGCAAGTTTTTGGAATGATTCGGTAACAGATATATGCTTTAATAAACTTTTGATGGGCTATTTTCTCAGAGCAGTGCACTGTAACGCTTGTCTGCTTGACGGGTTTCGTATAAGTTTGATCTATTTCCAGAGAAGCTCAGGATATTACTCCATCCATCATAATATTGTCTGAGCAGACCTGTGTCAGATGGCTTTTAAGTCGCTCACTTGATTGTTACTGTGCTATTTTGGATAAATTCACTAACAGCCCAAGTGGCATACTGGAACTGTAATTGCAAAGATTATGAGTCTGAATCCCACTAATTTCTACCATTAATAATCATTATTATTATCATTATTATTGTCATGAAGCATTTAGAGCCAATTAGAAATCGGGCTGCAGGGCAGTATTGTCATGTAGAGGAAGCAGCTTTCTGGGTATTGTGAAAAATGCATGTATTGGAAAGCAGGTATGTATTGTTGTCCTGTTTGTTGTCACACTACTTTGATGCACTGCTATGCATCGCCATGTCCCAGTGGGCAATGTACGATCTGCACAATGATCGCTGAATGAGTTCCAAAGGGAAGATCCAGTTGTTTCTGTACAGTTGCCTCTACCCTCTATCTGCATACAGCTTGTTACAAAGACAGGCCATAAAAGCTGCATGCAGCAGTTTACAGACACTACCGTGTGTGCGTGTGTGCTTGTGCGAGCGTTCGCGTGTGTGTGCGTGTGTGCGTGTGTGCTTGTGCGAGCGTGCTCGTGTGTGCGTGTGTGCGTGTGTGTTTGTAAGCATGCCTCACACTGCAGGTGTCCAGTTTTGTTACTCATTAAAACAACTTAAAGTTTCTGAGATCAGACAAGCTGTCAATGCTTGTAATAGTGTGTGTGTGCTTGAGATTGATTAGCAGCATATTCTGTTGTGACACAAACCAACAAACGTCGGTGTAACTACAGCACACATGCTACAGTAAATGTGGCCTTGTAATAAATCAAACCGAGATGGCAGCTCATTGCCTGGGCTATTCAGTTCACTGCATAATTTATGTATCACTAACATTCAGAACTTAGAACCTAAACATAAATCCAAATAGATTCCAATTCGATTCTGTAAAGTTTAGATATGCGTTTGAGCTGGCGAAAAAAAAAAAAAAATACAGTATACAGTGTCCCATAAAAAAAGGTATTACCTCTGTAGTATATCACAGCACAGCAACATGCAGTAAAGCGTTTTGTGAAATAACATGTTAGCCTTCTAAACCCTGATAAAGCACAGTAAATGCATAGCTTGAGTTTGGTTGACAGTTAAATAGCAATACAGCCTTTTTTAGGGGCTGTCTGTCTGCCTGACTGCCTGTCTTCCTTTACTGTTTAACTTTAAATCTCTCAGCCGTTAAACCAGAGAGACGGAGAGAGAAAGAAAATAAGAAATGCAAAGCATTGCCAGTTCATTTCCTGAAGCTGCAGGTTACGGCAGAGGCTCCGGGGTTTCTATGCTACAGTGATGCTGGCTCTTTCTGCAGCTTATTTTTGATGTAAATACATACACGCAAGACAGACGTGAACACACTATGTTATATATACTATATATATATATAAAGTACTAAAGTGTAGTTTGAAAGCATATTATTATTCAGTAGAACCTAAGCTGTGGACTTTTCCAAGCTACTGACCCTGCAGGTCCATGTTCAACCTCTGCCAGTCCGCTGCCTGGTCTCTGACCAGCAGGCGTCGCTGTGGCGCAGCGTCGGGAACCTACAGCAGTCGATTTTCTCTTCTTTTCTCTCCTTAGCTTATAGGAGCACAAAGGCCAATGTAATGCTCCTAGTGGGTCCCCAGCCAATACTGGCAACTTGGGGGAGCACAAGGGCCGAGACCTTTCTGAATTTGGTAACTCCGTGCCACAATACTCCATACCAATTAAAATCCACTTCTGTTAACCTGCAATTTATATTGAATATGCCCTTAAGTGGCATTATGGTATTTAAATGCAGTATTGTTGTGGATTCCTAAATTCCCAAATACACTTAAGGAGTCAAGCACATTTCCTAACTTCTGAAAATCTGCAACTTAAAAACAACTGAGTTAAAGTGCTTTCTCAGTCAATACTGTGATGTAAAACCCTGGTACATTCTTCAGATTTGAGGCTGCATTATAAGCTTAATGAAAAGAATCTAATCTTGTTACCTACACAGTGCAATTCAAATCACATTGAAACCTGGCTCAAACTGCAATGCAATGGGAGTTTCATTTTCATCTGTGATTTTCTTTCCCTGATGCAGTAAGCTGGGATGCTAGTGAGATTTCACACATAAGTAGCTGCACTAATCCGCAATTTGATAAAAATCTTACAGAGCAGCCAGACTAAGCTTTCATTTAGTTCCCTGGAAGCTACTGGAAGAGATTAAACCCGTAGCTTTGGGCTGCAATAGATTTTCAGGAGTCCTCCAAGAAGATAGACTTATTATCGAGGCAAAAGAATACTGATCTTTTAAAAAGAAAGCTCAATAGCTCTACCAGTGGTTTAAAGTTTAGGGGGTTAGATTTGCTGATTTTTTTCTTCAGTGTTTTCTCCACATATTTCACAGTGAATACAGATCTATTAAAGTGTTACCCAGGAATGTTTATAAGAAATGTAATTACCTTTACCTTGATTGGATATTCTGTTTCATAAATGACCTTGGGAATACAGGTCTTGAATCTTATCTGTTTTGCATTTCCTATTAGATAAATATGCCTCAGATGTTCAGTTTTGAAAAAAACACATATTTTCCTTTTAAAACATAAAATCTGGTACTTGCTCTCAGTTTGTATGCCTTATGCTTTGGTTATCAGTTTGCATTTGCACTTCCTGGGTCATTTCACCTCAGCAATGTCTTCTGGGTAAATGCACGCTATTGGCTGAAAACATGTCAGTCAATAGGGGAAGCAGCTGGTTGGTTTATAAAAGGTGAGGACAATTTCACCATATAGCTGAAATGAAATTAAAAAAAAATGCAAGTTTAAGATAACATGTGCTTCTTTCAAAACTGCACATTTGAGACCTACATAACAAATGTACACAACCACGCTTGTAAGAGTTATTGGGTTATTTTGTGAGATGCAAACACTTCAAGAGGGTTCGCCAGGGGGAAAATTCTGACTCTTTTAATAAGATCTTACTATCTCCTTGTAATGAACTGGCACCTCAAACCATTGCATTGAATGGAAAGGCAAAGGCTGGACATGCATCACAAACCATATGGTTCAAAAGCAAATGTCTTACCATTCAACTAAAGAGCAAGGAGCATCTACACCTAACCCTAACCCTAACCCTAACCCTTCCCCTAAACTTTTAACTCAATCCTAAACTGAAAGAAACTATTAGATTGCAAATATTATTCTGTATTCAACAGATGCTATTCAAAGTGTGTAACCTGCAGCCATGCCATAGTGTTGTATCTTCAATTAAATTTTAAAGTAAAAAACTAAAAAGTTGACTACATAAAAGGGGCTGCAAAGGGCTTGAGAATCTAATTAAGGGGAGGAACGTGGATTTTAAAGACTTTTGTTCTCAAACTTTTTCTTCCTTTTATTTTTCAGGGCATTTATATAAAAAAGAAGTGCTCATTCTATATCAAATAGACTGGGTTGCTCTGAAGAAGGGAAAAAAGACACAGACAGCATAACTGGAAGGAAAATGTTAAAATTTTTACTTTTACCAAGCTGTTAGTTGGATGAGGTCAGTAGTCAAATGAAAACAAAGAGCACTACCCAAATGAGAGTGGAACTATCCAAGTTGAAAGAACATAGGAAACTTTATAAATAAGAGGAGCCCATTCAGCCAATCAGTGCTTGGCCACTTTTTATTAACTGATTGATTCCCATACTTTGCCAAGTCTGGTCTTAAAGGATCCCAACAATTCAGCATCAACATAGCTTGGAAACCCATTTAAAAAAGGGTCTCCACGTAATTTGAAATTGTGTTCTCTGGACATAGTTCGGAGTATTAGCTAGTGTTAAGATTTTAAAAACATCAACCAAGCCTCCCTAATTTAGTTTAATATAGACTAATGCCAAGTCCATTCACACAAATTGGATTTAAATGTATTAGTTCCATCCATGATTTCCCTTCAGGCTGCTTTTTAACTAAAATGAAAAAGAATATTAAGGGCTCATATATCAATAGCAGCGTGAATGCTCAACCTGCCAATCAAAGAACCCCGACTCGCCTCACCTCGTGAAATAACGCAATATACTGTTTTATTAAAACCCACCTTTTGTATGAGTCAGTTTGAAGAAGCTTCTTATGAAGGAAGTGCCTGTTGCTGCACCCACCCTCTTTCTCAAAGACTCTCTGTGCTTTCCGGGCCTGCAGTAAGCACATTACATCCTACGTGATGAGCTGGGAACAGGAACACAGGCTCACAAACCATTACAACACGATAAAGGGATTCCTCACAGCGACAAGGGGAGATGAAGGGAAAGCCCTGGATAATAGTGTGCCCCCTGCTGAGCATTACCATCACTTTCCGTATACACACAGACAGTAAAATGTGTATTTGCAGTGACCTGAACTAAGTGGTCACCTGTGCCCACCTGTATTTATTTGGCAGACGCCTTTATCCAAGGCGACTTACAGGTGTTACAGGGCAGTAAAGGGTTACAATGCGAGCTTAATATTTAATACAACGTAGTTTACAGTAAGTGCAAATAATACAACTCAATGCACTTTATTTTTCCTGTTGCTCTTTACTTCATCCTATGGGTTTATTATAAAAAATGCCACTTCTGCTGAAGGACTTTGTATTTATTATGGCTCGGGAGGATTCTGATCTCCTTTGGAGATTCTAAGCTAACTTGAAGGTCAAAATGCTGCGCTATTTTTGTGTTTATTGTAGTAAAACTGCAATATATGTTTTGTAAGACATGACCTGAGTAAATCAAAACAGATTTATCCAGTTCAGAGGAGATTTCACAAGGGCCTGATTCCCAGAACCTTCTTATTTACATTGGCTATTTCAAATTGGTGGGACAACAGGGGGGTGAAGACAGCACTGCTAAAAGATCCTCACAGTATGACTTTTTTCTAGCCCTTCATTTCCTTGCCGACAGCTTTTCCAATCACGAGACAGAGATTCTTTCTGTCTTAATGCTGGCATCTCTTCAGTTCATTATACTCACAGTAACCATAAGCCGGAATATCAACAGGACTTCAGACCTTGCTTCCATTATCCTGAAGACGACCGCTTCCCCCCCCAGTCTCAGCTCAATGATTTTGGACCCTTCAATTGGCAGTAACACGGAAGGACTGGAAATGTATGGAAGAGATCTGGCTGCAATATGGGCTGCAGTAGAATATCCTGAGGGATGATATGTCCGGCCAAAGCCTTATCAGCAAATGAAATGACTGAATGTCTGTACTCCTCACAGCAAGCTCTTTATGCTTAAGAAAGGTCCACGGGTACATACATTTTTGTAAGTAATTAATTTGTTTTACTGTAGTATGAGGCTGCCTATAACCTTTGAACTAAAGGTAAACTTCACCTTAACATGGTCACTCAGACAGTGAGCATTTATATTGAAAAGAAATAGGGATATTAATTATTTGCATGGATTCCCCCAATAAACACCAGTAATTTCCCAGGAGATTTTTACTTGAGTGCACTTGACAAGTGTATCATATAAGTCATAAGGGACATGAATACAAAACCGATTTCTGGCGGCTGTCAGGAAAAGCTGGAAGTACAGTCAAGCCCATATTAATGTTTGAGAAAAAAACAAAGATTTTATATTCTGACAAGTATACAGTTTATACTTGATAAATACATTGCTAATATACGGTAGTATGTATGAACATATTGTTATTCTAGTGCGGTCTAGTGTATGTAAATAATATACTGTGTCTGTATTGTCGATTTATGTATTGGTTGTGCTTTTGTGTTAAACTCCAATCACTGCTCCTCAGGGTCTCTTAAATTGTAAACATTTTTCGGCGGGAAGCAGCCTTGCTATAAAAACCCAGAGCGGGAGTGTTTGCATGCTCTGATTCCCCAGTTGTGGTAGGGAGAGTTACTGCTGGACTGGCTGGCTGAGTTAGTGCATTATTTCCAGCCGCTGAATAAAGCAGGCTTTTGGTCTCCATCCACCCTCAGATGGTCTGCGAGACTCTCGCAGCAACCTGCCCTGGGGTAAGCCAGGAAGTGAGCTGACCGAGATGGACGGGCAGGAGGTAACAACATTTTAAAGTATGATTGATCCTACTTAGTATTATTTTTTGCTGTACTTTTAGCTTATTAGAGGAGCCTGTTTTATGAGAGATGCATGATATACAAGGGGTGTGCATTAAATAAGGCATGTCAAATGAAGCTGCTCAGTAATGCACACATTGCATGGGGTGCATGTCATATTCTCATAATTACGGTAAGGGCATATTATCACAGAAAACAGACAGCTGAGTAGAGTGATTTCTACTTTTAATATTTGTAATGCACTTTGGAAACTAATTTATATGCAAGTCTGAGTACAGGTGCAGGAGCAGGCCCAACCAAAGGACGTCAATCCAGTATATACCAAAACTCCTTTAAAATGGATTTCCATTCAAAGAATATCTTTTTTAATATATGAGTACAAGATGGAGAAAACTTGTTAATGGACACAGCTGTACAGTCCCTTGATTTACATTTCTGTTCAGGTGCATCCAGCTTCAGAACGGCCTGTGTTGTGTGGTAAGTGCAGATAATGGATTCCTCTGTGCACTGAGAGATAATTGCTCTCCCTCACAAAATAATCTATAAGCTGTTTAGCGTGTCAGACAAGAATGTTGAGACTCTTAATGGATTGGACATGGCAATGGAAGATGCATTGCCTTCCTGAAGTATGCTCCATCATTTACTCAAGTTTGTATTTTTAACACACTGCTTTCATATTTTGGGTTTGTTTATTGAAGTGAATATCTTGTGCAGACCATCATTTGGAAGTAACTTCCAGTGGCATTTTTTGGTGCTCTCGTAATATTTAAGTACAATAACAACCCAGTAAATAGAGACGCACAAGATAAGGAATACATGATCTATATCCGCGCTGGTCAGTGGAATGAATGCTCCCTGAGCACCCTATATGAATCTTTTCATTCAAAGCAGGTTTTATTGCAGCATGTGGAAGCAAACTGAAATGGAGGAATAATTCCAACAAACAGACGACAAGTAGCTTTGGCACTGCATTATATTTTCATTTGTCCCGATTTCTGATCGAACTATTTCCAGTGTGAAACTCAAAGTTCCATGACATGAAAGAGGTGGGTCGCTCAGGAATGAGCAAAACAGAAACAAACAAAAACACAGCAAAGAAACTCTTAAGTGTCCCATAATACAGTTGCACAACCTGGCAGAGCTTAAATTACTAGCTCTTTAAACAGAAACGATTCAAAGTGGTATAAAACATGACCATACTGTATGAAACCCCTTTTTTGCAGTGGCTGCATTGTGAATAGCAGATTGCAATCTTCCCGCGATGCTTCATTCATAGTGTCACCCATAGTCAATCAATGCTTAAAATAGCCTGCATCTGATACAAGCCAAATAGTCCTATATGATTTATCACATGCGTTCCCTCACAATAGATGATCTGCTTTCCAGTGGCGGGGGTGGTGACAGGTCGCCCCTGTCTTTTTGGATATAAGGTGACATTATTGATTTAGACTTGTCAGGAAAATCATTTCAGAGGCAGGTTGGTAATAATAGATACAATTCATCCAGTCAAGCAAAAGATCACAGCGGAATGTTTTATTTATTTATTTTTGTTCAAGGGGAAATATACTGTAAGATAAAGTCAAAAGGCAATGGATGGAGAATATGGTACTATGCCTGGAATTAAGCCACAGATGACAAATAAGGTAACCATACAGTAAACACCCCAAGAGGGCTATTTTAACGATCTAAACAGTGGCGGATCTTAATACCTCAGCCCTTTACTCCATATTAATCTTTCCGTAGGCTGATTTATTGACCCACCTAATAGGAGGCTGTGTGGTCCAGTGGTTAAAGAAAAGGGGCTTGTCACCAGGAGGTCCCCGGTTCAAATCCCACCTCAGCCACTGACTCATTGTGTGACCCTGAGCAAGTCACTTAACCTCCTTGTGCTCCGTCTTTCGGGTGAGACGTTGTTGTAAGTGACGCTGCAGCTGATGCATAGTTCACACACCCTAGTCTCTGTAAGTCGCCTTGGATAAAGGTGTCTGCTAAATAAACAAATAATAATAATAACATCATTACTACATACAACAACAATTTGGGTCAGTGATAAATCAGTTTTTTACAGCTGCAGTATTTATATACTGTTTAGATGATTCATACAGTAAAGACCCCCTGTGAACATCTCTGGGTAAATGTTGGGTGATGCGTACTTGTGGAAGCTGCCTATGTATGAATACCCACATGTAATGAACATATTACCAATGCACGGTAAATGCATGCAAATGCAATAAAAATGAGAATAACGCTCACCTTCATGTCCTCCTTTAATCAGTGGCAGCTCTGAATAGTATTCAAGCCAGGCAGATTTAACCTGCCTCACTGCAGTCTGTGCCATGCTTTGAGTTTATCTCTACTTCATTTTCGACCTGGCTGGGGGGGGGGGGGGGGGGGTGGCAGTCAAGCTCTCTCCCTGTGCCAGCTGAGGGATGCCAGTCAATAAATGTTGTGATGCCTGCTTATGCCAGCTTTTTTGATTTATAATAACAAAAAACCTTTTGGGTTCTCCGGTTTGTTGATTTGTTCAACATATGAACCCAAAGGAAGTCATGCTTAATTGTAATAAAAACATAAGAAAAGTCTGGGATCAAGAAGAGGCTGTTCAGCCCATTAAGACGGGTTTCTTCCTAGCTCACTGTTTGTCCGTACTAAGGGTATCAAATTTAAAAGGTCAAGATATATTTGTTTATTTAATGTCCTTAGTGTTTTCGATATTATTACTGTACCTGGTAGGTTATGTATATATACAGTATATATTTATATATATTGTGACAAAGTTAGTCCTTCTTTGCGTACTTTGTTCACAAGTATGAGCGGGGACAACACAATAGACACAACAAGTGTAAGTTTATTTTAAACAGGATGTTACCTGCGTGTTTATTTTCAAGGGAAGTCCAATAATCAGAGTTGTAATGTTAATCCAGAGTGTGCCAACAATCAGGTAGTCATCCAAAATAGGGTCAAGAAAGCCAACAGGGTTATCCAAACAGTCCAGGGTCATACACAGTATTGCAATCCAGAAATCAATAGAACACACAGAAATCTTCTCAACACACAGCACCAAACTCCTTCTACTCCCCTCTCACTATGGTGCTGTCAGTTTGCTCCTTTTATAGGGCTGGTCATTACCCTTGATCACCTGCAGGTGTGCTGACATACCTTAATTACCTGGTAAGGATCCTGGGTAGTGTAGTTTGTGGTGGGCGACCATTTTGGGAACTGTAGTCCTATTGGGACCTCCATTTTGTGAACGGACAAAGTCCTAACAAAATCTCTGCCCTCACATATCTCCCATTCAGGACCATGCCCTGAGGTTTATCACAATATATAGTTTGTATTTATTCAGCACAGCAACTCTGCGGATGCTGTTGTATCTATGAGTGATGGACAGTAATCTTTAGTCTTTATACAGGGCATTATTACTTTGGGGATGGATTACTTGCATATTGTATGAAAACCATTGCTAAACGCGATTCAAGTCTAGAATAGCATTTTCATTTAGATAGGCTCATTCATCCTAAAAACCAGTATATTTATTTTGAAACCTATGCATTCTCATCACAACGGATGCATTTTTACTGAACCTCTTTATTTATAGTGAACTCTGCAGAGATTACTGAGCAGGGGGCTGTAATCTCCACATAGTGATGCATATATATTAAAACCATTGGGTTGGCAAGTCCTGTGTCATTTTTCACATAAAACCCAAACCTTTGAACTGAAATCAACACATGTGTTTCCTTAAAATAGAAACGTATTTATTCATTTCAGCAGCTGTGATGCATTGTCCACCCCCTAATGTATTAGACATATGTGCCTAAATCAATCACTTTTCAATCATGATTTGATTCACTTCTGCCATTGCTTAATTTCATTCCTTAGCTGGCAGCTTTTTTTTATTAACCAGACTGTGTGTTCGCCTTGACTTTCTACAAAGTGACAAAGTGCTCTGCTAATGGACCACACAGCTGACATTACCTGCAGAGCAGAGACACATCTACAAACAAGCACCAGAGTCAGACAGGACATTACATTTCATAACATGCGCAATGAACGATCAGAAATACTGAAAGAAACATTCAGTGACAAACGTTTCGATTATAAGTCTTTCTCAACTGATATTTATTTCTTGTAATGGAACGTCACAGATTGTAAGCTGTTAAACAGTGCTGAGAAATCATCACGTTTTTAAAGATGTTCCATGTGTAATGAGAGTCATTTTTACAGTCTTGGCTACAAGCACATTTTCATGGTTGACCTGAGAAACAGGTACATAATCTTGAGACAATGTTGAAATCTGGGTCTCCCCTTGAAGTTACAGTGAACTCAAATTAACCCACTATCAGGCAGAAACAAGAGGAGATTTGCAGAGGACGACACTGTTAATGGAAAGTACCTTCTTGCTACTTGAACAGTGCATGTGATACCATGCAAATCCATCGGTCTAGCTGCAATCTGACAACAGCACAGGTACCAGCATACAGCAGTTCATCTACAGCAATGTATTTGAAATAAAATTTGGTAACACTTTCCATTAAGTGTCTCTAATTGAGGTGTATTTACATAGTCATTACTACATGTGTATTTACACATATTGTAATTACAATGTTATTATCCATAATGTGCAAATCTTTTTGTACGCTATAACCCTAACCCTAACCCTAACCCTTTTCTGATACAACTGTGTACCATACTTATTATCGTTCACAACAATTTACACACTTACACAGAATACACAGTAATTAAAGATATTTAATGTAAAGTATTATCTAGAATTCTCAGCACAATAAAAGGGTGGGGCTCATTAAGAGCTTCTAACACTACAGCCAGTTAAAAACACTGTATCAGCAGTTAAATTATTGTCTTGGGTAGCTTCCTAGTAAAACAGTTTTTGAAAGTACAACCTTATAGTTTTGTTTTTAGTATATTTTGTTTTAAATCACCTTCATCTTGAAAGCTATTAAGCAATACTCAATAACATCACCCCTAAACCTGCGGGGAGTGAATCCAGAATCTCACAATACAAAACGCCAGTGAGGAAACCTGGGATGGAGCCCTTGGTACATTAACAGGTCCTGTGCAAACATCCATTTCCAAGCTGCAGTGGTTATCAATGTGACAGGTGACATGGGCTGAAATGATGTGTATTGATTTGGGAGCCCTGCAGGGGTCCTGTGACAGTGACAGCATGCTGTTAACATGGACCTGTCAAGAAGGCTCCTCCTCCTGTTCTCCATTTAATATGTAATACAACATTGGTTACAAATTCAGGGGAATTCCATCAGTTCAATAGGCTGCCGCTGTGTACAGCTATGGGCAAAAGTTTTGCATCATCTAGAATTTTAGGATTGAGACATCATTTAAAAAAAAATAAAAAATACCTATATGAACATCATGTATTTCAATATGTTAACATAACATTATTTAGCAGGTTGCATTCGATATGGGGATGCAACACTGTCGGCCAGAGCTGTAGAGTACAAAACAGTTTGTTCTCCAGCAGCCAATAGAAATCCTTTGAGGTGAGCCGAGTGCAGTGAAGTGAATGGAATACACTAATGTGTCCTGAGACTCCACAGGAAGAGCATTACATGCATTACATAAAATCCCATGAAACATTTGCATCCCTTAAAATCAAGTTAAATGTGTGATGTGCTCCAGGCATTTGATGTCCAATAACAAACGTACGATGACCCACATCTCTGAGTACCTTAAGAACACAATGCTTGTTTGATTTAAAAGCATAACCTGCGGGCATGAGTGACTGCAATGAAGGCAGATAACCTGCAGTCTTTCCTTTTAGATATGGAACACATGGAATTAAATAATACATCACATTTCTATCAGAAGAAAATAGTTAAGTACACAAGGTTGTCATAATATGACACTGGTAGAATTACCGTAATTTCATTACCATTTTTTGTCTGGAATTTCAAAGAGTTTGGCTGCTATTATGGAAATGAATTTGTCAAAATAAAAACAATAATACCCACAAGACATCGTTTCCTTCAAGGGTAATTCCATCCAGTAAAAGTTGAAAGCCAATTACCGGAATGTCCAAACCAGAAAAGTGTAGACTTTGGGTGGGTTCGTTTTCACATTAACAAATACTACAGGGTCAGGGAAACTTTAGCTGCAGACAGTTGTCTGGCCTATAGGAATTAAGAGGGGCTATGGTACCTTGACAAACAAAAAAACAGCCTCCACAGATTTCCACACCTTTTTGACCAGTAGAAAGTGGGCTGCTCTGGTCAGGTAGACTCCCTACCTCAGACTGACCTGTGCCTTCCCTCTGTCTCCTTTATATAGGAAACCTGGATCCTCAATGTGCTAACTGAGGAGTTGAGTTCCAGAGATAAACCCTTTCCTACCTCACTCGATGACTCAGAGCAACCTGCTCTGTCACAGAGACCTACTTAAATAAAACCAGAGGTGTCCAAAGCTGGCTTTCCTACACCTGGTCTTTGTACCAACCATGTCCTGAACTGTTTAACTGAACCAATTGAACCTCCACCCAGACCCTGAAGCAGTTCATTATCTCATGTTACCTGTTAAAGCTGGACTGGAAAGGCCCTCCAGGACCGTGATTGGACCAAACTGAAAACACAAATTAGAAGAGTAAAAACGATTTGCTCGTTTTCTACAAAATAAATCTTTTTACTGTTTATAGACATTTTTTTATTCTAAACCAATGTTGTAATTTAAATGATATGAAACTGCAAGTTAGCTAACACTTCGGCACTTTGTATACATTAGTTTTATCAACGTACATAAGTATGTTAATAGTTCAACAGCCTCCGGGTAAATTATTAATAAATATAGAAAACTGGCCTTATTATTTATCCCTGTGGGCCATCACAAACAAGCGATGATAGAAATGAATTAATACCATGCAATGAAACTAATTGAATCTGATGATTACTGTGACTTTGCTGTTCAGAAAAAAGTCCCAGGAAGGCCCTGTTGAGTTCATACTAAATATACATGGACTGGTAGATATATAGATAACAATGGTAGTTTGCTAATGAACCCCAGTCTCCCCTATACATTTAAGAGGAACTGGTGAATAGCAAAGGCAATCAAATGACATGAAGGTATGTAACGACTGTCTGGCTATTGCACGAAGCACAGCCTTATTTGTGTGAGAGGAAAATTTGCCAATGGTACTGAGAATGTAAGAAATTAAAATCATACAAAATATACCTGGTTTAAATGCCAGGTCCCTTAAAAACTCCCAAACCATTAATCTGCCATCCTACACTACTTGCAGCTAAACAAACACGCTCTAAACCTAACCCAAACCCTAAATCTAACTCTAAACCTCACCCAAACCCTTTTCTGATACAATTGTGTACTTACCTATATCGTGCAAAAAGATTTACACATTAAGTATGTTGTAAGTATGCATAATAACATTGTAATTACGTGTAAGTACACATGCATTTACTAAGTAACTACTATATAAATACACTGCCAATTCCAGCATTCAAGCCAATGAAATGTTCTTTGCTGGGAAGGTTACTAAAAAGTTGCTACCGCTGATAGTTGTGCCATGAATATTTAGTTCTTTAATGTGACAGTGTTGCCATGGAGTGCATTCGTTTCCATGGGACTTGTCACTCCCTTCTGTGTTTGCTGTCAGCGATGTCCTAGATGAAAGAGCACCATTGTTCTTTAATGCAATTATAACTATCAGTAGAAAGTACATTTCATACTGAGTGATCAAATTCTTGCAAATAATCAGTTTAAATGGCAGGCATACATCTGAAGTGTCATGAGTGAAAGAACCCAACCTCTCCCAGCAGTGCTATGGAACCAAGCCAGAGTAAGAATCTGACATTTAGTATTGCAAAAACTGTTAGAAATTTCAGTTTCAAAATAACATGTTTTCCATTTTCTGGCAGTTAAGAATATTGAGTTAGCATGATTTTTTTCTGTATCAGCCTTTACCTGGCTCTGAGCTGCATTTGAGCTTTCCAGGAGATCCATGTTCATCACCATTTAATAAAAGTTTCTTCATATAAATGCAAAACTTTACATGTGACATTCAGATGGACAAATGGATGGACAGACAGATGCCCCACATATCCCCAGATTCTAATACTTCTGCTACATAATGTTAGTTGGTTTGTCTGGTACTCATTGGGGTACAGCAGTAAAAATGTCAACGCTCTGGGTGAAAGAAAGATTTGCTTACAATCAGCTTTTATATCATTTTATCACATTTTTATACAGTTGGTACTCAATTATAGAGATGATGGAAGTGCAGCTTTTCTTGTTCTGAAATAAACACAGTTTCAATCCGCTTCATTGAATACCTACAGACAAAAAAAAACATGTTAGAGAATTACTTTGAAAATCTGAATACTTGTGCTGCCTTAGTTAATATCAAGTTTCACCATAACTGGATAACTGCTTTTCGACATGCCTGTACATGGAAAAATGTGACGTGTTTAAACTATTATAATTCCATTCATGGTTACTGCAATGAACACAACCTTACATACTCTTTGGCAACATGCCTGCCGGTGTTTCCCTGGTAAAATCTTTCTTTGGGCTCCCAGTTTATGCTTGAGGCTTACGTCACAATCTGTTAAACTATTACATTTCCGCTAGCGACTTGGTTCCCTGCCTGCTGGGGTTCAGACTCATGACTCAGTTGCTATCTTTGTGGGGACATTTTCTCAAATGTTGTCCGCACATTGATAGTAATACCTGCCCATGCACACACACACACACACACGCACGCACGCACGCACACACAGCAGTCTCTGCTTGGCCACACTAGTAAGAGCAACCATTGGTAAGAGCAACCATCATGCCCTGCGGTCTATACCCAGCAGTAATAGTAGCTCTTTGATGGACTGATTTCGCTTGGCTAATCAGCAAGCAACATGTCCACGTTGAGATGTGCTGATTAATTTATATAAGCCTGGGTGAACCTTCTGAATATTAAAAACTGGTTCAACTATTACATGATGTAGTGCATGTAAAGTAAGTTCAAATGCACAGACGTCTCTTAAAGTGTAAGACTGTCTTCCTGTTGGCACTTTGATAAGAGAACCGTGACAATTCAGCTGAGTGGTTCTGTCATCAAAACCAGAAGCTGTTCTTATACCAGAAGAGACAATGCAGAGAATAATATATTAATTATCTTTTCTCAGCTTTTAAAAAGTACCAGATCACATAAGCTATCATAACCTAACTCAAAGCCTATATCACAGCAACGTGTTTTGTTATGGGCTGTGTTTTAAAAGAGCCTTTAAGGATAACAGCAGCAACATTTAAATGTAATCCTAGGGAGTCTCAACATTTTTTAAACATGGCTATTAATGATCAAACTTAACCTGACCACACTGCCATGTGATCTTTGGAAAGGTAGTTTTAACCCTACAAACAAAACAAAATATATATATATTTACACTTATCATGCGTTGAGGAAAATGCACCTGTTTGATTTCAAACCCATGCCACATTGCTATGCCAGTCCTAACAGGTGTTATTTTTTGCTATGACTTGTCAAATAACTAATGTATCTATGGAAATGTATAAATCTCCCTCTCGACCTGTGAGGATACAAAGTAGCGAAAGGGAAAGGCTTTGGACAGGTTGTCCTGACAGTTCATTCCCTGGGTCGGGAAGTCAATCAGCCTGGAAAAAGACGAGACTCCAGTGCGAGAATGTATTGACCTGGAAAGTAAACGAGGTAGCAGCTGCAGGCAATAGAATCAGCTGTAATCGTTTACCAAGGGGTCATGCATAATCGCATAAAAGGGGCTGGAGAATTGTAAATCTTTTCCTTTGCTTGGGTTTTGACGAGGAAACTGGAAGGACCGGGAGATTGCCCAAAATAATTAAAAGAAAATAATTTGTGAGTGTTTTGTTTGTTTGTCTGTTTAGTAATTGTCTGTGTTTGTTATCACCAGACGGCTAAACACAAATCCACATTGCCGGCTCTTTATTATTTACTGGCAGGTCATCAGACCATTGGGTTATACACCATTAAAACATTTTCACCCGTACTTTGTTGTCTGTGTGATTCTTGGAATTACGGTATCCGCACTGCACCTGCTATACACCTGCTACCACTTGCCACTTTGCCACAATATATTAACCCAAATTTGGAGATACCATTTAAGCTAGGGTTAGGGTCTGTCCGGGGTAGGTATTTTGCATGGAGCAGCCTGTGTTTATTTCACCCTTCATATGTTCTGTTAAAATAAATTGTTATTCACTCTTGAAGCATAAGCTGATTCAAATGTTTAAATCTACTTAATTCATTCATACATTTTGGTACTTTGGCTTGAACTGCCAATTTAAACAGTGAACTATGAATAGTTTGCTTCATAATGATAGACCAATATAAGAAAAATGATTGAATAATATGACACATGTGCCTTAAATTGCTCCCTGCTGTGCTGGGACAAGACATAAATCTTGATGAGGTTTTTATGACACATATTTTGGTGCTGAAAATCCCTGGATGTACATTATTGAAAAGAGCGCTGAAGCAGACTTTAAAGTTATACTGGTAAGTGTAAAAAGTTGTAAGAATGAAAAGAAAAATTACAGGTACTTTATTCAAACTGTTGTAGCAACACGCAGGGATGTATAATGATGTGTAAAGCTATATTTTTGCGGAACTTCACTACCTACCCTTTAACAGTGGATATAAATACTGAAGATAAAAACACACACAAGACACACACACTGTTAGAGATTTATTTCCTCAAAGCCCCTTCTAATAATAGAATCTGCTGTTATATTTAGATCCACCACTGTTTCAATCAGTTGAATAGATGCCCCTTGGAATATTACATGTACTACGCCACCTCTTTGCAGTAACTAGTGGTTTGTTGGTGGCAAGTAATGTTTGGGAATTGGAACAAACATTTACCCGTTTTTTGTTGGTTTATGAAAATCTGAACAAGATTACAGCAACTTTAACAATACTGTAGGCAGAATTGTTTTGGAAAAATTGGGTGTTACAGAAAAGGATGACAACCTTGATTCCTGGATGGAAATAAGAAATTCCATTACCCCACATCTAAAAAAACCCCAATATGTTCCTGTATTGTCCTATATACATTATAACCTCTATAACTAGCGCTCCACGCTTTTACAACTGGTTAAATAAAGAACATTGTATCCTTCTTCTAGCTGTTATTTCATCTCCAGTTAATGAATCACAATCTTAGAAATGTGTTAGACTTGTGTACTGACACTCTTTGACAATCACTACATCAAGGATCAAGGAAGCTGGGGGCTCTTGGTAAAGGGTCTGTTGAAACTCAACATGCTGGATATGACCATGAATATTCATACAAAGCTCCTGTGCAATATTTATGAGGTGGCAGAGAACATATAAGGTTTGATCCAGGGTCAATTGGCAGAACATGCAGGAAACCACAACATGTTGCAATAATATGGTGTCCTTGGGAATCCGATTCTTAACTCCACACACTTTGAAATGTAGAGTACATCAGTATAATCTTCCATCCAGGACAATGTTATTTTAAATGGCATGACGGTACTGCATGCATGTTTCTAACCTGTTTGGAATTCGTGTCACCATTCTCTGAGTTCCACAAATGCAAGCTCCATTTCCGAGTAACTTTTAACTAAAAATAATGGCACGCGAACCGACAACCTTATGAACTAATCCGAGGTGCTGCTTTGCTGGGGCAGAAGATATTATAGCCTATATAAGAGCTGATGGGGAATAGTTGAAGGGGATTAATTGGATGCCTTCTCATAAATATTACACAGGAATATTTATAATAATATCCAAAGCGTTTCTGGATCAAGTTACAGCACACAGTATATGAAGCACTAGTAAATGATTTATATAACAGATACTTGGTCATGCTTTATTTAAAATTGAGTTTATGTAAAATGAATCATTATACATCAGTCTTATCCATCAATTGTTTTTTTTTAACTCATTAACACTTACTGAAATGGTATAAGTGTGCTAAGACAGGTTTTGAAAAGGTTTTGAAATGCTATGCCCATGACGTAAAGCATCATACAAAATCCTAAATTACAAAATAACAGCCTGTATTAACAATGACCTAGATTAACATTCAAATTGACAGCACATTGATAACGTGTAACAGAGTTCTATTAAAGTAGCAGTCGTAAACAAATTTAATTAAATGTAGGGTTATTATAATATAAACTTTTAATAAATTGGCCACAGGGATACATTTTAATAAATAATCTATAATAATTTAATAATCTCCTCTTAGACATTATATTTTGTCAAGGTCCCAACACAGTTCCACTGAATAGTTTGCAATAATTACACCCAATTTGTTTATCATAAATTGTTTATTACCAATGTTTCTCTATGTGCATATGCCTGTTAGCATATGATTCAATTGCCGGACTAATTAAACAGAAGACTATTTCATTTTCATTCTAATAAATCAATTTCCCTTAACCTTGAGCTGCACCCAGACATAGTGCTCCCAACTATGAGAGGGAAGGGAGCGATGGATTCAAATATAATTTTTTCAAGCAGCAAGCATGTGGGATTGTTGGATGTAAAGTATAAGTGAGCCCTGCTTTCTCCCAGTGCTCTTTGTGTGATAATGAACTCCAGATATGTGATTATAAACACTGCATCCACATGCACTCCCTCTTCCTCTTTCCGAAGTTAAAGACATGCAGTAGTCTGTAAGGTATGCCATAGTACTCGAGACCATCTACATTTTCATTTTTCGTCATTTACATAATAACCTTGATCACCCTTACCATGGAATACTGTAGCGAACATTTATCAGGGCAAAACCAAAAACATAAACGCTTTATTAGCGGCACGATACGTGTTTAAAATGACATGGATCTAGAATATTTAACAACATTAAATGCTGTGTTTAAACAGTTTAAGGTCAATATAGCACATCTAAATACCTCTCCAAGTCCCAAGGACTCACCTATTCAATCAATGCTAATCGGAACTGGCTTTGTGGTGCATGCTACTGTGCGCTAATAATAGGCTTATATCCTGCACAGCTGGTAATGACTCCAAAACACTTGGTCTGGTTTGAACTATGTAACGTAGTCAGCACATCATCTATTTATCTTCCTACTCCCCTGAGTCATCCTTTTACACCATTGATTAGTTTTTGGCAGAAATCCAGTTCCCATTATGAAGAAAAGGAGAGACACTAGCTACTGCATGGATTGTATTGCACGAGATTCTAACACACCAAATATCTTGGTCCTTAATCAATGTATTCAAACCCAGCTCATTCAGGAGGAGTGATGTGAATTTGCTACAGCAGAGCAAAGGCACTTGAGCTTAACCCATCTTTTATTTCACTTTTCTGTGAATGGTGTTTTGGAAAATCTAATGGGCAAAGGTAAATAATGAAAGGAACCTTAATTTGGCACCACTCATAAGTGAGTAGTTCTAACAGCGGCATGCAGAGACATGGAGGCTACTTAGTAAATACATGTGTACTTGCACATAATTACAATGTTATTATACATAGTTATAATGTACTTGATCTGTACATCTTTTTTTGCAAGATATAACCCTAAACCTTATATGATACAGTTGTGTACTTAGATTTGCTAAAAGATTTACTCATGAAGTACATTGTAACTTTGCATAATAACATTGTAATTATGTGTAAGTACACATGTATTTACTAACTACTATGTAAATACACAGTAATTAGAGATGCTTAATGTAAGTGTTTCCGAAAAATATGATCCGGCCTCTCTGACAGACATTGAGCCCAATGCAATGTCTGTAACTCAGGCTTTATTGCAAGATTTTATTGTGTGTTGGGATCCATGGTGGCTTATCCATTATAGGCACTTCAGCATGGCATGTGGGGTAAGCCATGTGATCAGGAGCCCTCTTTCGAATCTTGATCATGCTGAATTGTCAGTTTTGACGGGGCCCACAGAGAACATTGCATTGGTCTTCATGCTCCCATGGATTGGAGAGAAAATCGACACGGAACAATAGGAGACTTCCAAGGATGATCCTTTCCTGGTCTCATCTGTTTCTTACAGTAGGTTTGGCTGGTGAAATAGGCATGAAGTGTACCTCTCCCATATTTATATGTTACAATAATGCTGTTAAAGCAGCCATTTGACAAAACTTTAGGCTAAAAACATAATTTCAAATATTCAGGCTTTTGAACAAATGATTAATTTTGAAGCAGTTGTTTTGATCAAATTTTGAAGGTCAACATTTGACAAGATTCCCTTGAAAAGAATACTGTGTTAGACCATTAAACTAGGGGTTGATACAGGAGAGCACCTCCCCCACGTTTTAACTTTGCAACTCAATGGACAAAAAACAATTTTCAGCTTGTCGTTCAGACAGTTCATTGAGGTCATTGTTTATACATTGGGACCAAAGAGAGAACAGCTTGCTGGGATAATTTTGTTTTGAGAATAATCAAACATAATTAAATAATCTCTTTATTTATACAAACTTGAGCCAAAACTGAAACAGCAGACAAAAGGGTTCGTATGAATAACCAAAGGGCTGTGTATTGGCAGATTAACTATCCTTTTCAATTTTCGAAATCCATTACCCAAATTGTTTAGTTTTAGTGTTTCTTTACTTAGCTGGAAATTATTGGAGGAAGAGGTCTTTGTTTCTACAATGTTGTGCTAGTACCGTGTGGCAAGACAGATAATGGGTGTACTAATCTGTCTGCTTCAATAATAATGCAAATTAGTTTTTTTTTAATTATGGTCAATCACTTCAACAAAAAAGAAGATTAATTGATCTTTCAATGTGCTGCAGTCCTGTCCAGCTCTTCTGCACAGTCTACTGTATGACAAAAATAATGATGTGTTGATGGCTAAAAAAAATCACTGAGATGGGAACACTGTAATATTAGTTTAAAAGTTTGGGTTAGTTCAAATTTAAACCCATTTCGGGTTTAAAAGAATTTGACAAAGTTAACCCTGATCAATACTTTAATCGCAGCACAGAAACCAGAACCAGAGATGGAAGTTTAGACAGTCAGAGGGAAGGAGACTCTTCTTTACACAGAGAGTGGTGAGGGTATGGAATGGGTTACCTAGCCATGCCGTTGATGTTCAATCACTGGGTTCTTTTAAGACCCAACTTGACAATGTTTTTAGATCAATCAGCTCCTGGGAACTGGACAAGCACTGATGGGCTCAATGGCCTTCCCATGTTCCTAAATGTTCTGATGTTATCCTGGCATTACACTGAATCCATAGCAGTACTATGGGATTCAGAAAGTAGCTTTACCAGCACTGGCAATATAGTGGATTTTATAAAATGTTCACACGCTATCACTGATGGGGAAAAATAATACTCTACTGCAAGAGGTTATCTGTGTGTATTGGTTAGTCTTTGTGTTCTCCTGGCAGTCCTTCATTGCTCTGAACATGTGACAGCTTCTCCTTGGAAAAGTCTTTGTGTTCTCTTGGCAGTCCTTCATTGCTCTGAACTGAGAAGATGAAGATTCAGCGCTGAAAACATGCATATTGAATTCTGAATAACACATTTTACAGTTGATGATAGAACAACCGTGTACAATGAATTATATTTTTGTTATAGAAGGTTATATTGAGGTTGTGTAGCAAACACCTGGGGCACCATCATAATCAAAATGTTTAAAAGTCTTATCTAACAGTCAGATGTGTAAATGAAAAGGCAGAATTATTTTTTGTTAAATTGGAAAATAAACAAAATCAGGATTGGTTAAGCACCCACAGGCAATGATACAATGACTACTTAAAATAAAATATATACTATAAACTGGTATTCTGGGGAAGTATGGTCCGTGAGATTTTCTTCTCTTTTAGCTATTTTAATATTTAATATTATTATCAATGTTTAATATGAATCTCTGGAGCTGCATAATGGAAGTTATGAAGTATCATGCTGTTATTTATGAAAGCAGTGGTGAGTCCAATTATTTGTAAAATTTAATTGTGTGTATATGAGAATGTATTATATATTAATTCAAAAGTCTGCCAACAGTATTTCCATCTCTATTTATTAACTATTAAAAATCATAAAATATACCACAGTATACATATAAATTATTCATATCATATTGTGCTTGTATATATCAGTTAATCTAATAAACAGTAACAACTCATAGCATTTATCATGTTTGCCTTGATTAACAAATGATCTAAACAGAAAACATGTTGATTGCTGTGTAAAAAGCCACCAGAGCAAAGATTGAGTCCCTAGAAGCCTGAGATGGGGTTAATATTAACCAATTATTTTTACCCCGGTTTTCACCCCAATTTAGCATGCCCAAATATTATCTGTATCCCCGGCATACCGCTCGCAACCCCCCGCCGACTCAGGAAACGGAGGCTGAAACACGCGTCCTCCGAAACGTGTTCCTTCCAAGCCGTCATTTTTCGCACTGCAGATCCACAGCAATGCTACCAGACCTATAGTGCCGGAGGACAACACAGATCTGGCGGCTCCGCTGCAGAGCCACAGGCGCCCTATCGGCCACAGGGGTTGCTGATGCGCGGTGAGCCGTGGATTCCCCTGCCGACCTAAGCCCTCCCTACCCGGGCAGCGCTCAGCCAATTGTGCGCCACCCCCTAGGAACTCTCGGTCACGGTCAGCTGTGACATAGCCTGGATTCGAACCAGCGATCTCCAGGCTATAGGGCACATCCTGCGAGGAGCGCCTTTACTGGATGCACCACTCGGGAGCCCGAGTCCAAAAATATCTTTTATATTCTTTCAGATATCATTCACGGCAGCCCCTGGCATTATGAAGCCCTTGCTCATCTGTGAAGCACTGTCATCAGTTTTGCCATAGGCTGACTTGCCAGCTGAGCTTTTCTTTGTCTTCTTTATGTCCAGAGCATGGTGTGTGTGTGATTAAGACTAGAGCACCATACTGTGTGTCCTACATTAACTTTCTTTCTTATGTTTTTTGTTTGTTTATGAGATTATGCGCCTAAATGTTGCTTTGTTTGAACCTATTAGGTTTCATTGTCCTCATTTGAGGACAGGCTACTTTGCAATTTTTTGGAGCATTTTTAACTGGCTTCTACCTGCTATTTAAAAGGTATCTTTAACTACATTGTTATGATAGCTTACTCTAATTTTGTTAATTGTAAATCACAGTAAAAGTCTAAATGTAACTGCTAATTCTGCAAATATATCCCTTCAGGTGCTTTTATAACACCTCAATATAAAATAAGAGACTGAAGCCTAAAACATTTCTTGGTGTTTTCCTCCCCACACTGATGATAAAGCTCCATTTTCTATGTGTTGAGCTTCATAGCTGGCATGACATTGCACTGGTCTGATAAGGTCACGAGTGTGGTCGTTCCACAAGGTTTATAAATGCATATTAATAGTCCCTTTTCGCTACTGCTGATACTGGGTATCAAGCCAGTGACAATGTAGTTTATCTGCTAAGTTGTTGAGGACTGAACTGGGATAAAGGCTCAGTTCAGTCTCTGTGCGTAGGTATCTATGGCTCCAATTGTGGCGACAAGGCTTAGTGACTTATCCTAAGATCACATAAAAGGATACAGAAGTGGTGCTCAGTAATCAATTATATTGGTCCCTTTACTCGTGTAGTGCCTGTCTTCCCCATGGGCCCTGCAGACAAGACACAGCAGTGTCCCTAACTGACTTGTCACTTTCTACTAAGAATGGCATCCTTCAGTTGATACCGTGTTCAGCACCTGGACAGCTCCTCATCAATTTCAGCACTCTGTCTCTCACACTCTAGCTCTGACAGCAATTCCTGCATCCTCCCGGTTCACCAGCCCTGCTTGAATGAACAGAAAGCCTTTAAACTAAGTTTAAGTGCTGGGCAGACCATTTACACCCCGCATGCTTGTGAGTTTCACGTGGCAGGTCCAGCCCTTTGTGCAGCGAGACCCTAAAAACTAGTGGCTGGTTTCACAGACTCCGATAGCACTAATCTTGGACAACCTTACCTAAGGTTAAAATGGGGAGTTCCAGATTAGTGATTATCAAGATCTGGGAACCCAGATGTAGAAATGCTTTCCCGTGACATGAAAACATATCTATAAATATCAATATTTGAGCAACTGCACACAAATATAGAAAGTATACAGCTAGTTTAGCATCACCTAGAATTTTAGGATTGAGACATAATATATATATATATATATATATATATATATATATATATATATATATACAAAAACATGTAATTTGAAGGTTTGTTCTCTTTAAGAAATCTTAAGCATGCAAACTATCAGAACTATTCTAAAAAGCAAGCTCTGAAAAATTACCATTTCCAAGGTCTTCTATAGCTTACTTTTCATATGTTTTATCCCAGATGATTCACACTCATGGGAGCCACAAACTAAACCTTTTTCTTTGGAGAATAGTTTCTGGAAGCATCTTCTCTCTGGGGAAACTCAACCGATAAAAAAAAAACTGGAACATAGGAAATAAATCAGTTTTATCCCTTGGGAAACTTCAAGAGCAGCTTGGCATGGGTGTGAAATATCAGAGGAATCAGAACTAAATTATTCTTCTTGTTTGGGGTCACTTTGTATCATTTTCTCTTTACTGTCCCATCCTGTTGACGTCCTCAAACTCACTGTGGCCTTAACACAGCTCTCAAAATCACGCCTATCCTCCAAGCTACAGAAAATTATACAAATAAGTAAAAACAAGAAGAATATGTAGATAACTGATATTTCATACCTATACCAAGCTCGTTCAGTTCTTCTAAAGATCTGGGATCAGTGTAAAGGGTTAGAATATACTCCAAACAGTATTTTACACTCTCTCTCTCTCTCTCTCTCTCTCTTTCTCTCTCTCTCTTTCTTGCGCTCTCTCTCTCTCTATATATATATACACTGCTGTGCAAAAGTCTTAGACATGTTGCATTTTTCTACTCTGACGAATTATGAGCATCAACAGTTTACTCAAAGCCTCCACTAGTGTTTTCTACTATTATAACAACCTTGACTTGCATAAAGAACGAAAGACATTGAGCTTTGGACTGTTGATGGATGGACAACGACACCTGTGCCTTCTGCCAGTTCTGTTGTCAATTCAACGCTTGTCTTCATTCTATTCCTACCCAATATGACCAATATGAAGGCAGCCAGAGCACTATAAATATATGAGTTAATTATACAGTATCTGTTGTGTATATAATATGGCTCTACCTTGTGACAGCTCCCCACTGCCTGTTTTTTGTATCCAAGCAACACAGCACTGTACAGTCGTAAGTAGTAAATGTCACCCCATGCACACACTCACACAAACACCAGCACAACCATAAATGAAGGCAATCACTCTGTGTACTGCAGGCAATTCTATAAAAGGAGGTAGGCTGCTGACCTTTTAACTGGAGGCCCTTTCCTCATCTCTCTGTCTACAGCACTTCTGCACACACCTTGTAATTATCAGGAACCTGAAGATAATAATAAACGTTTGACATTTTCTTGAGCATGGATTAGCCTGTAGGGAATCTAGCACTGAAAGTCCAGTGCGGGTTACAGACACACATATCAGATGCAGAGTTTCTAGCTCTGTATTGTCCTTTTTTTAGTTTGGGTGAATGGTCTTAATTTGTTTTTATGTTCCTGTAGGTGCGTTCTTTTTTGTGTGAAGTGGCTAGAATATGTGTATTACTTTTAATATTAATATACAATACTGACAAACTATAAACTGCAAAATGTAATTCTTGCCATCACATTTTGCATTTATGCTCACCTGTTCTTTAACATGATTTCACAAGGCTCTTGCTTACCATGGTTTATCGCAGTAACATTTGTATAAGGGTATTATCACCCAGCAGTTCAGTCACATTTCAAAGCTTTGAAGGTTTCACGTCAGTAATAAAAAAGGACAATGTTCTACTTCACTAATAATACAACAGTACAATACGATTATTTTTTTGAATATGAATGCATTAGAGACTCCAGTAAACACTTTGAAAACAAGTCCTAATAACATTTATCAATTTTGGGAGGTGATTGGAGAGGATCCTACTTTTTTTTGATAAATAAAAACCAAGCCTACCTGACTGGTTATAGTAATGAATCAAGGACTGTGTGAGACACTGCATGAATTGCACAAGATTAAGCCAGTGGCTAAGTTGCAACCTGAACCCCTGGTTTCTAGTTCTCTAACACATTAAAGACCACACTGACTCCTGATGAAGGAAACCGCTACTATAGCAACCCTTTTTATCTAGGGTACAGATTGGGTTCTTTGTTATGAATGTCCTGGCTCCAGAAATTATGACGTCCTCTCTATGAAAAAAAAAACCCTTTTGCAGTGTTTCCTGGTTTATTGTAGTATATTACCATTGCGATTTAATTATGAATTAGCCCTCTCATGCTACAGTTTAAGCCTTTGTAAAATGGGTTGGAGATTCATGAATGAAGTTAGAAAAATTGGATTTAGACTGAAATGAGATTTAAAATGATAAAGCCTGATCCATCTGGCAGGGTTTTTGCCTCTCTCACGGACACCGATAGCAGCTATTACCTCATGAACAGAGCTGGCTACAAAACAGCATCCTGTGCATTCAATATGAATGTTAATGTAAAGCATTAGGAGGCAGCTGAACTTGACATGAACTCTTTTTATAAAATACAACCAATCAAAATTGAAGGTCAAATGTATGGTCCTTCCTGGTCTGATGAGTGCCGCACCATCGTAGCTGTGCAGTACCTCCACAACAACGCTCACCTTGAAGGATTAAATGAAGCCACAGTGATCAGAGGGAGAGCCACATAAATATGTTTATTCAGAACAGGATTTTTAAATGTTGGAATTATGGTGCTCATCTGAACACATTTTTTTTGTAATTCATTGAATTTTCTTCAGTAAAACACCTCCTTGCTATCCCCATTTGTCACTGTATATTACATCGTCCTTCTTACCTTCTCACTACGTTCTCCAGTCCTCTCCAGAATTGGGGGCTGCTCAATTGTAACTCAAAAAATCTTTCTTCCTTTCTAGTCTAACTAGCTTTTGAGAAAATGTTATTATTAAAAAGCAATAAGATTCTGCCATTTGCAAAACAAATACAAACGAATAACCTTTAGGCTTCTGGCAACGTTACTGGGAAGTTTGCGATGTGAGGCTTGAATTGTTGCCTGCAAAAGGAAAGCCACAAGCAATTATTCGAGTCACTATTGCATCTCTAGTTATAAGTGCGCTCGTTTGACCTCTCTGCAAGTTGAGAGTAGCTTCTTATGCATTCTGTGAAGAAAGGCCTGGGGGGCGTCATTGACTGCAATATTCAGTCATTTGTAAACATGTTTAGAATGGTACAGATGCTGCTTTCAGTCCAATTTGGCTGATAGAAAGGCAAGGGCTGGACGCTAAGCGCAAACCATACGGTTCAAAGACAAATGACTTACCATTCAACTAAAGAGCAAGCTCTGCAGTCGAGAGGTCAGTACCTGTCTTATGCTGAAGTCAGTGTTATTAACACATAGGAGGAGATTCATTACAGGGTACAACAGAGAGGTGACATATAATGCATCTTTTGGTTGTTCTGAAGACAGTTGTTTCAACCCAAAATCAGGTTGCTAATGCAAAGTAATGCGACTTTTCAAACCCAGAAACACATGCATAATGAATCACCAAGGCCATAAGTCCTAATTAACAAGTCTGTGTGCAAAGGTAACTCCAAGTTCTAAATTTAGCTCCTTGGCTTCTGATTTACATTCAATTACACCCTATACATCGCATTGCCATCGGGCAGCAGTGTGGAGTAGTGGTTAGGGCTCTGGACTCTTGACCGGAGGGTCGTGGGTTCAATCCCCAGTGGGGGACACTGCTGTTGTACCCTTGAGCAAGGTACTTTACCTCGATTGCTCTAGTAAAAACCCAACTGTATAAATGGGTAATTGTATGTAAAAATAATGTGATATCTGTATAATGTGAAATAATGTATAATGTGATACCTTGTAACAATTGTAAGTTGCCCTGGATAAGGGTGTCTGCAAAGAAATAAATAAATTGCCATGTACATTAGATTAATGTGTCATGATGCTGTCTATTTGTGAGTGAAGATACCATTGAGGTCTTGGAAGCTTGTGATTAATGTTTGTTTAGTTAGTCCAGTAAAATGTATCACATCTTCTCTTTGTCAATCACCTCTTGTCTAATACGGCTACCATTTCATCTATCAACGACTATGTGGGAGACATTGAAACTCTGGGATGTGAGGATGAAAAATTCAACAGCAGTTTCTACAAAGATACAAAGATTAATACTGCCTATCATAGACAGTTTTTTTTTTTTCAGGCAAAACTTGGTGGACATCCTTCATTACCTGTGCCAGATACCATAATTTCCATCGTACGTTCTAAGCAAATCCAGTAGTGTATCAGATTACATATTTTACAAAAGGGTCACACAAACTTGATTTACAATTGATCACTTCAACCCATTCTTAATGCATTATGCTTTGCTGCCAACCTGCTAAAACAGAGACAAGCTGGTTCTGTGCATAACTAAGCATGAAATAATGTTAATAGTGCTTTGAGTAGAATGGCTTGAAAACTAAATCGTTTGATTGATTCTGTTATTACTAAAGAATCCAATTGTCTCAGATAACCGATAGCAAAACTTACACAAGTGACCCGGTTTACAAAGCTTTTCTTCCTATGCAAGGAAAATAAAACATATTATAACGAGGCTAGTAAACCACCAGCAGTACTCATTCATCCCAAGCAGGAAATGTCACTTCTGCCAGGTCTGATTTTAAACCCACTTTATTTTTTTTGTTTTTCCAAATGTAGTTCTAATACTGATTCCCTGCTTCAGCTGTTATTTATTTTAATTAGTTTTGACCACATTTACATTTTTGTCCCACATTTAAATACTTTTAAATGTTGGCTCACCACTGCAACCCACAAGGCCCAAGGAGCAACCAGTGTCCTCCCTTTCCATTGTCAAGCCAAGCTACTCAAGTCTGGAAGCAAGGGCCAGCCTGAAGTGGCTAGCCAGCTGACCAGAATAGCTGCTGAAGCATTATAAGGTGAACCATATCAAGCTGGTTCTCCTCCCTAGCACTGCAGGACCATAAGAAAAGCCAATCCAGCAATCCCGTGGGTGCCCAGCAGAGATAGGCAACTTGCCATGTGTAGGATTCAAACCTCCAAAGTGCTTTTATTGGAGTCCCTATGTTCACACACTCTTATCGCAAGTTCTTTAACACAGCATTTTCAGTTCTGCAATTCAGTAACTATAGTACATTGGTAATAAACCCCCTGTGTTTATTGGCAGAAACCGACCTTGCAATAGAAATTGTATGAAAGATGATTAATGCTCTTTTCTGAAATGAAGTCAGTTGTACATTCATGTTCCACTGTGGGTTAGCTACTGACTAATTCTCTAATAAACTTGTCAACTAGGCAATGCTCAAAACTCACACTAGGTGCACTAATGATTTTCATTAATATGATTCATCACTCGAGCACTGAATGTAATTATTACTTCTTATGGATGCAGTGTTCAATGCCTCTCTGCATTTATAACACAACCTTAATCCGGATAATAAGACTGTTAGAGTTTTCAGTCTCATTTTTTCTACTGTAGTTTGATCTTATTAAAAGAAAATGAAAATGCACGTTTGCTAAAATATGCTTCTTTCAGAACTGCACTGTAAGAGCTGCATAGCAAAGTACATGAAAGATAGGATTTATGGAAATACTACATTATCTATTGCTTATTGAAAATGCTTATCCAACATTCTGAGAACGTGGACAATGCATTAGGGGGGCGGGTATTATTATTGCTTAGTTGAACAGAACTGGTCCCTGGATATTCCGAGGTACCAGCATGTTTAATTAGTTAGATATGAAGACGTGCAATGCAGCACTTCGGGAACACTTTTGGAATAAAAACGAAACAGAGAGATATAATCATAAAGAGGTGCCGGCACTTTGACTTTAATAACGGCTGAGTGCTGGTTCATACTCTTTCACATCTAAATGCTGCCATTCTGTAATTCTGTTAGTATTTATTTACCCACTTATTATCATTAAGAAATATAGTCCAAATACAAACAAGAAGTCCACAAAAGATTTTATACATTTAAATGCAACTGTATTAAGCCCCTGTTTAGATCACAAAAATAAACCTCACAGAACCTCACTCCAAGTTAGCAGTTTTGCTTATTTTTTACTCACTGGACAGCTATTCATATTGGTATATTTTTTGTGTAAAATATTTTTACATTCAATGAATAATGTTTGTATGTGCATGGGGAAGGGTTGCTAAATGAATCCCTGTGGGTTGCTTTGTATTAAGGGCTGGACGGTGATGTAGGTTATTAAGGGGGTGGACCCATATAAAAGTTTGTTTGCGCCTATTGTACCTATGCAAATTCACATTGTAATTATGTGTAAGTACACATGTATTTATTAAGTAACTACTATGTAAATGCACAGCAATTAGAGACACTTAATGTAAAGTGTTACTCATCCCTTTGTCTCTGGACTGGTGAAGAGGAAGGAGGCACTATTACTATTGAACCACCTCCCTGTGCGCCATTGTCTATTAATGGTCCCAGACAAAGACCATTGACTTTTAATATGAACGTTAGCAAAAAACACTGAAGAGTTTTTGCATTGTAGATCTTATAGTTGACTGTAAGTTATGGATTAACTACTATTTAAGGCATTGAGCCAATCAAAAGAAGAAACACTGAAAAAGACACTTTGCCAAAAGTATTTAGACCACAATTAATACGTCACATATAAAAATTGAGTTTTCAGAATTAGAGTTACCAACTATGCTTTCACATACCCTCTTTGTTATAAATCATTATTTATTTATTTATTGCATTTATATAGCGCTTTTTATACAAAAGTATTGCAAAGCACTGTACAGTACATAGCAGAAAAAAAGAACAAACCACAATATATTTGTATGTCACAATCAGACCATTTAAAAAACATATTTAAATAACAGTATACACATAATACAAATGCAGCAATTTTAAAGCTAAATTGAAACCCTCTAAGATAAGAAAACCATTTTATAAAAATGTATAATCAAGATGTATAAATGGAGCTCCTAAGGCTTTAAAAAGATTGCCAGATTTGTTCTTCCTCTCTCTTTTTAATTTACATAGTAGTTAGTAAATTTCTTTTCAGGACAGACACTTTTGTCAAGAACGAGATGACTCATTAGTTAGGAACTGGGGTTGACTCATGGTACAGAACGTCAGACTGACTGAACCTTTGAGGAAGTAAAACTGGAGAAAGCACAAGCATGTCGACTGCATCAGATTTATTCTCAAGCCCCCTGGGCTGCAACTTAGAATAGATGCTGACTCAGGCTTGGAAAACAAAGACATTACTGTTGGATTTCGGCTAACTAGCAGGGGATGTGGGAGGAGGGAAGGGTCCCAAACAAAGTGACATGCAGAAGTATATCTAAATACAACTCTCATCATAGCCAGCCTCAGGAACGGGAATTATAATTTTAACAGAGAAAAAATGACTGGCCAGACAAAAATGAGACATCCTGCCCAGATATTTAATCCGACAAAATAGATGAAACAGCTAATCCACATTTAAATCTATTTACAAATTAAACTTTTGTATGATTGACTTGGATAGATACAACTGATTCAAAATGAACACGATAAAATGGGAGCCAGGTTAGAGTCTTTGTTTGATGGAAACACAATTGAGAGTTGGTTATGGTGCTTAGAGAAGAAACACAGGGGACTCTTGCAGAATGCTGAAGTGAACCAAAGGAATTGCAGAGCCGGCAAAATTTATGGCTTTTTAATAACAAGAATAGGGTCTGCATAAAATTGACTGTGGTAGTACTTTCGAATAAGATCTAAGCATCACAACATAGGGTTGTATATTACAAAAGGTTGTCTATTACTAGAATATATTTTCTATGTGTTGTGTAATGCATTGCTGTTACTTTCCATATAGTTTTTTTCTAGTTCTATATGTAATATAGGACAAACAGAATCATCTGCCATTCACTTTCATTGAGCTTCCAGTTTCTGCGATAACACAATACAGTACAGTTTAGACAGACAAATGCCACTAAGTGACTGTTGACAGCATGGAAACAGCAAACCTGTCGCAGATCCGAATGACTGATTTGTTTAATGTCACTCTACACTCAACTGACTTTTTAAAGGAAAGACCAAAACACTTCTAAAATAATAAAAGCTATGACTAGGAGACGCATCAAACATACAGTGCTTGAGACAACAATGTTCTTGTATAAATCCATTGGATTGTATTCACTAATAAGACTTACAGTATTTCCTCATACCATTGGTGTGCCCGGTAGTGATTCAATATAATGGCTACTCAGAAGTATGGTTACAAAATAAAATGCAATAAGACTGAGTTTTTAACAAGAGAGTAGCTAATTATCTTACGTCAATAACAACACAGGCTTATTGTGCTTGTGTGTGCATTTCATTTTTGTAGATCAGTGTCACTTTCATGTAATACTGCACCATTAGCAGGAATGCATGTACACCAAATTACATGAATCAAATGATCCTGTGTGAAAACTAACTCCCTGGTATCAGAACAAAATATTCTTTTCAGATAGCCTAAAACATGTTCAGCATTTCGGAAAGGTATCAAGAGATATAGTTACTTTTCAGAAATCATCCTTCTTCAGGTTTTGAATTTCCTAAACTAATTGCAGAGTTAGTGTTTTAGCCATGCTTTATTTTAATTATTCAACATTGATACTAATTCCATAGGAGGAAAGTAAATCACAAATTGTGAATTTGTCATGTAAGTGTTGCTTAAATTGGTAGCTGGATAAGCAAGTCTTAGCCAACAAAGTTTAGAAACTGTATAAACTCCTAATGGACTTCTAGGGACTTTAAGCGAATTTTCCATAATCTTTAGAATATAACTCTCACAGCTTTTGGGTTAAGTCCCTTGTAAAGCACACACTCTTATATAACACTCATCTGTTACATTATCAAAAATACCATAGTTTAATGTATAGTATACTAGAACCTGGGTATACTGTGCTCCTTGAATATAATGTGTTACCTGAATACAAACACAGAGAAATGCTCCCAAAATGTAAATATTTTATTCCAAAAATTACAGTACTTCCTAATTTAATTTAACATCACTATTGCATTGCAACTTCAGTTAAAGCTATATTCACTGGGGACTCAGTGGCTCACCTGGTTAAAGCACTGCCTCTTGGTGCACAGGTTTGCGTCTTTGCTGAGAATTCCGGATGGAACGTTGCATTGGCTCTGGCGCTCCCGTGGGTTAGGGAGGCACAGTCGGCAGGGACTGTTTCTCTTCATCGTGCCACAGAGGACCCTACTGGGCAGATGCCTGGTGAGCACAAGCAAACTCCTGCAGGACTGGCCTTTGGTCTCCAGAGCTTTAGAGTTCCAGGGTGTAAAGAGAACATGTAATTGGTTGTGGGATCACAGGATGCCCATTGACCTTCAGTTCTCCTGAGCTGTTGTGAGGAACTGCTGCAGTGATGGTAATGTAATTGGACATTCTAAATTGGAGATAAAATTGCAGTTAAAATGACTGGGCACTCTACATTAAAAGAAAAAGGCCAGTTCAATTGCAGTAGAGTAGATTTAGTACTTTAGTGGCTGCCAACATAAAGAACCATGCACATGTAGGCATGTAGTAAAGCATATAACCAGGAAAGCTTCTTATTATTTCTTTTCTAAGTCTCACAACAGCATTATTTCATCAAAAAATACAACAACTGAAAACAGTTTAAGAAAAGGGCAGACAGGACTAATTCAGCTCTGCATGCTTGCAACATGCATTTCCATCAAATATCTAATACACACTGACCTTAATCAGAGAGGAATCACTGACACTGAGTGACTCTGTGACAAGTTCCCATTCTCCTGGTAATGTAACACACAAACTGCTGTAGAGGTCCTGCCAGGCAGATAAATTATAGAAGATTAGGAAACTGTGTACTGCTGGTAGCTGTCTACCTATGGCGTGAAGCTAAATTAGAGATGTGTAAGGCTCTGTATTTTTCCCTGTTGATTTCATGCTGCTTGGGTAAGTAATACTTGGAAATACCCTAATCTGCAATGCATCCAAATTTGTGTGGTCACGTTATCCACTAAAGTGTGTGAGATGTGTGTGCAACTCTTGAACAATCATGGGAGCATGATAGTGGATGCCTGTGCAATTGGCTAGTCCCTCACCGCAGTAGCTGCAATAACCAAGTCCAGCCTCCCATGCGTTCTTGAATTGGCTAGTTTGCAGAAAACCTCCATGTGAAAGCACAACTCTGGTTGCAAGCATGCCCACATGGATCGAGCCCAGATTTGTGTAACATATTGTGGCAAATAACAGACATGATACAGTGGCTCAAATCACCTTCAACACTGGATAGGTCACGCATATTTCCAACCGATCAATGTGCCGGCACTTATACCTATGTCTTATTATCACAGAGTTCAGTACCTACAATCCTACAGGTTACCAGCTTGAAAATGTTCATTACTGGCATTAACAGTCTATGCAGTCTATGAATTATTGGCATTATTCATAGACTGTTACACTGCTGAGGGCATACTGAGTGATTTGTATTCTCGGCAATCTGCCTAGGACTGTTAAAAAGCACTAATTAGACCTCAGATTTATATGGTTTGCAAAACACAGAGGCAATTAAACCTAGAAAATTAAACAGAAGTCGGTTTAAATAACCTAGCCCAGCTTGATCTGTTAGACTGTGATTGAAGTCCCAGCATGCAAGATATTTAAAAGAGTTTCAGCATTTATCCATTACCCATTAGCCGATGTTTGTCCCTGTAACTGGCCGTTAGCACTTTCCCTTATGTCTCATTTAGAACTACATGAGACACTGAGGTTTGATAAGTTATTCCTTATTTAGCCCAATCCTGATTTAGAATGTCCAATTACGTCCCCACACTGCAGTGTCCCCCACAATAGCTCAGGAGAGTGGAAGGACAGTGGGCATCCTCTGATCCCACTCCCAAGCGAACTGCCCCTTTACAACCTGGAGCCTGTGAGTGGAAGTCAGAGAGCTACCGGCCTCTAGATCACAAAGGCCAGTCCTGCTTGTGGTCATCAGGCGCCTGGCTCGTAGGGTCCACTTAGTGCGATGACGAGAAACAGTCCCTGCTGTTTTTTGCTCCATAACCTGCAGAAGAGCTCCAGAGCTAATGCAATGTTCCCTCCCAAATCCAAAAATAAGTATAACCCAAAAATGTGCCTAGAACAATTTTGCTCCAGTTCTACACTTTTGTACATCGTCCATTCCTAGCTCTTCAGCCTTCCCTTAGAGCGAGTTAGATACATATTAAATGGTTATTAAATATTAAAAGCAGCATTGAAAAAAAAAAAAATTAATTATCCTGCAGTCCATTGCATTTGAAACTCAGCCAACTCCTCTTCCTATACACCATCACTGATCAGGCATACCCCTGGTTAACACCAGGTAAAAAAGTTACAGTGGGTTTAAAAAAAACAAAAAAAACAAGTGTGTAGAATAATGCAACGAATCCCTGCTGTGCAAACTGTGTACTGGAAATGACTATCAAATCTACTGCTTGTAGGACCTGCTTTGCAGCAGACCTCATTGACCTAGGAGGCAGTAAATTAGATCACAGTTGAATAAGGTATGGCAATACAAAGGCAATTACAGCATGTAAATTAAACAAGAAGCTGGGGACTTTTAAAATCACAATCATTTTATTTCTGTTGAATTAAGTGGCTTTTTTGCCATTAGATTCTTCGCTATTGTTATATTTAGCTGTACATTAATAAACAACTTTACATCAGTTATGTAAATAGCAAGACTCTGCAACTGTAGTCACTGCGAAAGGCGACAGGTTTTCCCCTATGCTTTGGTTTTTTTATGTATTTATTTTTTTCATTCTGCTAATAAACTGTTTCAAGATATGATGTGTCGATATTGTTATTGGCTTCTAGAACTTTCTCAGTGTCAAGAACACGCAACTATTGATCCTAAACGACAGAACGATGAAAAAGACAAATGTGAAAGAATTTAATCATGAAATGTGTGAATTCACATAATTTGGCTTAGGGAATCATATGTAACAATAAACACATGGGGACCCATGTACCATTGTTCTACATAGGAACCATTGTGTGTGCCTTTGTAATATGTGGGCTGGCTGAGATATGACCCTGACGGGTTATTGGAATGCCACCCTGGGCTGCATTTGGGGCAGCTCAGGGGCAGGGGGAATGGGTTAATATGAACACACTGGAAGGGCTATGAATGTGAGTCCTCTCAAGTGGTAAGGGATTCATTTAGGCAACCAGGCTACAACCAGCGATTGGGGGGAGGTAGAAATGTTATGGAAGAGCTGCAAGTAGCCACCTAGGGCTAGCAGTGTGATATAATTAATATCAATAAATAAGTGTTTTGGTTTGGATTTAAAAAGGTGGTCCTGGCATATTACTGAGTGCCCACCCTGGGCTTCAGTATTAAAACATCACTTCCTATTTACAAAACTCTGGAGACTTTACTGTAAGAATGTATCATGGTAATTGATTATAAGTGTATCATCGCAGCCTTTGGCAGTAATAATACTTCAGTTTCAGTGAAGCTGGGAGTGCAGCCAGAGACTGAACCATGTAAACATTTGCTTATGGCTGCAGAATGTTCTTCTGAATTACTAGGTTAAAGAAAAACAACATTTTCTGCAGTGTTAATATCTTCCAATTGATTTTGAAACACAGTACACAAAGAGGTCAACTTCAGCCTGAAAACTGAAACAAATGGCTGGCTCTGTACAGAGCTGTGGGCAATACAAAGAGGAGATGGTGTATGTGATTTGTAGACTGATCGCTTCTCAATTTATCTGCAGAGGAACAATGGCAAGCCAAGCCCATGGCAATGTTAACTTTCACAGGCATGCCTTTGGAGTGTGCGACAGCCCTTCATTCACCACTACCATCAAGTGCTTCGGCTTTCTTTTTAATACAGGTCAAAAAAGCATCTGTGATGCATTGGTGTGTGGTGGTTACATTTCTGAGCTTGTATGGGGCCCCGTGCTACTCAAAGCCATCTTCATTTTAATAACTATAATAACCTTTCTAGCAGAATGTACTTCCCAACCCACGTGATCCATTAGAAAGGGTCCCATTATCAAAGCATTTTCCTCCAGTGTGTGCTATGCTTGCAGAACTATAAATAACATGTTCTGTGTTTATACAAGGTGTCTTATTTTAGTTTTTCATTTTAATTTTTTTACATAAAATTTCCAGAGACTCTATCAGGGTTAAAAAAAAAAAATAACTGAAAAATTTCAAATAAATAATTTCCTGTTTCTCCAGGTAAACTAATCGCTGTTAGCGCAAACACCTGTTCATGTAAAGCTGGTGAAATTCTTGTATTTATACCACAGACACCTTTGTACTGCACTAAAACGAATCAAATGCTATGCTCAAAATAGACAGGATGGGAGGAAATTATAATAATTGTTTTTTACATTTACATTGGCTTTTGTCCTTATGTCAAATTACAGTCTCTTCTCCATAGTAAATAGTTTCTAAGCCTGAATATAATTTTCCTGATCTGGCCAAGTGATTTTTGATACCTTCTGCAATTGAAAGACATTTACTCAGCATCCAGCTCAATTCAAATTTCTGCATCTATTTATTTATAAATCTTTATTTATTTGAAATAAAACATGACGATTAATATTTATTTGAACACGTCACTAAAGACATATTAATATTATCCAATTACGTAATACACATGTAGGCTATTTCGTGAACCTATCATTTGTCAGAAAGCATTTTACCATTTCAGAATTTAACTGAATAAGACCTCAAATCAGTAAATGTGAACCTGAGGTATATTATTAAGAAGTTCTGCAGCGAAGGACGGTTGTTAAAATGATTCTTCACTTGAGCTGTCAAAGACAGAGGCAATCAGAACTTGCCTTGTTAAGCACAGATTACATAATGTTACCTTTTGTATCACTTCTAGATCAGCACACAAGGCACACACCAGGTTTCACAGCAGTATAATACCCTATTATTAGAGTCCTGAGTAACCTGATGCAGTTTGCTGAAACGGTCAGTCAGCCCCTGCAGTTTGTCCGTCTCCACACAATCATGTGATCTTGGGAGTCCCTGCAGGAGCTGAAAGAGTAAGAGAGAGAAGCTGGCATGTTCCTTAAATGTACTTAAACTCCCTTAAATTAAATACCCGCTGGATCGATTGCTAGTCTTTCTCTTTTTGAAGCACTTAAGCAATTTGAAATGGTTATTTTGTAGATGGCTAATAATCTAAAACAGCACACACACACACACACACACACACACACACACACACACACACACACACACACACACACACAACATCTTGTTTCAGCTATTTTTGGAAAGTAGTGCTTTCTTTGTTTTGTTTATTCATTGAGATTAAGGGTTATGTATTCATACCTATTTTCACATCCTTTTAAACATATGCATATGTAAATTGTGATAAGGCAAAACGTAGCTCCGAACCGTGGGCAATAATCAACTAGCTGTGCAGGTGGACTCAAACAGTAGGGCTCCAGTGCAGCCTTGCCTTTGTCTCTCTTTTCCTGATTTATTACATTTTTGATGTAGTCAGCCACAGTGTCAACTGAACAATGATTGTAAGGAGTGTCATACTAACTGATAGTATATTAAAAATGTATAAATGGGAAGCTTTTCCACTAGAAACATGTTCATTCTAATTTCAATCAAAGCCACGTGTGCTGTAGTGCATGTTTCCATGAAGTCCTCACATAATCACAATAGCAGTAATAAAAATGAAATCAGAGGTCGACCTGTGAATTTGACTTTACTTTGCAGACAAGAACTGTGTAGATTAAAGGGCAGCAGTGTGGAGTAGTGGTTATGGCGGTGGACTCTTGACCGGCGGGTCGTAGGTTCAATCCCCGGTGGGGACACTGCTGCTGTACCCTTGAGCAAGGTACTTTACCTAGATTGCTCCAGTAAAAACCCAACTGTATAAATGGGTAATTGTATGTAAAAATAATGTGATATCTTGTAGCAAGTGTAAGTTGCCCTGGATAAAGGCGTCAGCTAACAAATAAATAATAATTAAAGAGAAGTTTCAGCTATTGCCTTCTTGTGATTGACATATGGCCATATTTAGTGCCAACATTGTGCTAACTTAAAAAAAACACGTGATTGTTTGTGTTCACTTGCCATTATACCTGTACACTTTGGTGAGCATTATGGCTGTTGGAAATGATGGAATACGTATAGGTTTTAAAACTTAGCCTGGAGAATTCCCTTTCTTTTTCAATTTGAAGGACAACGTGTGTCATGATGACTCACCCCACTGTCTTCTAAATATAACTCTCAGAGCCTCAACCCTCTGGCTTTTCAGTTTGCTCACATTCCAAACTTGCTTTTTTTCCTTGGATTTAGGGTGAGATTCTCAAGGCTATAGCAAAGGTCTAAAGGTGAACTCAAACAGTCGAGCTTCAGTACAGCCTTGCATTTGCCTCCCGTTTCCTCATTTATTACAAGTCTGATTTGTTTTAGTTTGTACTGTGGCATAGTGCCTTAAATTAATTTTAAAACTGTAACTAAAGACAGGCCAGAACCTCATATAACAAATCTCCTGCAGCCTTTGATGTGTGTTGTTTATCTATGAAGTACATGCTGCCCATGTTATAGTCTATACCAATCTATATTCAACTGCTGACCAAAGATGATCTGTAATTCATCCCAATTATCACCCCCAGTAAAGGTGTGATAAGAACAAAGGAAAGGTCTTGCCCCTTCCTAATACACTGTTGGCCTATGGGTAGCTTCTAATTGTGCGGTTAATGATTCCTGGTTTTAAACAGCTTCATCTTCCTGTCTCATTGGCAACCATTATGAAGTGGCACAGGGTCCTCCCTGAGGTTGGGGCCGATGGTATCGATGTGCTCTAAGTAATGTGTCAGTAGCATCTTCTGAATCATTTGTTTGTTCAATTTTATTAGTTGTAAATGTCTCTGTTCTAAATAGCAATGCTCTGAATCAATATGTGAATGAGTGGTTGTGTATAGTGTGGGCTGTTTCTCTCTACTCTTTCTTTGAACTACTGTCGTTTATGTATTGACATAGCATAACTTTTTTTAAGAGTGCATTTTAGCTCTGTTTTTCTGAAATAATTCAAATGTGATATTCATGACTGTTGTTGATCTATTTAACCCACTGGTTTGCAAATTATGAAAAGACCGAGATAAAAACAATGCTGGGGTGTCTTATACTGATGTGGAAAGGGTAGCAGACTCTTTAACATAGACCAGGGCTTCTAAAACTCGGTCCTGGGGATCCCCTGTGGCTGCTGGTTTTCATTCCAACTGAGCTCTCAATTACTTAACTAGACCCTTAATTGAACTGATAATTTGCTTAATTAGACATTTTTACTTGTTTTCAGCTGTTAAACAGTTGCAGATTTTCAAGTTAGCTATAACATTTTATAAGCAAATTCTGAGTTCAATTAAGGGTTTAGTAAGTGATTGTGAGCTCAGTTGGAATGAAAACCAAAACATACAGGGGGTCCCCAGGACCGGGTTCGAGAACCCCAGACATAGAGGTAGAGGCTAAGGCTCAATGTATGAAAATTGTAACTTTATATCATTCAATTCAGTAAACTGCTGGAGACAGATCATTCAATGGCTCTCTTCCTCTCCACTTAATCGAGCAGCATCCCAATTGCCTAGCAGCTGTCAAATGGATTGATCAGTAATGATAAATGCAAAATGTAATAAATAAAGAAAGCAGGACTCAAGCAGCCTGAATGAGGAATTCATGGTGACCCGTACAAGGGAGGTGCTGCAATACAGGGAGTCAAGCGACCCAAAAGTCTCCCAAGCCGGTATAGAGGTGAGGACAGGGAGAAAGTGGAGGGCTCAGGATGCAGTGGAGCAGGCTGAGTCATGGCTACGGCACAGAGTGCTGGTGGGTACGGTGACTCCCGGAAGAGCTGGCCTTGGTAGCATTATAACACCACGCTACGACAAGGCCCAAGGGAAAGACAGACGGAAGGTAGTGCAGGAGGTGGTGTGAGCAGCAGTCGAGGAGGAGCGAGCCAGCAGGATGGTTGGAATGCGGCAACAAGGAGCCTGGACAAGATTGGAGCAAGCGGTAGAGCGAAAGGTCACATGGTCTGAGCTTTGGAAGGCCGAGCCCCATCGCATCAAGTTCATGATCCAGGCAGTCTACGATGTTTTACCAAGCCCATCCAACCTGTTCTGCTGGGGCGAGGTCGATTCACCATCATGCCTTCTGTGCCTGAAGAGAGGAACCCTTGAGCACATCCTCAGCTGCTGCTCAAAAGCCCTAGGTGAAGGTCGCTATCGCTGGCGCCATGACCAGGTGCTCAGAGCCATAGCAGATGCCATTTGCAGTGGAATTAGTCACTGCAAGCTCTTCCGACCAGCGAAACAGGCCATCGCTGGGGAAAAGCCAACACCAGCTGCTAGAACTTCCACAGGTCTTCTCGCAACAGCTCAAGACTGGGAGTTGAAAGTTGACCTGGGAAAGCAGCTTAAGTTCCCAGACACCATCACAGTGATGACACTGAGGCCAGACATTGTGCTGCTTTCTGAAACCTCCAAGCAAGTAATTTTACTTGAGCTCACCGTCCCTTGGGAGGATCGCATTGAGGAGGCCAACGAAAGAAAGAGGACCTGGTGGAGCAGTGCCGCAGTCAGGGGTGGAGAGCAAGGTGTGAGCCCGTTGAAGTGGGCTGCAGTGGGTTCGCTGGACAATCCCTCTACAGGGCCTATAGCTTACTGGGCATCACAGGGGCCAACAGGAGGAAGGCCATTAAGACCGCCACAGAGGCAGCTGAAAGAGCCTCTAGGTGGCTGTGGATCAAGAGGAATGACCTGTGGGTGAAGTAGACACGTTACTTGGACACAAGTCGGGGCTTGATCAACCCCGGCTGGGTCGCCTGGGCGAGGGTGTATGATGTTGAAAGACCCGAAACACCCGATGACCTCAGGTTACATCACTGATGATGTGTCCAAGTGCATCATAAGATGTGTATTTTCAATAAGGCTTGGTTATGTAATTTAGTAAGGTCATAAAATTATGCTATAATATATATATATATATATATATATATATATATATATATATATATATATATATATATATATAATAAACAATTGAATAATGTACAATACAGAAGAATAAAGGAAAATAAATGAATAGACTCAACACCATGATGTCTGAATGTTTAAATAGAAAGGAATAGTAGATTGTTACATCATTAACTATGTAGTGAATTACATCACAACCACATTAATAGATTTAAATAGAAATAAGTGAGTGTAGTTACCATGGCATCAAAAGCCTATAAGTACCTCTACTGTTTGTTTTCAAATACACTTTCCCATGACAAAGGTATGTTAAACATAATGAAACATTGGGAAGTTGGCTCTTTTGAGCAAAAACTGTTTTGTTTTAACAAACATGTATTTTCAAATAAAAACAGGACAGCAGAACACTAAGTTAAATAAATCTCTGTTTGCAAGCCTTGCTTTCAAATTGTCTTGCACTTCCTCAGTTATCTCACCAGAAGATTGACATTTTTTTCCACCCGTTCAGGCCTTCTTTCCTGTCATTAACCAACTACTGTAGGTGCATCCTCTAATGACTGACATGCTTTGCAGCCAGTAAGAAGCTATAAAGAAGCTGAAAAAAAAGGAAGTAAAGTAGTAACAGACTTCCTGTAAGGCAAGGCCAGGAAACAGATAACTTTCTTTAACCCAGTGCAGTACCAGATGTCATGTTTTAAAATGTTTACTATAACATGTGTATCTTTCAAAACTGCACATCTGACACCAATCTGATGAATGAAAGCGCACGGCAGGTAAGAATTACACAATTATTGTGTCCATGACGATCACTTTAAATGAAGGGGCATTTTCAGAACTTACTAAGGGAAAGTTTCTTTATTTGAAAGACAATACATTTGTGAGATGTTTCTGTTATTCACTCATGCAATCCAAAGGAGAATTTCAGAACATGATTTCACAAGTCATGCATGTAAACATGAAAAGTCCCTTCCATTTCTGTATAATGAATTTTTAAATTAGAAACTGAGTATTTTGTCTTTTCTTGTCTTATAGTAACTTTCTAGTAATTTTCTTGTTTGACCCCACAATCCGAGGTGGGGGACACTGGATAAATAATAATAATATTCAGAACATCTCTTATAGAAAATAAAGTGTTTAGGACAGTTTGTTATCTGGCAACTATTCTAAAACCTACTATGAAATATTACTTCCTGTGGCAGGGTGGCAGGGTGGCAGTGTGAAAGCTCTGCCGGCGCACGGGTGTGTGCTTGTGTGGGGAATATTAGGTTGGCAGGGAGGGGGGTAACTTTCTCCCTGTCAAAACACAGGTGTATAAATAGGTGTTGACGGGTGTTAGAAGGAGTTAATAGGATTAATGTTGGTGATAGAGGTGGAGGTCTGTGTTTGTGTTCTGTGCTAGCCCGTCTTGTTTACTTTCATTAGATTTTGTAAACCCTTTTGTTTTGGCCCTTATGCCATTTATTTTGTTAAGTGTGTTTTGTGACGTGTTTTGTCCGTGTTATTTTTGTTTATTTGTTTATTAAAACTGTGTCTGGGTGCATTTAACTTGCAGCTTTCCGTGTCTGAGTCTCTCTCCCTGACAATACAATCTGCGCTGTGACGCTACCGCGCCACACTTACTTACACATTCTCATTCAAAAGACAGCGTGAAACTATAGAATCAATCGAACTTTATCAGACTTTATTTACTGAGCACAAAATAAGAGTTCACAGAAACAGTTTTCAACAACACAGAGTAATATACTGCATTTAGGGATTTAAATTATTACCACCACCATGGATGGATGCCAAAACCCTTCACAAAAGCCACGTTCAACATAAAAATGCCGCCCAATGGTCAACTTGGCAGCCCTAACACCCCAGAGTATCCTTTATTCGTAACCAAGAGATTATATATTCTATATAAGATTTATTGTGAATGAGCATTACCATATGCATTATTCATTATGCAGAGCATGCAACAGCATAGGAGGATGAAACAGAATGATAGTCTGCCAGAAAAGAACATTGAGTTATCATTGGTAAATGTTAGTACAGTTAATATTACATTACTGTTCAAGCTGTTTATGTATACCAGGTTTTACTAGTTTATATTGTGGAACATGGGTAGGAGAGTTGTTTTAACCGATATTTACCTCTTTCATGGTCCTGAATTTTTTATTTTTTTATTTTTATTTTTTTTTAATACAAAAAATCTGGAAGCCCTAAATATAATGTAAACAATATATAAAATAAAGATTGTTCATAAGGAGCCATAAGTGTTATATACATACTATATCAAAGACAAAAAACAAATCCATTCTCAGTTCTTGCGCATTATATTTTGCTCTTAAACTCTTTCATGGATTGATGTTGTTCTGTGAAAATGTGTTACATTTACTGAAATAAAAACGCTTTTAAAATGATCAAATTCCCATTGGGCTTAGGGTGACACGCAGAAAAGCTGTTCGCATATTCCTAGATCTGTAATCCTAATTTCCTACATCTCAACCCAGTTTCCACTCCATCAGTGCAGTCATAGTAATCCTGTTACATAAAGTCTAGTTTGTAATACTTGATCCTACAATGTCTTGTTAAACCCATTACTTGGAGCTTATCTGCGTTTATGTAAGACTGTAAAACAGTAAGGCGCTATCTTTAATAGTCACTCAATTATTTACTCGCCCACTGGATTACTCCCTGTTGGTGGAACACAGCATATTTTCATTACAACCTCCTTCACATGTTCAGAAAGCAGCTTCAAGGCCTGGCTTCGTTTTCATATAAACAAATACCGTGTCACCTCTTTATTCACCACTTATCACTGCCTCCCAGCCATCTATGACCTTCGGTTTATGAATTCATACTCTAATTGGCTTCAGTCCGCTACACTCCATGGCTTTTGTTTTTTATGTCTAATAGAATTATTATTTTGTAGTCGGGACCATGCAACTCCGGTCTTCTGGCCCATTCAAATACTACACTACACAGGACAATGCCTTGCTGACTTACTTCTACTGTTTAAGCTGAACAGCTATGTTGTTTTCCTTAGCTTTGAACTAATGACTCTTGGGACCCTGTAGACTATTGTGTTTTTAAATTGAAATGTTCTACAGCGCCTCAGAATCCATGACATGAAAAACACTTTATAAATCCAAATTGTTGTTCACTTAAATAGATATAAATATAAAAATATATTTTATCATAGGGTCCATTCACACCGGAGGCATGGTGACACAACACAGAGCTACAGGGTGCGTCGAAACCGAGGATGAACACAATCACATTTTTGGAACGATGAGGCGTTTATGGGAATAGAGCTGAATGGATCTGAAAGAAAACGACTCTGGCAGTGAAACTCAGATATATGAGTTGTATGATGTGCCCTTGCCAGGAGACAAACAAAGGAAGGAAAATGAAACAGGAATGAAATTGCCAATAAGCTTAAATGTACAGATAAAAAGAAGCAATCTGTGTGAAATGTGGTGGTTGAAACACAATACAACAAGACCAGCATGCTTATTATGTACTCTGAGGCTCTCTTCAGGTGGTGAGGGGACCATTCCTTACTAGAATATATACATGTCCTTTCTTTCATTTTATTCAGTCATGCGTTTTCTTGGACTGTCACTAGCCAGGACCACAGCAATCATTCTTATTATAAACATATTATACAACAGACTTGGTCTATATAAATCTTTGTATTTGCAGATAAAAACTCTGGGTAACTAGTTTTACTGCTAACATTCCAGTGTTACAGACAGTATCTACAAGAAGTGCTTTACTTTACCTGTGCTGTGGTCTGTATCGCTGGAATACATGTATAGAAGAGAAACAGAATTCCCCTTATACAATTTCTTGTCAACACAGAAGGGTGTTCTGTAACACTTCAAGAGAACAGTGAAAACAAAACAGATGAAAAGAAAACCGTCTTTATGAAATCCAATGAACATGCCGGGATTTAATGGGGGAAAAATGACACAACATGGCTTGATACTAGGGAATGAACACAGATCTGCATGAATGCTATTTAAATTCAGTGCCTAAACTTATTGCTATAACCAGCTTATCATGCCTATTGTACTGTGTAATCTTGCAACATAACAGACTGCAGTAGCACTCTTGTGTTAATGGGATTGTCTTATCTATGGGAAACTTTTATAAGGTAAAGATCAGTTAGAATCTGACAACACCCCATCAAGTCCCAATGATATCCCCTGTAGGATAATTAATTGGGCAAATTTACTGTTATGGTTTTACTTAGAGTTTGTGTCTGAATCTGCCACATGGAGACATGCTAAGAAAAGCTGTGTCCTATCCACACAATCGCATATTTCAGGTTTAGAATAACCAGATACCATATTATGTTATGCACAAGTGAATGTATAATCTGTATTGCATCACACCACATTAAAATGGGTGTCCATTTTGTTTTCTTCATTTTACCAACACAATGAAAGCTAAAATGTTTATGGGTTACCAAGTTTTCCACCCACAGTATTTTTTTTCACAGTTTAGAACATACTGCCTAACAAATACATTAAAAGCATTACTGCCATCCACGTCACGCTTCTGCAAAACATCAAAGAAATAAAAGGGTATTTCGGTCAAAGCTGGATGTCTCGTTCTTCCTCGTTGTCATTCCCATCTCCGTCTACCTACCTTTATCAATGCAGTCATCTATTATGTGCACCTCTCTTCCTTTCTGTCTAAAGGTCTCTTCAATTTGTCTCATGTCCCGTGAGGCGAATTGCTGTCATGCACAGAGAAAATGGCAAGATAATACTACCACGTTCAAACTGAATCAAGATTATCCCCAGAGACACTAATATTCCAGCCTGGAGAACAGAAGTAACCACAAAGATGTTATTACAGTTTTTCGCTAAAGATTACACACTTACTGATACTATTAGCACAATTCTCAAAAAAACACAAACACCAAAACAGTTGCGCGATTTGTAAAACATCAAATACAATTGCAAAATGAAGCAAACGTGTCAAATTTATTCAGACATCTTCTTAAAAAACCTAATATTTACATCAATTATTCAAACATTTAAGTTCATATTGTTTAACTCTTCAACCAAAATAAAACATAACTTTCAATTGTGAATAGATCGTGCAATTCAATTTTTTCACTATTCCTTTCAAATGTGAAGATTGTCTTCATGCTGACATTGTGCCTCTTGAGAATGCAGTCAATGATTGACACACTTATGCTGTTCACACCATGAAAAACATCCTCATGTGCAACTATGTAGCTTTGTAGCTCACAAAGGCCGATGTCATTGTTGGCACAGATCAGATCTACAATGGCTAGTTCTTGTTCTGGTGCATAGAGACAACTACATCCGCCATGGGCAGCTCTTCTTCCAATCCTAAAAAAAAATAAAAATAAATGTGCATATCAATATGCTATTGTGCAATGCATGTGCATATTTATTGTATAAAACAAAGTAGGGAGCTGCGTCAGCCTGCAAGCTGCAAACTTAAAGTACTGCTGTTCACACGTACCTATTCTCAGTTCATAATGTATGAATTATAGCTGCGACTGTTGATCGCTGCAGATTTGGTTGCACTGCCACCCCTGCTCCCCTCATTGTCATACTGCAGTTAATGACACGGTCCACCTTTGTCGCTCGGATTTCATTTGCTCTATTTTATAGTCACTTTATTTTATAGTACAGGAAATCCCAATTTGACTTCACTGCTATTTGATCTCACTGCACAAACTCTAAACATTAAGCTATGATCAGTAACTTCAGTCAAAAGCTTTCGAGCAAAGACCAGCATTAAAAGCCTACTTCTGACACTATCAGAAAACACTTGATATCCCTTTTTATTCTGTGAAAACAATTGATATAAACTGACATGTTTTGGGAAATGTATCTGAACCACATTGCTTCATCTACTGTATGAAATTCCATGCAATCGGAACCTGGCCTTTTTAAAGCTAATTTCTGTCCATGCACGCTCATGGAATACGAAGTGATTAAGGAGCATGCAAGCACTGCACACAAGAGGTATTATTCCAAATTTTTATTTTAAAACACATCCACTTCAGGAAATTAATACACCAGTCGGCTTTGTGTAAAATCAAGGTACAATAACTCAGTTAGTTATTGTCAAGGTATTTTATCAATGGTCTGGCAAAGTCCATCGTCAGCATAGTCCCAGGAGCCTAAAGCAATGACGCACACTTTTACTGTTAATCAGTGACTCCATTATCCAAGTGCAAGGGTTCTTGGAATCAGTTTGAGATCCGCACAGACCTCCTTTTTATATCCCAGCTTGACCGTTGTGTTGACCTTGGACTTTCGTGCACTAAACATTCCCTTTCACATTTCTACAGGAAAGATAGCATTGTGATCTTTGTCCAGTTTCTAAACTTTGATGTGGCCAGCTACTTTTACGAGAGCTGATGTTTATATCTTTTAGTATTCTAGTGTGAATATTGTAATTACAAAACTATATTATATTTGCTACGTGTCCCGCACCAATAAAAAAAAAAAAAAAAAAAAAAACATTTACAGTAGGTAACCCCCCAAAAGCTAATACAATAGGTAGCAATAACTTAGGGCTCAGATTTAATGTGCAAAGGTCATAGCTGGCCTCATCTGAACAACATGACATATACATTGGAAAACACATTTGCTTTTGTTCTATTTCTCAGGAAAAATGTTGCCTTTATTTAAATGTATTTTGCAACGAAGGAAACGTAACGTGTTTACAAGCAAAGAAAATGCTGAAGGCAGTCTTCCGCAATGGCCCAGGTGTTGCAGCACTTCATTGCTATTTTACACCCAAATGAACACGGCAGAACTCAGCTACGCTCAAAGAATGGCAGTCAGCGTGTGCACTTTATCAAAGTAACAGCACAAAGGCCAACATACAACGTGCTGTGTATTTCATGCAGTTTGTGATTTAGTTCCCATGAATGGATACTGACTAATTGTATGGCTAAAAATTGATTCTAAAACTGCACTGGGACACCTTTTGGAGAATGATAAATGTAATGTCTTTACAATGAACGAGAAAGTCCCTGTACTGTTATGTATACAAGAAGACTTCAGTTAAATGGTGATTAAAATCGAATCAACTGAAAACACTGAGAAAGACTTAGTGTGTAGTCGAAAATGTTTGTTTCTTTTAGTGTTTCTAAATATACCAGTAGTTATTGTTGATAGTTATGGTATTTTGTAAGCCCCTGAAAAATAAACATAAAAAAGAGCAAGCAGTATTATGGATTGAAAATAGCACAACACATTAAATACACATCTTGCTATATCGTCAGTAAAATCTGACACTAAAAAGGGCCCCTTAATGACAGCAATTAATAAAATGTCTCTTACAGGTTACCTTGAACACTTATTAAAATAAATGAGATAAGAAGTTCAATATGCTATTATCTTTTATTCTCTGAAAGCCACTGTATCCAGGCAGTAGTTTTTTTTGTTGTGTCCTAAAGGCTGGTGCAACTTAACTTAATAAGCCTAAAGTGTGTCAGGATGACAAAGTACATTAGGGAATGTGCCATCCCACTATGCAGCACCATTAGGTTTAAAAGGAAATTATGGCTAGTGCCACCTCTATTGCATAACTTACTGTTTTCACTAATGAATCCTGACAGTCTCTAAAGTAGCCTTAAATTGTCTATCATTTGTTTTAGACAAACACATGTGCAAATGACAATTTGGAATAAGTGGATTTGAGAATATAACCTAAAGTATTTTAGCAAATTTTTTTCTTAAATGACACCAACTGAAGTTATAAAACTGGAGATCAACATTTATGGAGAGCCATTGATGGAGGCTTTGGACCCTCTGGCCATTTTTGTACCACCTGTGCCTCAGGGTACTACACACTCCGAGTGACAAGTCTGACCCCAATTGCAATTATACAAGATTAGGATACATACAGGGGATCTCTGACTTGTGTGTAATGTCCGGATGTAGATTGGGTTGTAGGCTGCAGATGGAACTGGCAGCAGACGCAGTTTGGAGATTTTAAAGTCTGGTTTCATGGTGCAGATGGAAATTAGACTTTAGACCATGTCAACATATAGTACAGTGTATTTGAAATAGGCAGCTTGCACATAGACATAGTGACATTGTTTAATCTTTGGAAAAGGGAAGTTATACAGGCAGTAGATGATGCTCCGATAGAGGGATCAGCCCCCGTTCAGAAAATCAGCTTTAGCTTCACATAAATAGTTGTCTTTATACAGTAGATACAAATATGTTACAAATAAGCATGTTTCCAATTTCAAATCAGCAGCCAGATTTGTTTTCGATTAATTTTTTGTGTTGTCTGCAAGTGATATACTGAGTGCTCATAGTCTTCCTTCTAAATGTGTTTGCTATTTACCTGTTATTGAAATGATTAGCTACCTCTAAAATGCCAGACTATTACCTGACTGGTAATTCAGATTATTTTGAAGCTTTGTTCTTATAGGCACAAAAACCCACCCTAAACATAACTGTGCAGTATTTTGAACCTAGAACAGAATTGTGTATTGAACTACTTACCCTCTCCCTGGGTCCCCTCATCTCCACACATGACTTGATGATGCCCAGATCTTCCTCTCCTTTCCCTCTTCCCGTATCTCTACCTGTCTCTCGGTCATCTCCTCCTGGATGCACTTGCATCATCTTAAACTCAACCTCTCCAAATCAAACCTCCTTTTCTCCGCCTTCTTCCCCCACTGCTAATCTCTCTTTCTCTATTTATCTTGAATCCACCACCCTCTCTCCCTCCTCATCCACTAAGAACCTCAGTTTGGGGGGGGGGGGGGGGGGGGGGGGGTAGAATATTTGGCAGTTTGAGCCAAATAATTGAAAATAAAGACTGAGTTATTTCATTTACTATTTTGGGGATTGACTCTGCAAAAATAATTATTGCAGGAAGGAGTCTGGGGGTCATGTGGCCTTCAGTGGCCTTTAAGACATTATAGCACCACTGGGTGCAATTAAAGCTAATTGAACATGCAATGCTCACAGCCTCCCTGGTATGAAGGTGCCAGTGCTGACGCTATGGCCATCCATACCATAGTTCTAAACATTTAGTTAGAATAAATCAAACCCATCTGCACTCACATCGGATGCCTTGACCAGACTGCACCCAGCTACCTTCACACCCTCATCTCTCCCTACACCCCCACCTGACCTCTCTGCTCCGCCTGCACTAGAAGACTGGCTCTATCTCCTCTACGCTCCCCTGCCTCCACAGCCTGCTCCTTCTCCATCCTCGCCCCACAGTGGTGGAACGACCTTCCTACGGATGTCAGGACTGCCCAGTCCCTGACCACCTTCCGGCACCTCCTCAAGACACCTCTTCAGACAACATCTGTAAAACTCAACTCTTCCCTTCTGGACAATATAGCACTCTGCCTTTAATGCACTTTAACTTGCACTTATCTGCTCCCTATTTTACTGTATTTAATCCTGCACTTAACCCAATCTGCAGTATCTTGTATTTCACCTGCACTCGTATCTAACCCTGATGTAACGATCAACACTGTTATCTGCTCTTGAACTGCCCCGATATCAAATCGTACTGTGTTTTGTATTTGCTCTTATTAGGACTGAAGTCATTGTGTTTTGTATCTTGCTCTTAATTGTACTGTAATTCTTGATATGTATTTTTTGTATACTACTGTAAGGGCATCTGCTAAGAAATACATAATAATAATAATAATAATAATAATAATAATAATAATAATAATAATAATAATAATAATAACATCATTTTGGATCTGCAGGTATAGCTGGCTTTCAGGTCAGCTGAACTAAGCAGTTTCCTGCTCTAACGCACATTCAAAAATAAGTAATATGGTAAAACCTGCAGTGTAGATAAAGCATTGTAGAAGCACTGTGAAAGCTGCAGTGTCATTAGATATTTGTTTTATTCATTCATCTGTTATAGAGACTGCACACCAGATCTGTCGCATCATTTATCACCGGCCATCGGTAAAGGCCTTGAGCAAGTTGACTGCACACTTTAATATAACTAAACAGGTTTCTCCTTGGACACTAGCTTATAAAGAGACAGGGTCAGATGTTCTGTTTTCATAACCTCGCTACAGAAATGTTAATGTTTGCACTGGTGGAATTCAGGTCTCCCACTCTTTAGATCAGTTGCATAGTCTCAGAATGCGCACATCAGCAGTAAGGTGGCTGCTTAACAACTCAGGTATCTGCCTCTGTAAATATCATTGGTTGCTGTTTGATTGCAACGCTAACACGTCTCTCTTGCATGTTAAATGTGCATAGAAGGTTTGCAGGGGCCTTTGAGCACCGCAAGCGTTCAAAATAATACATTAAACTTTAGTCATGAATTTAATGTAACTTTTACATTGTAAGCAGTTAATGACATTTTCATAAAAGGTTAGCTGTGTGTTACTTTGCTAGGAAACAAGCTAATTATATCACGGCAATTGATTATATTTCTGCAGTTACTTTGAGAAATGCTGCACAATATAAAGTAAAAAAAAAAAGAACTGGTGAAAACGACATCTAATAAATCATCTATAATTTAAGCTTCATGAAAGATACTACAGGCAACATTTTTAATCCAAAGAAGTCAAACATCAAATGTATAGTGTAGCTATCCTTTCAAATCTATCTATCTATCTATCTATCTATCTATCTATCTATCTATCTATCTATCTATCTATCCATCTATCTATCATTATCATTTTACTTAGAACCCTAGAAAGTAAATATACTGCTGAAAATTGGTTATTTTGCAGTATTAAAAATAAAAAAATATATAAAATTGTTAGAGCCCTACTTCTTTTAGAAAGATAAAACATATTATTCTGCCAGCACTGCCACACTGGAATAGAAATTCCAGTCGGGGATTCAGACCAGCTGGCTGCCTCGATCCTGACTTTTCTAAAGCCTAGCACAACAATGAGAACAGGAAGGAAGGCTCATGTATCCATACATGACTGGTGATAGCTGCACAGCATTGCAACTGATTACCTTTTCAGACTTGACCCAGCCAAGAGTACAATAAAACCGAATCAATGCTGGAGAGGAGCATGCCTTTAAACAGGGGAAGAAACAGTAGAAGCAATTTAAGAAAGCAAGGAGGGAGAGACTCATCTCTATCATCACCCAAAAATCATGCAACACTGTCACAATCTTGAAGTAAAACAGTGATATGTGAGGTTGTACTGCATCAACTAATGACAAGGGGTCCCTCTAAACTAGTCTTAAATGCCCTCAAGTTTGGCCTGGTTTTGATTTTGCCCTTGTCCTCTTACCTGGGTGGAGGTACTCCAGCTTTATTTGTCTTTCACTATAACCATAAGTAGCACTGGCTAGGTTAGAAAAGTGTCTGTGGAACTGTATGAGCCAGGACACCTTCTAGTGAATAGGTACTGTGTACAGGTCGTGTGCATGGGCAATACAAAAGGCACATAAACCTAAAGAGATCTTGCTTGTGCCACTGCATTGTTGTTAAATCAGCATTAAAAGAAGATTTTAAATAATTTCTATACAGTCTATAAAACATTAGCCTGGGGAAATCCTCCAATCCACTCATTTAAATCTGCTGCTTTCTTTCTAAGTCTTGTACATTTTTTTTTAATATTAGTTTTATTTAATCTATCTCTCCTGCCTTGGGATTAACTCTTATTTCATTTTGTGTTTCATCACCAATATTTACAAAGCCGGGGAATTATATTGTACTGATGAATGCTCAGCCCTTGTATAGTCAGTAATATCTTTTGGTGCTGTCTCAGCGACATGCCCTCACGATGCCAATTAAAATGTAAAGTTGATACAATGACTATTGCAACACTAGTACGTTTATATTAAAACTGGGGATCCCCAAGTGGCTCACCTGGTAAAAGTGTGAACACTGTGGTGTGTAGGTTGAGTCATACAGTCAGGAGCAGGCCAAGTCGCTACTCTTCACTGGGGATTCTAGAGGGAGCGTATTGGCTCTGGCATTCCCGCTGGTTAGAGAGACAAAACTAAAAAGGGCTGCTTCACCTAAGCGTGCCACAGAGGACCCTAGTGACCAGACACATGGTGAGCTCAAGTGGACTTCTGTAGTTTTGGCTATTGTCTTCCAGAGACCAGTAACTGCCCATCCGTCCGTCTGTATGTCTGTCTACAGGGCACAATAACTGCCTTTAATTTGCTCCAATCTTCACCAATCAGAGATTCTATACTCATGTGCTTCTGTTCAGACTACCATGTAGTGAAGTGTCTATTTACTGTATTTAGTGATTTAATAAAAATGTATTTTGGATACAGGAAATGAAAGACCCTGAAATAGCCTAACTGATGCCATGTGTTGTTAAGTACAGTATTTTATGTATTTGTTTAACATTGAAAGGCTTGCTGCTGCTTTCATCACTGCAAACACACCCTGTCCAGTGGATTCCATTCTATACAAATATAAAGGAGTTCAAATGAATACAATGTAGTGATCTTTGCTGCAGGGAGAGACTGAGGCACCACTAGACAGAGAAATCGAGATTCAGTGATGTAGCAAGTGTACGATTCAAACACTGGATTTCTTGGGTCTGTATTTTTGCTGTAACACCCTGGATCAAACTACATTTTCTATGATGCCATCCTTAAATATTTTAATTGTTAATTTATACAACTCAACAGAAAACTGGATTTGTTGAACACTGAATTCATAAAAGAAACAGTTCTAAGCTTAAATGACTGAAAGTCATTCAGTTACAAACACATTTTTATATCTGTAAAGAGATACATAGCTTGTGATGTTAATTCACTGTCAAAGTAATCTACAGATCTTGTGACAACCAATGCAAACAGGATTTCTCAACAATTTCAAATGCAGGGATGATCAAACAGACTGACATGGTAGATGTTGTCATTTGTTCCCAATCAAAGAGGCAGGCAGAAAAACACACACAAACAAATGCATACACTGACCCACACAAACTTCAGCTAACCTCACTGGGGAACTCAAAAGCTCTTGGAATTCTAGAACAATGCTGCCACACCAACAGGAGTTGCTGTCAGTTTTTCTAAGAGCCATAGTACTGGTCAGAGGTCAACCCAGGCTGTTTGAACCACTGACATCCTAAAAGGGAGATGCAAGGAAGAGATGGAAAGGGGGACTTTTTTTGACATTTTGAGAAAGGCAAACCTGGTATTTAAAAAATGTTTTACTGTAAGCCTGCAGTTTGATATATTTTGAAAATTAGATAACGCTTTTAAACAGTGTCAAGTAATTATCGATTCAGCAGTACCATTTTATTAGCAGATCCATTTGTTTTGGGTGCTTTATATTAGTTATACGCATCACTAAATGCCTTGTCCTGGGAATTATCCATAACTTAACAGCTTTGCCTCTAATTAACTAGAAAAGTGGAATATGAAAAAGTTTCCCTTTGTCAATGGGTGCTCCTATGCCAGTTCTCTTCTTATGTGACTTTTAATATCTTGCAGCTTTTGTAGGGACTTTATATCAGTGGAAAAAGTACAAGGTTGGCAACATACTGAGACACTAAGTGAAGGGATTAGCTTTGGTATATATTATAAAATGTCACCATCCCAAAAATAATGAATAATGAATTCAAAAGCTTTTCTTTTTAATCAACTAGCTGTATTGTGCTTGGTAAATTAATTTCCTCCAGCATTCATTGCTATGCTTTGTATAGCATCCAGATCCATTATACAGCAATTGATAGCAGCGTGCTCCTACGCTACTGGGGTAAGACCTTGAAATATTGAGCAAAACATCAGAATGAAAAATCCATCCTCTTTGGCATTAAACTGGTTAAAATTGGTCTGGAACTTCTTCTTGTCATACATGATGCAATGCAAGAAGGCAGGTGGCAGGAGATAAATCCTTAAAAGTCCATTATTTCAACCTCTCTGCCACTAAGGCTTCCTTGTGACTTGGTCCTAGTCCAGCGGATTGAGAGAAAAGGATTATAAGGGAAGATAATTTCATCAAGACTGCTCTGCTCATACGCTGCCTTCTATCTGGTTAACCCAACACACTGAAATTACGTTTGCCTCTAAAAGGTCTGAGCCAAGAGATCACTACATCTGAGTCCTACACCTCCACCTCCAGTAAATAAACATCATCACGCCACCCCTTCATTAAAAATTTCAGTTTATCCTGTTTGAAGAGACCCACAACCATTCATAACAGATTCTTATGTATCAAACTGTATTTTACGACCCTGTGTATCATTACTAGATTAGTTAAGGCGTCTTATTTAAAACTCAATTTATTTCAAAGGAGGTCCCTACAATTTAAGAACCAATGTCTTAGATGATAAACTTCTTCATTCTGGGTTCATGTTTTGCCCACAGGCAGCAATTGGGCCTCCTACCAAAATGGCAATTAAAACCATCCCAGATTTAAATACTACTCCGATACCCTATAGAGCATTACTGGTCATGTTAATAATGATAATATAAGCAGTGCCACTGCTGCAATTAGCAGCAGCCACACAAGGGCCTTCGGATATATATATATATATATATATATATATATATATATATATATATATATATATATATATATATATATATTATTGATTACAGTGATTACCAGTGTGACAAACACCATTGATAACCTTTGCTAAGTTTCCAATAAAAGTAATATTGAGTGTAAATGAAAGCATATTGAAAGTCCTGGGTGAAAGGGCATTGCGACTCATTTGTATAAATAGATCTGTCCTTATACAGCAGTCTAATGATGCAGAACTGTTAATAAAGGGTGCTGTTAAAGTTAGTAAGCCTAATCAAGGCACGCAAGCAAGCAATCCATTGAACCACAGAATTTGGTTTTTAGCATGAGTGGATGAAGTTCAAGTATCAACTTGTAATAGGGAGCTCTTCAGCATCAAATGTGCAGTACTGTACCACCAATTTTATATATATAAAAAAATGACCACTGTGCAATGCAGCCAGAGCTTTTAAACTCATCTCACAGACAGGGGTCAGAATCCATAACAGCAGTGCATCACACAGCACTCACCCCCTTTAACCTTGGAGGTCTATGACAATTCCTGATCCGAGTCACAGCACAAAGGTCACAGGGCTGAGGCTGGGTTCTAACACAACGCTGCCCGTTACACTCATCCACCCTTTAAACTCAGCGATTTGCTGCATTTAATAGATTTGAGTCATGGCACTGATGTAACAAGGTGAGCATCTTCACAGCTTTACACAACACTGCCCAATACACAAAGGATATTGCTGCTCTAGAAAGAGTGCAAAGAAGAGCGACCAGGTTTAAAAGGCATGTCATATGCAGACAGGCTAAAATAATTGAATCTATTCAGTCTTGAACAAAGAAGACTATGCAGCTGATTCAAGCATTCAAAATTCCAAAAGGTATTGACAATGTCGACCCAAGCGACTTTTTCGATCTGAAAAAAAAACAAAGACCAGGGGTCACAAATGGAGATTAGATAAAGGGGCATTCAGAACACAAAATAGGAGGCACTTTTTTACACCGATAATTGTGAGAGTCTGGGACCAACTCCCAATAATGTTGTTGAAGTCAACCATACATATCTGATATTTCACAACCATACCTAGTTCCTTTTTTATATTCATATTTTATGATTGGTAAGCACAACAACACCCTTGAAGGTATGGACTTGTATTCAGACAATTCACTAGACTGCAACTTGAGTCTTACAGTGCCATGTGCATCATCTCCCACTGTCTCCTGAAACTTAAAAGCAAATGATGTGTCACATCTCATGAGGCTTATCCCTGAAATCGAAAGTGGAACACGCTGTCGAAGCAACAATACAAGTGTTTTCATCCTTCTCTTCTCATCCTGTGGTGTTTGTAATGGCAACTGATTGCCAACTCCTTATGGCTAACTGCTGTACCCTCAGCCTAGGAGACCCGTTGGGCACCAGATCAATACAAGAGTCTCTGCCTACGGGAAAACATTTACAGGGAGAAATGATCTTGGCCTAAAATGCCTTGCCTGCTCCCTGGAAAATATTATGTGGAAACAGTTTGCGTCAGTTAAGGTACGTTATAAGAAATGTTATGGACGGCATAGCTTAATTTATAAACTATGCTTTTGAAATGTCATCAAAATCTAATATATTTTTTATGCATGTATATTTGTTTAATATATTTAGTTCGTCCAATTACTTTACGTCCAATTTTCTCCCCAATTTACCGCAGCAATTTCCCACACAGCTCAGGAGAATGGAAGGTCAGTGGGTGTCCGATCCCACAACCAAGGCAATTGCCTCTTTACACCCAGGAACGAGAGAACGGAGATCTCAAAGCGACTGACGTCTGGAGGAAAAAGGCCAGCCCTGCAGGTCCACCTGAGCTCACCAGTCACCTGTCCAGTATGGTCTGTGCTGTAGCTCGATGAAGAGAAACAGTCCCTGCTGGTATTTGCCTCCCTTACTCCTGACTCAGACCTCCAAGTTGTGAAGTTGAGACCCAGAGGGGACCAATGTTGCAGACTATTGCCCTCCCCCTACGGTTCAAATAGTATATTTTTCATAGTCTATATTTATGACTAAAATAGAGTTTGTTATTGATGAAACTGTACAGTATGAATAAAGTTTGCACAATGTTACTTTGTACAATGTCATCAGTAATGATTGCGTTTGAATTTCAAATCAAGTCACTTATTTCAACTCTACATATTTTAGTTTACAGCCAGTTTGGTCAATGAAAACCAACTTGACGAGTTCACAGTAGACTAAACTATGGAATCATGTATTAAAAAAAACACATACAACTAGAAAAACAATTGTGGACACTTGTGAAATAGTGCAGCTTTAAACAGATTACAATGTAAATTACACAACATTCAGTTTCACTATCATGTTTTTTTTGTCTCAGGCAGTATGATACCATACACAAACCACTCAGAACTATAAAGCCTTCTGCTAACATTCACAAGACAAATACAAATGATACAGCTGTTAACAATGTAATAGTTAACCGTAGCACATGGCTTCTTCAACCCTATGACATGTGAACCAGAAATCTTTCTCAATAAGGCAGCTGATGCCAAATGTATCTTTAAACTCACAACAACAAGGAAGATATCATTAAGTAATTACAACTGCCTCTGACTCATTTTGCAAACCAAATGGAAAACAGACTCTTGAGGTCTGCAGTTAATTCTTTAGATTGCATTGGGCCCTCTGTCTGATGTTAAACTTTAATGCTATTTGTACTTCACCCTCCTCCTCTAGATCTTTCTGCTAATGGTTTCGAAAAAAATCTAAAAATAAGTAAGTAGTTGAACATGTTGGACATTTTTAAGTACACGTCCAGCATGCATAATTAAAGAGTTTTTCAAATTGACACAGTGTGAAGTCTGCGCGTGCTGAATAGTCTATAGTACTGTGTGTATAGTCATGTGCAGAGCACGGCATTGCTATAAAAACAACAGTTTATATAATGCTGACTAATTTGTTTTTCTTCGTTCTTTCTCAATGTCCCAATGTGAGATCTCAGGGACAGAAGATACAACAGAAAGAAAATGCGACTGGCTATAAAGGCAACGGGTACCAGCTACTATCAAAAGAACTGCCACAGCATTGTATTTAAATTGGTTATAGCTAATGTTAGACACTAACCAGAGAAACAGAGCTCTTCAAGGTCTTAAAGATCAAATAGAAGAATAAAAGGGAGATGGTGGTACCCCTGAATGGTTTAAGATTACGATCTTAAAATTGTCTCCAGGTTGATGAACAAACACAACAGGACCTTTTTTTATTTTTCTTCACTGCACCAACAGTAAAAACTGAAATTGTACTATCGTCCCCCTAATGTATCAAACAAGGCACAGTTCTTAAAGGGTCAGAGCACATTTTATGGCGATGATTTCCACTAAAAGAAATATCTGACTGGCAGTTTGCATGCCGTATACTCATGTAGTCTTGCGCTTCCTGGAGACTGAAATTCCCCCCACTTCTCCAGCACTTTCTTTCCAGACTTTCTAATCAATTAAAAACGTGGAATGTTTTGTACCAGGTGGATTGTACCATTCTGTTTACCCCTACTGTAGGAATCCTGGATTTCTGAACATGCAAATGAGAAATGGTTTGGCTCAATGAGTTTCAGTTTGCACAAGATAGAAACCATTACAGGACTAATCAGATTGGAGATATACAGTTTAGATTATTTTCGAACCACAGTGTCTCTAACCAAATCCTAATTAAGTCCTCTGTGCATTTAAATTCGTTAGCAAAATACACATATTTCTGTTGCTATTGTTTTGTTTATCCCATTTCAATGGTTGTGTGCCTAGAGACTATTTAATTCAGAAGCTTCTATAAAGCATGATTATAATATTGCAGCTCCAGGGGTCTGTAAAAAAGATACGCTTCCAGTTACAGCTTCAGTTCAGTGCACGGCTGTTTTATAAACCAGTCACTGGAATGCATACAAATATTTCCTTTAACGCTAAAGCACCAAATATAGTGAGCTGAACCACAGACCTTTTTGAAATTTTAATAAGTACCCCAAAAATATCCTGACAGTTGTTGGAGTCATTGTGCTTTGTTAGGAAGCAAATGCAAAGGCACTTTAAAATTAGCTGTACAAAACAAGGGAGAAACTACTAAAAAATGTAGCTCGTGTAGCCCTCTTCATTGTTTACAATCCACGTCTCGACGCTATGTGATTTTTATGACTTTTCCTACAGAATCAGTATATGTAAATACTTTAAAGCATAATTGTATGGATTTGTTTCATTGTTCCCTTGTTTTTTTTTTATGATGTTTGTGATCACTAAGAGTGGTTCTGTTGCTCCCACAGTGCGTTAGTATTATTTTTTCTTTACCTGTCTTTGAACTTGCCCTAGATTGTCTGGAGAATTCTACCTGCCTAGTACTGAACAGCCTTCCTCATTCCATTCAAACCATGTGACAGTGTGACCTTTTAACTCTGCTGACCCAACCTACTCTGCATACTGCATATAGAGAGGCTGAGTATGCAGGAAGTGACGAGCTGAAAGGCAATTTTGTCACATGATTTGAATGAGAATGTTTGTTCACTTGCAGGCAGAAAACCTCACAGAAAGTTAAAGAGAGATAGCGAGAAAAATGATAACTCAATATTGGATCAACAGATCCCAGAACCTCTCGACGTAACGGCAGACATCAAAGAAGGGGAAACAAGAAATGCAATTACATCTGGAGCTCTTTATCTCTGAAATCAGTCTGGTTTGAAGAAATACATTCTCAACAATCAGGCTCCAACAGAGAAACAGTTCATTAACAGAAGCTGCTGCAGCAACGACCCCATTAATTTCCTCTCTCATGCACTTTCTATACCAGGAAACATGAGCACTTGAATTACATCAGCATTGCACATCAAATGTTCTAGCACAGAATGCCAACATAAGGCTAGCGTTTACAGACTGATTAGATTTGAATTATGTGATAAATACAAAGAGGAAGAAATCTATGCAGTCACAACTGGCAATGTAGCAGGACTAAGAGTCAATGGTAGCGCAAGGGCATGATAACATGTTTATATTTTGACATAACTGACCATTTACAACAGGACCCAAGCACACTGGTAATCTACTGCAGTGCTATATCAGCATGAGTCTGCTATTTTATCAGTGGTGTTGCCATTCCAGCTAATGCTGTGGTCTGCACATTTTTTGCTCTGGTTTTAGAATGGCATCCCCGTGGTATTTGCCTTTAATTTCTGAAAGAGCTTTCCTCTTTAGCTGCTATTTAAAATAATTTTAATTTTTTAAAAAAAGGTGTTTCAAAACTGATAAGGAAATCAGCAGAAGACACTTTAAGAAAGTGTAGAGCTACAAGCGATTGGAGATAAAAACGCTAATTACACATAACCTCATGGGGGGAGTTTTACTAATGAAGGAATTTTAAAAGAAAACCCCAAATTACTTGTCAGCAGCGAATACATATTCCCAAGCTGAGGGAATGGAAAATCTCTAGGCTGCAATATGCAAAGTTCACAGCACTGCTGACACACACATGGAGACCTATTTACAGCTGTGACCCAGGAGTTATTTAAAATAATATTCAGAAGTTTGCTTTTATACATGTAAATAGACTGCAGTTCAGGAAGTATTTGTGAACAGGGCACAATGTTTCATAGTAGTCTTGGATTCCATATTGCTTTGTTTAATTCCTTTTTATTGGATCTACCTTCATTGGGTGAAAATGGACTTTCAGAAGAAACAATTGTTTACATACAGTAAGTAAGTCAAATAAATAGTAACAAATAAATGTCTCTAACTTCCCAGTGTAAAAGCATGTGCAATTGCAATAAACTGATTTTTCATTTTGTAATTAAACATGTTGAATTGTATATTTATGGAAGAGGGCAGAGGCTAGATGTGAACCATGCACAACCCAACCACTATGCAAAAGAGCCTGACTCATCTGCATTTGTGGTTATAGAATCCATAACGTCAGTGCATCACACCACACTGCATGTTACATATTATTACAGTGTAATTAATGACACCAAATACATTGATACGATTCCAATTTACCAAAGCTAATCGAAAAGAGTTTCAATGTGATGATATTAAGCGGGTTTGACTGTGAAAATGAAAGCTGAAGGCCACAGCTTGGGTAAATTCTTTGTGATCAAGGCCCTGTGAGTGAAGCTTGAAAAAGATGTATATTATCAAGGTAGTTAAAATTACTGAAGGTCATCGTGCACTTTTAAACATTTCTGAAACCAGGAGGAGTATAAAGAAGGCTGGCATCAGCTGCAGTTACCCACCTGTGACCCCCTCTGGAGTTATCTGGGATGGTTAAAGGCAAGCTTGTACCCTTTTGTTTTGCATGTCAGCTGTAGCTGTAGCACGATGTTCATCACCACTCACCCCCAGGACCTGAAACGCTTGATTCAGCTTTTGATAGTCACCATGGGGCACTTTTACACACAAGCATAACAAATACCACAGAAGGCTGATAAGATTTAGCCACAATGTGATAATGGAGCTGTGATTGATAGAGGTGAGTCAAGCCACTTCTATAGAGTTGATTGGCTGCATTGACGCAGATAAATATATATATATATTTTTTAACCCCGGTTAGATTTTCTTAAAACTGATACCCCTATACTGTTTTCACACAGGCACTTTAACGCAGTTTTGAGTACGCACCAAAGCAAGCCTCACAACCTATTTTATTCACACTTACTAACGAATAAACCTCCTAGGAGGAGTTTCAAGTCTGCATTAATTACTACCAGAGTGATCTGACGCTGCATTAGCGTGTGTAAGCAAACTTAGGCTGGGACCAAATCAAAACTTTGACAACCCTCTAATCGCACTTAACAAAACTGTATTTAATAGCGTTTTCTTTTTTTTGTAAGTTTCTTATTTCTTCTACTCATAAAAAGAAAACACTATTAAATACAGTTTTGTTAAGTGCAATTAGCGGGTTGTCAAAGTTTTGATTTGGTCCCAGCCTTAGCCACATTGTAAGTGCAAAATGTAAAATGATTAAAGCAATCTGAACCAGTTACTGTTAAACTTCTACAGACACTAAGTTGTAACCAATGATTATGTTTTATTTACTTGTACTGTGATTCTTGAAATGTATTTTTGTTTATGACTGTAAGACGCCCTGGATAAGGGCGTCTGCTAAGAAATAAATTATAATAATTTAAGGGATCGTGACGTGGCTGTGTGGTGTGTTACAGGGGAATTATGTAAGCATCCCTGTAAAGTGTTTTCTCAGGAAGCAGTGGCTTTAGAACAGGTATCATTAATAGGTGTCATCTTTTCTGGTATTGAGTAATAACAGAATGACTGATCGCTAAAGAAAACAATGGGAGAGCAGCATCGGGTTATTGTACCAGTACGTTTCCTTTTAGCCAAAGGTAGATTCTGTTGAATTATGTGCTTTATCTTTTAATGCATGTGGTGATTTCTCATAAGAAATAATAACTTAAAAAAACAAGCCATCAGAAAAAGAAAAATAATTGGGAAGATAATTAAACAAGGATTAATAGCTAGTACCGAATGCTTCCTGTGTAATTGCCATTTCAATAGTTTAGTTGCAAAATCAGGTGGCCTACAGCGAGAACTGAATAGCTACCAGAAAGGTGAAATCTGTAGCGTAGGATTTGAAAGAACTGAAGTAAAAAAAAAAGAAACAAGCAGACTCAAAATATCACACATATGGATCTTCAGCACAAAGAAGATGGGACCAGTGTATGAATGCTAATAATACAAAATAAGTGATTTATACAGCCTTTGTGTCCTTGGAAGGTTCTTATTGAATCTGCTGTATGTAACATCCCAGCCCTTTAAAATGTTTTATGTGTGAATCCAGCATTTTAGTGGTGTTAGTAAACGTATTCAATTGGTGCCTGTGGCAAAGTGCCCCGCCCCTGTGTGCATTTGTGTGTTCTGTGTATGTATGTTGCGTGCGTATGTTAATGTTGGTGTATAGATTGGTACACGGGATATAAACGGGTCTGTGTTTCACGTGTGTTTAAAGTGTATAATTATATTTAGGCACGAGGATGGCACATCACTTCACGTGCAGATAAAATGTGTATAATGTGTGGCACGGGGTTGCACGTAATGAATTCACGTGCTGGGATTCAAGTGAGTAATTAATTAGTAATTGAATCCCAGCACAATAGTATATATAGATGCACAGTTTCACTCAGTCGGGGTTTGGTGTTCGGTGAGTGGAGAACGGGATTGGAGCGGAGGTAAATGTTAAGAAGAAGAAGAATAATAATAAGAAGAAGAAGTAGTAGTAGTAGTAGTAATCTGCTCACCGTGTTGTGTTCGTCTGTCCGTTTACTGTATAGTCCGTTTTGTTTGTCTTTTTATTTTGGCGTGTAGTGCCGTGTCCCGTGTTTTTGTCTGTTAAACCCTTTTATTTTCTGTGCTGTTTTATTAAATGCTGAGCGAAACCATTCGCTCAGCTCCACCAAACTCCAAGTCTCTGTCGTTTGTGTTCCTGTTTCTGGTCTGACGCCACCCACTCCGGCCGTCTTTGTGACAGTGCCGTATAATTGTTTTGATTGCTAAAACTTTGTGCTTTTTAGACATAAACATTACATCAGTCTTCTAAAAGCTGTTTTTTTTATGAAAAGTAAAAAATAGACTAATAGTGACCTTTAGAACGCCACCACCTAAAATATTCTGACAGTATTCTCATCAGAACTGTTACCATGTTCACAGACTTTCTGTAATAACTGGGTCAACCAAGGCTTCCTGTTCTTACTTGGTAACTACTGTGCAATTAGAATAATCTAAATGGTCTTCTGCACAACATTTTGTTACCAGTTGTTACTACATGGCACAAGTGATTTCCTTGTAATAATAGCCTTATTCCACTAGCTGTTAACTTGTTAGAACAAGAAACTACCCAGTTTTACCATGTTACAGCATTACATTGGTACATGTGCCCTGTAATCTAAAGAGCTACCGCTTATCCTGATGTTGTCATGGACTGCAAACTTTTTAAAAAATTGGAAACTTCTTGAACCCCGGTGACCCTCTCCAGGAAGAAAAAGCATGACACAGATTGAATGTCGTTTTATCCAAATCTTGAATAGGAAACAAACAAAAACAAAAGAGAATCTATTGGACACCTCTGTCAAAACAAGAGGCAATCACACAACCCAACCAGCAGCGACTATACACACTTTTAGTAGTTATTGAGTATGTACAGCGATGCCACCTGCTGGACAAGTCACACATTACTGCTATCTGAATAATAGTCCTGCATGAAATAATTATTATTCGCTTATTCGGTTATTTGTATAAGCTCTCAACAGGTCAGGGTCATTGGTGTAGATTGAGATAATTTATCATTCCAAGAGAAACTAATTAAATATATGAAAAACATTAGCTGATAGTGGCATCCAATCTGAAATATTGACAGGCAAAATATAGGCGGATCAAAATGAAAAAAAGTGTAATGTCATTTTATTTTATTTTCAGCTATAACTGAAACAAACAATGCTGAAAAGAACAGGGATTAATAGAAAAGTCAGTTTATTGTAAAGGAAAATTGCCAGAAAAAAAGATGTTTCTAATTTAGAATTGGATTTACACTGAAGCGATACAGAATGTCATTAAAAAAACTTGCTGAGGTGAATAGCTGTACAAAAAAATGGCTATCGATTTTCTTGCCCAAAATCACTGAGTTTATTGCTGCGTTTGAAATTGTGTTTTCAATGTATTATCAAAATAAAGCCTATTATGTTCCCAGCACATGACTGCTCAAGGTGCATTTTAATCCCTTACATTATACAAGCATATTATTGAGTTCTTCCGTGTATAATATACTAATCCTGTGTAATAGTTCAAAAGCAATAATAAAAGCAGACTGCTTTACGCTTCAGGACTGCATTTTAAGGGATTGCTATGCTAAGCCCAACAGGCTTAGCATAGCATTTTTGTAGAAAAAAAAACTGAAGTACCCTAAATACATTTTAGAGCATCACATTCCAAACATATTATCGTACCAAGATTATTAGCATGCCTTGACAGACAGTAGGCCCTATTCTCAAAGTTTTGAAGAAGTGCAATTTCTGTCCTCTGTGAAACTGTGGAACTTCAGAAATTCAGCACCAGTGTTTCAAAAATGACATTTGTTCTTAACCTTACATAACGATCTATGAAAAAACAATAGCTAAGGGCTGAGAACACATTAAATGTGATATTAATAATAATTAATAAAATATTAAAGAATAAGTAGCTTCTAATGTCATTTAACGTCAAAGGGGTGTTTCGTGAGACAGTTTTGGCCCCTAGATGACCACTAATATGCCTTTTATTCAGGTAAGTCAGGCCAATGCTGGGTAATAGCTCTGCAGGGAGTCAGGACCATGCCTGTAACAGCGCTTCACTGTACATTTATGTCAAGCACCACTTTCAGTTATTATTCATTGGGCAAGTCTGAACTCAATTAACACTTTCTCTCTTTCTGGTGGTCGAAACTCCTGAATCAGTTGGAAAACATTGCTTCAGGCTACATCTTAATTGATTATATGCATTAAACGAATTCCTTAATTTTCATTATTAATGAAGGAATAAAACACTCTTGGGTTGAAACTAGGATTCTAGTTTGTTTTAATAGCTTTTTTTCTTAGTGGCTCTGTGAAGAAATACAATAGTTTCTTTTCAGTCAATGCAACCTAATGTTTTAAATTAATATATATATATATATATATATATATATATATATATATATATATATATATATTGATCCACTTGAATTGGCAACAGAGTATATGCTCTGCATAAATAATTCTTTTTTTTTTCTTCCAGTTTAAAATCACAATGCTACACAACAGAGTTTCAGTACAGAACTTGGCATATTATACAATATTATGAAGTATATGAAATTACAGTTACGTATGTCAGAATTCCAGTAAATCTTATCCTGGCTACAGATCCCCAACACAGTTCAATTGCTATAAATAAAATAAATTACAGTAATTCCTGAGTCCCACCTTTGTCAGGTTGTTTTTTGTTTGCCAGGATTATTTCGTTATAAAAATGTGTACATATTGTGAAAAATGTAAGCACAGCACAATACAAATAAATAGATGTATTAAATCTTAGCTCAGAAGTAAGAAAGAGAACAGAACACCAGAGCTGAGGTTGGAATGGAAGGCTGTGCATGCCCTCCCAGTTCTCTGCTTAGTTCCAGCTCATGTCCAGATGAATTATTACCCCTGTAATTCTAATCCTTATGATGCTCACAAAGGTCGAAAGGAACAAGTGGAGATGGGACCTATGGGAGGATACCTGCATCAGAAGGGAGGAGAGCCGTGATCTTCAGATGCGAAGCTGGCAGGTTTCATTGACTCTCTCAACCCAACACGCGCCTGTCCTAAGTGATGTAAACTGGTTGTCAGGTCCCACACCAAATTACTGCAGACAGAACAAGACTTGTCAAGGTTCGGGGGTGTAAAGAGTCCCATTTGCTGTCCATGACAGGCAGCCATGCCCAATTACCAAGGTTGAAGATTTGAAATTCAAGTTTAATAGGTTTACAGCACTCAGCTGTGGGTCATACAATGGAAGGGGAAAATACTTTGGTAGGAAATCCAGCACTTGTGTGTATCTTGTTTAGTAATAATGTTATTGGTTGCTATGGATTGGTTTGTACAGACCCATTCCCATTGAACAAAAGTCAGGTTGGAGTCAAAACCAAACCTCCAAAAGCCACTTCTACAGGTCAGCTTTTTCCAGCACCACATTGCCGTGCTCAAATGGAATAACTGACCGATTACAGCACCCTTCTTAAAGCACTAATAACCACATCTCAAAATCCCAATTATCTTAATTTCTCAGAAGCATAAACGCATTCTCCCAAGTCCCTTCACCTTCTCCAGAACTCCACGAAACTGTCACGTGAGACTGACATTGCGAACACAAGAACATTTATGATTTCATTTGCTAGGACCCCTTTAAAGCTGCCCACACCATATTTTGATATTTACTGAGCCAAACATAAAGAGAATATTTTCCTCTATCTGTAGAAGAGTGGGTGTTTTCCAGAGTTTACAGAAGTGTCATGCTTCTTCTTTTTCTATCGTTGTTTCTCTCAGCTGCAGTCCTCTGGGAACATACTTCTGTCATCTTTGTCCTACCATCTCATGAAACGCCACCCATGCTATCAGTTGGGTTTCCTGGTGAGGATGGAGCTTTGTTTTTTTAAATCAAGAAAGACAACTGTATTTGAGCTACACGGATGCAGTGGATTTAAGTAACTTCAGGGAAGGATAATACCGTGCACACTTGCAGCAGGTTTTTAAATATAGAATTTTTTTGTTTTTATAGAGCTCACAAGATCCTAGAGAATTTTTGGTGGGCCACACATGTGAGTGACTAATTTGATTACTTGTAATTTAAGGTGATGGCCAAGAAACACTTCAACTAGAGGTTATTAATTACACTTTCTTTCTAGATTCATCTTCATTCATCATGTAGAGGACAGATTCAACAAGTCTAAACCCCTCCTGCTGACCTGGGATTCCTCTGTGGACCAGTCCAGAAACTAGTGACCAAATATGGAGGGCTAAAATCACTTAGTTCTATAGGGTCTCTCTCCCAGAGCTGGTACAGTATCTATATTAAGCTGGTTGTAAATGAACCATGCTGTTTCCTTGCTATACATCCAAACATGGAAAAGAACAGGAAATCATAGTAAAGTATGGTGCAAGCATGAACAAATTCAAAAATATACATTTGTATCTATCTATCTATCTATCTATCTATCTATCTATCTATCTATCTATCTATATACACAGTATATGTATATATAACACAGTAAACTGTAATAATATTGTCAATGTTTCCAGTTTATTATCTTGCAAGGATAACATTTTAGTTACATTGTTGTTGTATTCTATTTATGTAGAGAGAAGCCACACATGATTTTTTGTTCTATTATTGGTCTGTCTTGGGGTATTATGCAACCAAGGAAAAAACCTTGATCTAGTGTCAAGGTCAAGACAGCATACAGTATTTATAAATGGTTGACAGTGGGATACAATTATACATGTATTGGGGCCAAGTTGTTGTTTGTACTATTTATATTAACTGTTACATTATTTTATTAGAGCACTGGGTCTATTTAATTTTATTGTAGCTAGCAAAGTCACTTCTAAATCTTTCCCTTTTCCCACTTGAAAGTGTTTGGACAATTTCACTCTCCATATTAACTGGCTAAAGAAGCATAGGACAATCCGAGGGCAAGGACTTTAACCAAGTTTAGAAGGGTCTGGAAGGGGCTTCAGAACTCTTAAATACTCTTCATAGTATACCACTACTGCTGGAAGGGTCTTCAGAACTCTTAACTACTCTTCTTAGTATACTATTAAGGGTCTTCAGAACTCTTAAATGCTCTTCATAATATACTACTGCTGGAAGGGTCTTCAGAACTCAAGCCGCTTCATGATTAGTGTTTGAGTTAAAAGCTTGCTATTCTAATGATATTTGTGACGTCAATGGTTGGTTGACAGGTGTTCAACCCCCCAGCTGCTGTTCCTAAACCTAATATTTCTTAAATTCAGACCCAATCAGATTGAAATCTGTCTAATCTGTATCTGCTGTTTCAAACCATTGCTGGCACAGTGCCTTCGTCAATGATATTGTATTAAATGCGGCTGAATAATAACCTAAACACGCAGTGCTGGTTTGAAGACCCTGTTTAGCACTAATCGTGGACTGCAGTACCTTACCCAATGTAATATTAGTGCTAATCAGGGTCTGTGAAAACAGCCAGTAGTGATATTCTGGATTTATTACCCTCTGTCCTCAGGATTGTAATGTAAAGGCTACTCCCAAAAGATCACTGTCTGGAGGTAAATGTAGAAATTAGCACTGGAATATTTTTAATCACAGCCTGTTAACATGCCTGTGTGTTTATCTGTGACAAATTGAATTTTCTACCTGCCCTAGTTCTGAGATCCAGGGATTTAAGTGAAAAGTTGCAACACATACAAACTTCTTTAAAGTAATTGTAGCTAACAAAACAACTCATTAAATCTTACACAGTTTTCACTTCCATTAGCTAAGAAAATCTGTCAAATGTGTAGCTTTTAAAGAAACACATGTTACAGTCAACGTGTGTTCTCATTTAAAAAAATACACCTGGGTTAATGAAAGTTTCCAGTTTGCTTGTCTTATTTTCCAAGAAGTCTGTTACAAGTGAAGGGGTGGGACAATTTAACTCTACAGGTGAAATGACCCAGGAAGTGCTAGAAGAATGGCTCACAATCAGAGATTTCTTCAACCTAGTGTAGTACCAGATTTCATGTTTTAATTATGAAAATACATGTATTTATTTCTGACAAACAGATGGATATATGAGAACCTCGACTATATCCCGTTAGCAGGGGATTTCATCAAGCAAGCAACAATATTTTAATTTTTTTTTTTTGATTGATCTAAATGTATTGGTTGCTGCTGTGTTTCTGGGACTATGTGTTGTACTGGCTTGAAACTTGGATGGTATAAAAACTAATACTGGGAAATTTGGGGTGACCTTGACAGAGACCTCCTTTCCAGGATGGAGACCTGGAAACCACAATTGCTCAGAAATGACTGCATACATTTCTGTTCAATTTTTATTGAGTAATGACCAGTGTGCAGATTAGATTTTGGATATGATCTGATCAAAGGTTGTTGGCCATCTTTGGCTTTTTGTTTGGCGAGGGGGTTATAATTTTTGTACCCTACTGTATATATATTTTTTTGGCCACTTTTAAATACTGTGATCAACATACTGTGAGATACCGAGAGAGAGGGAGATTATAACATTCAAAAATGCATTTGAACTGTATTTTAAATAGAACTGAATACATTTACAGTGTGTTTCAGATATATTTCATTTGCATGTGTACAAGAAATGAAATAAATTCAGCCAAAATACTAAATACTACAATAAAGGGAACCGATTCACCATTAATTATAGACCCTCTGTCATTTGTAATAGATTATCTGACTACCTGTATCTAATTTGTCTTCAAAGACCAAGGAGCTGTAAGCCCTAAATTGAAACCCAGTACTGACTTGCTTTTGTTTAAGTATCTGGGGCTAATAGTAAAAGAGTCTTATTTGCATACCAAAACGTTCCCTGTAGAATTAGTTAATGTATTAATAATTATACTGCAGGCTGTCTTCTACCATGTCAGTTTCCAATCCCGCCTTGAACTCGCGAACACTGTGTTAGTAATTACCAGTCTCTGATTAAAATTCTTCCTTGAGTTTTAATCAATCCTTTTGTCAAGCATTTAGATTTTTTCCGATTAACCACAGTTCAATTGATTTGAAGTCTGTGAGGGTGCATAACAAACTCAGTCTTAAGCTAAACACTTTAATTCATACATTCAAACTGACTCTTACAACCAACAGGGCTAAAAGCTTCCCCCCCCCTATGGAAGTACTAACCCATGTTGTTTATGTAAATTATGAAACTAAATAACATCTGTCATATATAATCAATCTATATTTAATATGGTGATTTCTGGAATTTGCAAAAGGGAAATGAAAACACCTTTCGTATGTAATAACTACAGTGATTTATATAAAAATAATAAATGGTTTTAAATTGTTTTTTGTCAGACACAAGGACACATTATGTAAATGATCCGTTGTTAAATGAGACAGGAATGGAATTGTGTTAATATAATATTTGTCTATGAAAAGAAATTCACTACATACAGTATATAAAGCTCTACTGCCCCGTACAGTTTTACAGTTTAATTTTAAAAAGTTATTGTCACCCCTGTTGTAGACCATATGACCTTCTGCTGCTTCTTGTAGTTGGAAGACCTCTCTAGTTTAATTCAAAGTGGAAAAAAATGACAGCTTATACGTCTGCAGTTGATCAATTCCCCTATTGACTGACATGCTTTCAGCCAGGAACATGCTTTGACCCAGAAGACACTGCTGTGGTGAAATAACCCAGGAAGTGCAATTATAACAGACTTCCAGGGAATGAGACATAGAAACTGAGAACTTTCTTTATCCTAAAAGTGGTACCAAATATGTTTTGAAATTAAAATACATGTGCAAAACAGGTAGGATTTATGGAACTATTTTATTAGTTACATTTGCTTTAAGATTAGTAATTCACATCAGTCACTAACTTCTTAGATTAAATCAACAAACAACTGGTACTGCTAAGTGTTCTAACTGTTTTGAACAATAAATGAATTCATGTTTAGTAGAGAAAGAACAGCTGGTCGACGGTCATTGTCAATCTTCTTGGTCACTTGCAGTGACACCCTACCTGTGTTTTCACCAATAGCTTCCCTGTTTTTGTCACGAAAGCTTAATATGGAAAGGGCAGTATAACATTGTCAATGAAGTCAGGTAGAACAATCGCACTCCCGAGGGGATGTCTGCCAGGAACATGTTGTTGCAGCTCAAACAAGCTGCTCTGGTATGCAAGGGGGATCCCGCAACCAGAGATGAAAGTGAGGAGAAGTACAAAAAAAAAAGCTGAAAAGTGGAAGGAATCTGGGATCCACGGCCGTGTTGGGTTGTTTGCTCAGGAACCCAAATTGAATGAAGTTAAGACTCAGATTACACCTGAAATTAGAATGTATATCAAATAATAAGTGAACTTTAACCGCTAGTTTCACAAACCCAGAGATGCCAATACTTGAGAGTGAACAAAACAGCACCTGCCAAGCAAAATGAGGTGAATGTTTGTTTGTTTGTTTGTTTGTTTGTTTTAGACAAGTCAGGACGATAAAACACCTGTAACATGCTCTACAACTACACAAGTAGTTTACTAAAACACACAGCACCCTCTTTAAATGACTGCTTGTTGACTCATCTATGTTCAGAAAGAACTTATCATTCTGGATGTTCTCTGTGGTCTTGCATGTAAATGTCTTGGCCAAGCCATGTTTCATTTTGTAGGAAGCTGCTGTGCGAGACATTGATAGCTGCTGTAGGCCTTTTGGATCTCTGCTCAAGGCTTTAGATACATCCACTAGTATTGGTGCAAGAGTGAAAGGCAACACCTTGTATCCTCTTCATCCATTCTGTATTAAGTCTGAACAAAATGTGCATAGCACTTTTCCCGGTACATCAACTTTCTGAAAACATTCTTCTGTGGGTGCTTATACTTCTTCTTGCTTCTTTCCAATGAACACTGTTACCTTTCTTTCTAACCAGTCCCACCTAAACTTGTTTTTTTATTTCTTTCTCAAGTTCTCTGACATATGTTCATCCTTCCGTTCTATTATTTTTTGCCACTTTGTGCAATATGAACTGTAGCACTGCACCCTGACAGTTTAATTCATACTTGTTTGTGGTCCAAATGAAATGAAAGCACCAATGGGGTACGTAATGCAAAAACAACCACTGAATGAAGTTGTGCCTTGTTTTTTCAGTTTCTTTTTGTTTTATGTAGCTTAAAAATCGGGACCCCACTCCCCAATTTTTTTCCACGAATCTGCATTGATCTCACCAATAACCCCGGAGCACTGAGTAAAAGAGCAAAACCGCCAATCATCTGAAATTTGTAATCTCTACAAAACATGTGAATAATCCCATGGAACCTCAGAGAGATTAGGACACAGAATGACATCAGTACTGTGGGGCTGGTACTGTACTGGAAGAAGCAGAATATCATAATCTTTTCTACACCTAGGTAGGCTGCACACTCTTGTTATTTCTACACATTCTTGTAACATACAGTAAACCTCCTCCCTATCATGAGTATGTATTACAATTTTCTCACCTTGCTAGTCATAGTTCTATGGGGTGTCTTGTACAGTACTATAAATGACATTAATCTTATACAGTGCTGTAGGACAAGTTTCTTTGGCTTTTGACTTCGTGATCTCTAGAAAACCACCCTATCTCATGATCACGAGATCATTTATCTCAGGATCTCGAGAAAACGGAAGTGATTACTACTGTTTGTTTTGAACAATAAATTAACCTCTGTTTTTGTCGCGAAAGCTTAATATTGGAAGGACAGTATAACATGAATTACTTCCGTTTCCTGACATAATTTATCTATCTCAGGAAAACGGATGCAGAGTCGCAAACCAGAGATCAGCATAAAGTAACCTGAATGGCTCCTTGATATAATGTTATCCAGCATTTTCACAATGTTGCATTTCATGGTTGTACTACAATTACAGTGCCTTGCGAAAGTATGCGGCCCCCTTGAACTTTGCGACCTTTTGCCACATTTCAGGCTTCAAACATAAAGATATGAAACTGTAATTTTTTGTGAAGAATCAACAACAAGTGGGACACAATCATGAAGTGGAACGAAATTTATTGGATATTTCAAACTTTTTTAACAAATAAAAAACTGAAAGATTGGGCGTGCAAAATTATTCAGCCCCTTTACTTTCAGTGCAGCAAACTCTCTCCAGAAGTTCAGTGAGGATCTCTGAATGATCCAATGTTGACCTAAATGACTAATGATGATAAATAGAATCCACCTGTGTGTAATCAAGTCTCCGTATAAATGCACCTGCACTGTGATAGTCTCAGAGGTCAGTTTAAAGCGCAGAGAGCATCATGAAGAACAACACACCAGGCAGGTCCGAGATACTGTTGTGGAGAAGTTTAAAGCCGGATTTGGATACAAAAAGATTTCCCAAGCTTTAAACATCCCAAGGAGCACTGTGCAAGCGATGATATTGAAATGGAAGGAGTATCAGACCACTGCAAATCTACCAAGACCTGGCCGTCCCTCTAAACTTTCAGCTCATACAAGGAGAAGACTGATCAGAGATGCAGCCAAGAGGCCCATGATCACTCTGGATGAACTGCAGAGATCTACAGCTGAGGTGGGAGACTCTGTCCATAGGACAACAATCAGTCGTATACTGCACAAATCTGGCCTTTATGGAAGAGTGGCAAGAAGAAAGCCATTTCTTAAAGATATCCATAAAAAGTGTCGTTTACAGTTTGCCACAAGCCACCTGGGAGACACACCAAACATGTGGAAGAAGGTGCTCTGGTCAGATGAAACCAAAATTGAACTTTTTGGCAACAATGCAAAACGTTATGTTTGGCGTAAAAGCAACACAGCTCATCACCCTGAACACACCATACCCACTGTCAAACATGGTGGTGGCAGCATCATGGTTTGGGCCTGCTTTTCTTCAGCAGGGACAGAGAAGATGGTTAAAATTGATGGGAAGATGGATGGAGCCAAATACAGGACCATTCTGGAAGAAAACCTGATGGAGTCTGCAAAAGACCTGAGACTGGGACGGAGATTTGTCTTCCAACAAGACAATTATCCAAAACATAAAGCAAAATCTACAATGGAATGGTTCACAAATAAACATATCCAGGTGTTAGAATGGCCAAGTCAAAGTCCAGACCTGAATCCAATCGAGAATGTGGAAAGAACTGAAAACTGCTGTTCACAAATGCTCTCCATCCAACCTCACTGAGCTCGAGCTGTTTTGCAAGGAGGAATGGGCAAAAATTTCAGTCTCTCGATGTGCAAAACTGATAGAGACATACCCCAAGCGACTTACAGCTGTAATCGCAGCAAAAGGTGGCGCTACAAAGTATTAACTTAAGGGGGCTGAATAATTTTGCACGCCCAATTTTTCAGTTTTTTATTTGTTAAAAAAGTTTGAAATATCCAATAAATTTTGTTCCACTTCATGATTGTGTCCCACTTGTTGTTGATTCTTCACAAAAAATTACAGTTTCATATCTTTATGTTTGAAGCCTGAAATGTGGCAAAAGGTCGCAAAGTTCAAGGGGGCCGAATACTTTCGCAAGGCAATGTACATTGTTAAAGGAAAGCTGAACATAAAATAATGCAAAAAATACCCCCCAAAAAAACAACAAAGAAATAAAACAAACTCTTGGAGTAAGACAGAGACAAAGTTCATGTTTAATGGAGTCAGAAACACAAACATCCAATTGGGAAATGCATTTCATGAACAGAAATAATCTGAGGAGAATTGGATTTGCCTTGTATTACAGGCTTTGCTCAAGGCTTAATTGGCTTTTGTGTTGTATTCCAAAAAAAGACTTTAAACTAATCTAGTCAGCCGTGACTTCTACATTTCGAATATATAAAACCTCATATTCCCCAAATGACAGCAAGTGAGGTCAGGAGAAATAGACATATTGTAAAATTGTCCCAACCCCTACATCAGGCACAGGAAAAACAGCTAAGATACAGGGATAGTGAGCCAAACTGTGAAGCTTGAGTTCTTGTAATGGAATTAAATGACATTTGTTTTCTTGAAAAACTAAAATTTCAGAATTAAAATCTGATTTACATTAAGACACAGACATACCTGGTGTGTATCTGCCAATTCACTTTCTGTATAACAGCATGTAATATCCGGAATATTTCATAGATACATGCAGATCCATACCATAGAGGGTTAGATTAACCATCTTAATTGCACATAGAACTTCGCCTTAAAAGAGGTGGTAGGGTATACCCCACCTCTGTGTGTGTGTATTATCTTCTGTTTGCTGTATTATTATTTTAAAACTTATTGTTTAATTTGTATAAAACACAATGTTTTGTTATGATTGTTTACAGCCTGGATGGGGTTAAAATGCCCCATCCAGATAGAATGCCTGGTCAACAGCGAGTGCTTATTGATAAATTGGCTGTTGACCACACATATAATAAAACCCATGCAGAATGTGGTTGAGGGGTAAATTAGGTAATTGATAGCCAGTTGACCTCTCGGCCACAATATAAAAGACCTGCAGCTTTGGCTGAACGGGCTGGGTTGTCCAGAGGAGGAAAGAGACAAGTAAGAACAGATACTGAAAGTAAACAATTGCTACTCGTGCTGGCTTTAAACCAGCACGATACTTGTTTGATTTAGTGTTCCCTTTGTAGCGTAGAAAAAATGTTCAAGTTGAGCAATAAAAAACGTCTTGTTGTAACGCCATTGACATAATTTACTTTATGTTTTTTAAATAAAAATAAAAAAGCTTCTGTCAGCTTCACTTTCTGCACTGCCTGGAGCTGTAGAAAAAAAAAGTCCTTTCCTCTTAAGACCGGTATTGAAATGTATTTGGATTTAAGATCTTGGTGATTTATTCCTGCTAAGGGCATTTTACAAAAGACAGCTGGGAGTAAATGCAGCGAAACAATTGAAAGACAGACATTATCCACAAGTGCATAGAGGTGTTCTAAATGCAGAATAGACTTGTTTTTGCAGAAGCCCCTTCACATTGCTTAATCAAGAAGGAACAAACAGAGACCTTGCACTCCGCAAGCAAGCAAGCAAGCAACGAGCGTCTTAACCACTTTTGCAAAAGAGCTGGGTTTGTCTGCATTCATGGCTATAGAGCTTTTAACCTCATCTCACCTTTTCAATCCGTAACGGCAGCGCATTACACAAAATAAGAACATTTCTTCATCCATATTGTGGTGGTCTTTCCCATTTTACATTCAGTGTAGACTTGCTCTTCTGACCATATCCAGGATTGATAAAAAGTCCATAGTCACCAATGGACCGTCCACCAATCTAGCAATGGATGTGCATGGCTATTAATGCCTATTGATCAGAACAAGGATGATTTATATAATGATTGTGTGTGGATTGGCATGCATGTGAGTTATGGACCAACAAACTATGGGTATACATGGATAGTTCCATAAAAAATCTCTGATGGAACTTTCTCCGGGATAGATTGACTAGTATTTCATTCAAGTGTGTGTGGATTTGCTATCATTATAGAATGTCCGTTAACCTTGAACCAACTTAATAACTATTCGACTAAATGGTTTATAAAACGTTCACAACATTAGATCGACTTGTCAGTCTATAATAACCCCACTAATTGCATTTGAAACACTTGTTCGATATTTCATTAGCAACACTTCAATAGCAACTTATAAATCAAACAACGAATGCACTGAAGATTGCAAACACAGTAAAATAGCAAGGAGGATGTAAAAAAGTAATTCAGACGAACATAAGAAGCCACTCACTGTTTAAACAAGTAGCCACGGTCTTAGTGAAATCAGTGCTAATTATAAAATAACAAACTCTAGAACAGTGAATGACAGATATGTTAATAAAGAACCCTTGCCAGTGAGGCATTTCCACCTGATTGCTGTAATATTAATAAAACATTAGTGTTTGGTAACAATGCGGTGATGCAGTAATGATTAATTAAAAGGCAGTATATAAATGAAGAATGATTAAATGCAGGCTACACAGATGCACATAGTTCATGCATAATTCAGAGCTATTTAACACTTCAAGGAAAACGGAAAAAACAGGTCTAATAAAGAGATATAATTTTCCAGTCATCTTTGTTAATTACACATTTTAAAAATGTTAGTGAAAAAATAAATAAAAGGTCCCAGTTGATATAAATCTGAATTACAGTGTAGACAAAAGGGAGATGTATTGAATTAAAAGCCAGAGGCATTGCATTGAAAGTGTGTGTGTGTGTGTGTGTGTAGTTGTGGTAGGCGATTTAAATTATAGCTGAATTTAATTTAAATAAGAGGGTGAATACAAAATTAAATATAAAAGCATTCCACTCAAACAAAAACATGTTATTAACTTTATGTAGGCGTGAATTATCAAGCATTACTATATCTTCTTTTGTTGTTTATATTCATTTTATATCTATTTCTATTTTAAGGATCACATCCTGGTGACATCACATCAGAAGTTTAAATCATCCCTATGGACATTTAGTAGACAAGAGTATAACCATTAGCCCATGCAGCACACAAGTGCCTCTAGTGGATGTAAGAAACAGATCAGCAAGAAATATCACATACAGTTTTACCTTATAATTTATGTTTTTGAAGTTATGAATTAACTTTATTGAGATCGAATCCTTTAAGAAACCATAGCAGAACCATGGACCAGACAACTGCATTACAAACAACACAATGGATTTATATATAGTCAACAAACAAATACATACAAACTGAATCTGATATGGTATGGTGTATTTGTTCATTCGTCCAATAATGAGCCTCTACATCTCCTTTTTAAAATATGCTTTTTCATTACTAGCATTGCCATGCTTAGTCACAATGCTTAGTGTTGCGTGAGAATAAGAGTTGCAACATGATGGATGTGTGAGAACTCACTCTGTAAAGGAAATACCATTTAACACAAGGGTATTAAGAAGCCTTATGCATTGCAGGCAGTTTGTTTTCTCAGTAAATGCTTAGATATGAGTAGGAAAGTGTTCTGAAAGCCTGCCCAGCTCGGCAGACAGATTGATCTTTATCAATGGTAAGAGATTTACCTGCATCACATTCCGTGGGTTTTTCCCATTCATGAGGGAGACAACAACACAGTATGTGGGATACTCTAATCTCAGCATCTATGCTGATAAGAGGATTCACAACAGGATCCAGAATGAAGACACGTTTAAGCACTTATTTACAATAAAGACAAAACTAGAACAAACAGAGGCTGGGGACTCTTTCATCAATCCAAATAGTGGATGACCCCTGGTGTAACTAGTGTTGTTTGATGCACTGCTGTTACGGATCCTGTCCTCTGTCAGTGAGATGAGATGAGGTTAAAAGTTCCATAACCACGAATGCAGGAGAGCCTGGCTCTTTTGCATAGTGGTTAAGATTCTTGCTTATGGTGTGCAAAGCTGCAAGTCGGTGCCCAGCCTCCGCCCTGTTAAACTGGCATTTTCCTTATTTTTTATTTGATTTTATTTGTTGGGTTGTGTAAGTAACAATATACATTATGCAGTATATGCTTCTCCACATTGTATGTACAGATTTCAACACCCAGATCTCCCCTCGCTGAAAAAAAAACTTGGAAACAAATTGGACAGTCTGCTATATGAGGTAGCTGAATTATTTAATATTATATCTGAATTATTTAATATTATGTGTGGGGCACAGCACCATTAAGAGACATGGTTTGGCATTGAATAATGTTATGCTCAATTTATATATGGAGGGCAGACACTTGCACTCAATGAGGGTGAGCGGGCCTTAATAAGGGGGGTGTTGCACTCTGAGTGGAGGTGTCCTTCAGTGACTGGGAGAGACCTAGCCTTCGCGTTTTTATAGAGACTCATCATTAAGTGATTGGATGAAAACCAGCCAGGCCATGTAAGAGAATATGGTCATTAAACTACAACAGATTTGTCGAAGGTTGTGGGGGCTGGTTAATACTCATGGTAATCCATTACCAGCGCAACATCTCTGAATACACGCCTCAGTGAGGTCTTTGAGAGAGCCTGTATCACAGCTACTGTACATAAGTTATCACCTGTATTACACATTGCTATCCTTTCTTTCCATTTCACTTGAAATAAATTCCATTACGATTTCAATTTATATACAGTTTAGGGCTCAATTGTGCTCAATTTCTTTGTAGTCCAACAATACCCTGTCCACTTAATCAAGTGCAGGTTGAGTAAAATAGAAACACAGCCCTCCGTGAGGGGAGGGTGATTATGAGTGGTGTCTCTGAATATGCGTCTGTTTCTTCACTCTGTCTCTATGCCTTTCCTCATCTCCAGTTAAGAGATACTGTTTAGTGAATTCACATAAGCTTTTTAGCTTAGTCCTGTGGCTTAGTGTTCCTAAAGAGTATTTACTTAGCGATCCTGAGGGGATTCAAACAGATATAGACAACTATCCATCTTCTGTTCAAAATCTTCGTTCCATTTTGTAGTGCACTGTTTCATGCAAGGGAAATGCAAACATGGAGCTATATTTTTTCAAGCATGGCTACATAAATATATACATGCATGTGTAATGTAATGAACAAATATATCAGAACAATAGACAAGCATGAACTACATTGATGTACCCCAGTGCTGTTTGTCTACATTTTCAGTAAGTGCTCACTGGCACTCAAGGGAAACTTCAGTTCTATGACAAACATTTCAACCAGAGGTTTATATCTTGTTCTGTGGATAAACAGCAAGACTAGTATATCCTAACCTAAAGTACAATGACCAAGACTTTAATCACAGCCTTTCAAATACGTTTTAAATTCAATAGCAATATAAAACAGTTTAGCAAATATGAAATATAATTGGCTTTAATTGTATACATGCTATGCCAGCATACAATCAGCCGAAGAATTTACACATGCAGTTTAATTTGTTCCAGCTTTGAATTTCTTTACAAGATGCTTGCAAAGCTAATTGACATGTATATGATGTCGTTTTGCACGATCTCCCTAGGCAGATATAAACTCCAAATACCGTACAGAATAAGCTAAACACAGACAGTCCAACACAATTGCCTTCACAATTTTAATTTACAAATCCCATGCTTCAGTGGTCAAATAGATCAGGTCTTATATGTAGGCTGCAATCACAGTAAGACACTGAATATCACAGACTTAAAATAACCAATTTAAAATGTGTATTCCAAGCCCAGTATATTTGATAATCTCTTACCTCTAACTTGATCAATACCCTGTAGTTCAGTCTTATATTTCCACATATAATTTGTAGGAGGCCTTGGGAAAATGTATATTTTCTATCTTCATGTATAAGCCTCACAAAAAGCAAAAAACTGCTGGGTTAGCAAAATTGTTATTTGGTTTGTGTCTGCCACAAAACAGGTATCAAGTGAAACAGGTAATGTTTTCTACATTATTTCTCTGGCCTGTGATTAGGCGAGAGCACTGGACAGACTGTGAATAAGTTCAGGTGATGTGAGATATATATATATATATATATATATATTTATGAAACCCAATTGCTACCAAATTGATTATCAAAATGCAGATGTCGTAGTTTACTCAATAGTGCAGAATCATATGAAACGTTTGGTTCATTCCATGACAAATCATTTTAAACCCTACAACTGCCGATTTACACCACACTTGGTTTTTCAGGGAAACAAGCTCAAATTTTCATTTTTAGACTGATTAAGTCAAGGGGTCAAAAGCTATAGAGAGGTCAAAGTATGGTCCTCTTTATAACTTTTGTCCCCTTTTCCTGATCAGTTTGCCTGTAACAACTCCAAGAACCATGTTGGGTGTAAATGGGAGATGGTAGGATGTAACCTGATGGGTGATTTGTCATGGAATGACCCATTTGTTAGAGGCTAAACACACTCAGGTGATGAAGATGAGGTTGATTAGTGATTGTAAAGTAAAAAGGATTAACCTTTATTCTGATCAATATAAAACTTTTCAAGGATGTGATGAAAAACAGAAGCAAGACAAAATTAGAAGTCAAATAACATGAATGACACGTGGGTAATTACACTTGCAAACCCAAGCAATTCTGCCTTTAATTTGCATGCATTTTGTGTCTTAATTGACCTTGCTGAGAGAGTCTTACTCACCACTGTAAGGTAGTTGATGGTTTCTTTAAAACAAGTTTTTTTCTTCTTCTGATAATATAATTGATCCCACATTTAACACTGCTGATCTGACAGCCATGCTTCTGTCTTGGAGTGCAAGATTGACACCAAGCCTTCTTCCAGCAGTTTGCAGTTTGCTTATCCAAATGAAAAAATAAGCTGATGAAAACCTTACCGGGGCCAGACCTGTCACCTATTGTCTATCTAGGACAAATCCAACAAAGACATGGAACTCCAGGTTTGTGTCTGCGGCTGGAGCAAGGCGACAACGGTCAGGGGTTTGAAGATTCATCAAGGGAGAATGAAATGCTTGAGGGAGAAGGGACAAGGGCCTCGCATTGATCAGTACTTCTTACGAAGTCAGTCAAGTCAGTCGAATGAAATCCAGCGACAGGAAGCAAACCACAGTTCGCAGGATATCAGCACCCCTGTCATAGATGTGAGGAGGACTTGCATGGACACAGTTAGTGATGAACCTAATGATCCTTGTGAACCCGGTCAGACAAACCAGCATAAGAGAGAAAAGAACCTCAACGGGCACAAGCCTGGAGTTAAATGGCCAAGAGCTTGTGAGAAAACTGCATGGGACACAGTAAACACAGATCTCTGCGTCGCATTGGAAAGATTAAGTGGAACAGTTGAAAAGAAGCTGGATAAATTTGGGGACATCATCTACGCATATGGAAGTGAGAGGTTTGGAGTTGAAAAAAGGAAGGAAAAAGTACAAACTATTCCTGGAAAGTCTAGACGGCAGCAGGAGATTGAACGCTTAGTTAGAGAAAGGAGACAGCTGAGGAACCAATGGAGAAGAGCAGAACAAAGTCAGAAGGAGGGACTCAATCTCTTACAAAAGGTCATAAAAGATAAGCTTGCAACATTGCGCAGAGCTGAGCGCCTACGGAAACGCTACAAAAAGAAGGAGCGTGCGAGAGCTAACTTTTATAAAGACCCATTCAAATTTGTAAAGAAGTTATTCACCAGTGAGAAGAATGGCACACTAAAAGCATCTAAGGTTGAGCTGGAGAGATATTTGGAGGAAACACATACAGATTCAAAAAGGCAGGAGCCTATGTCAATTCCGTCAGACATCCCACCTATCAATCCACCAGAATACCAAATGGAGGACTGTGCACCTAAGTGGAAAGAAATAGAGCAAGCTGTGAAAAAAGCAAGGGCTTCATCATCTCCAGGGCCTAATGGAGTTCCGTACAGAGTGTACAAGAGTGCTTCAGGAGTTCTACGAATTCTGTGGAAATTGATGAAAGTGGCATGGGAAAAACAGGTTGTACCAAGAGCATGGCGCCGAGCAGGTGGAGTCTTTATACCTAAAGAAAAAGATTCTACAAGCATCAGTCAGTTTCGTCCCATTTCCCTATTAAACGTAGAAGGCAAGATTTTCTTCAGCATTATTGCTCAGAGATTGTCAGCTTACCTATTAAAGAACTGCTTCATTGACACTTCAATACAAAAAGCGGGCATTCCAGGTTTCCCAGGTTGCTTAGAACACATCAATGTGATCTGGCAACAAATTCAATCAGCTAAAAAGGAGAGGAAGGAGCTCCATGTGACATTCCTGGATTTGGCTAATGCATATGGTTCAGTGCCACATGAACTACTTTGGGCAGCATTTGATTTTTTCAGTGTACCGATGACAATAACAAATTTAGTGAAAGCCTATTTTGGAGATTTGCAATTCAGTTTTTCAACTTCAGAATTCAGCACTACATGGCAATGCCTAGAGGTTGGAATAATGGCAGGATGCACCATTTCTCCACTGGCTTTTACCATGGCAATGGAAGTAATCATTAGGGCATCAAAATGGGTAGTAGGAGGAGAGCGCTTGGCTTCTGGAATGCGATTACCACCAATTCGAGCATATATGGATGACATGACAACCATGACTACAACAGTAGCCTGCACTAATCGATTATTGGGCAAATTAACCAATAACATTGAATGGGCACGAATGCAATTCAAGCCCACTAAATCAAGGAGCATCTCTATAATTAAAGGCAAAGTAGTAGATAAAACATTCTTCATTAATGGTGAGGCAATACCAACAGTGTCTGAGAAGCCAGTGAAGAGTCTTGGGAGATGGTACGACGGGGATCTAAAGGACACAGTTCGTGTGGGAGAAGTTAGACAACAAGCAGTGGAAGGGTTGAAGAGCATAGACAGCTGCGCTCTACCAGGTAAACTAAAACTCTGGTGCTTTCAGTTTGGTCTACTGCCGAGGTTGCTGTGGCCACTGACTGTGTACGAGGTTTCTTTGACAACAGTAGAGAAGCTGGAAGCTTTAATCAGTTCATACATCAGGAAATGGTTGGGAGTTCCACGCTGCCTCAGCAGAGTGGGACTTTATGGTAAAGGAATACTGCAGCTACCAGTCTCTGCTCTAACCGAGGAGTTTAAGTGCGCCAAGGTCAGACTGGAAATGACATTAGTAGAGTCACGCGATAAATGCGTAAGGGAGGCAGCACCTGTGTTGAAAACTGGAAGAAAGTGGGCGGCAAAGAAAGCTGTGGAAGATGCAAAGGCTGCCCTTCGAATTGGTGATATCATGGGACAAGTTCAGCATGGAAGAGGGGGTCTTGGTTTCAGTTCAACTCCTCCTACATGGCACAAGGCGGCCCCAGCTCAAAGGAGGAAGCTGGTAGTCAACGAGGTGCAAAAGCAGGAGGAGAGGATGAGGTGTATAAAGGCCATTTCCCAGGCCAAACAGGGAGAATGGATGAGATGGGAGAGTGTGGAACAACGCAAGATTGGCTGGCAAGACCTATGGTCAATGGAACAGAGCAGGATCAGTTTCCTCATCAGGTCAACATATGATGTTCTCCCATCACCACAGAACCTAAACCTCTGGGTAGGAGAGGATCCCTCATGTCCTTTGTGTTCATCACCTGCAACATTAAGGCACATTTTGACAGGATGTAAGGTGGCTCTTAGCCAAGGACGGTTTACTTGGCGCCATGACCAGGTGCTGCGATGTTTGGCCTTAGCATTGGAAGACAAGCGTAACATGACCAATAAGTTGCCACCTGTTCCATCAAAACATTACACACAAAAGACAACATTCCTCCGCCCAGGAGAGCAACCACCAAGAAAAGGTGTTAAAACCAATCCTCGCCCAGGACAACTGGAAGCTGCTAGAGACTGGAATATGCTGGCAGATGTTGGTCAACGGCTTATTTTTCCACCTGAGATTGCCACCACTAACCTTCGACCAGATATTGTCTTGTGGTCTGGATCAGCACGCCTTGTTCACCTGGTAGAGTTAACAGTGCCATGGGAGGATGCTGTAGATGAGGCGTATGAGAGGAAGAAACTGCGGTATGCTCAACTAGCCACTGAAGCGGAACAGCGAGGATGGAGAGTTCGGGTTTACCCAGTGGAAGTGGGTTGTCGAGGATTTGTGGCACACTCTACAACCCGGTTTCTCAGAGACGTCGGATTCAGTGGCCAAGAGTTGCGTCGCACAGTGAAGAACTTATCTGAAGCAGCAGAGAGGAGCAGCAACTGGCTGTGGTTGAGACGGAAAGATTCTGGCTGGGGACAGGTAAGTAAGCTGGGCTGAGTTGAGTGGGGGACGGAGGGGGGTGATGCTGGGACGCCAGAATCACCGTCGAGCCCTCTTGAGGTGTCGTGGGCTAGTCGACGAAACACTGAGGATGGAAGGTGCCCACTTGAAAACCCCAGAGATGTACCCTACTTAGCTCAATCCAGACGGTTGTCATGCTGATGCGCTGGGGAGGCCGCACTTTGGTTGATCCCCGGAGCCAGCATCGCAGCCGTTGTGTGTGCTGATGCGCCAGGGAGGCAAAATAAGCTGATCCCTGGAGCCAGCATTACACTTCAGCCATTAACACCAGACAGAAGGATATCTACATCATCATATGGAAGGAAACGTAAATGGATGGAGACACACATGGATCACATTAGTTTACTGTAAAGCTACGTCTTAGTTGGTGCTTATCTTGGCGAGAGCCGAGTTCAAATCAGCATGAAGTTTTAACATCTACTCTCGTGTAATGGAAATCTTGCATATTATTCAGAAGAGTAATGGCTGCAGTGTAGATGAGAGGAGAGGACTCGCTGGTGATTTTGTGAAACAGTTTTTGGAAGGCTGCCAAGCAATCAGTGAAGTTCCTATTGAAACCGAAGGCGGCTATTTTGACGAAGGCAAAGAAATATTTGATTTAATAAAAAAAACCTAAAATAATACAAAAAATAACTAGTTGTCTTCCTCTGTGTTTATATTTGTTTCAGTCCTGTTGAGTAAAGGAGATTGATTCTTAGCTATGTCAGTGTTTCTGGATCACAAGCCTGAAGCTGGGTAAATACATCTCTGTCTTATTTTATCATTCGTTGTCTTTAGTAATGTTCCATTTTATACCAATAAGCAAACGATGTGAGAAGCTTATATTTAAATCATGAAACTTTTTCTTCTAGCTTTGTATATCCAAATACTGTGAGAAGAATTTGTTCACAAAAACAAGTTCCAAGTAGCCCGCAATGTATTTCTGGTGGTTATCAATACTTCATTATATATGTTCTTTGTTATTATTATTATGTATCACTGTTTAAAAACTTCAGGGTATTCAGCATGTTTAATTCCAGCACATTGTATTTCTTTAACAGCTAGAAGTGCTATTTTAATATTATGGTTTAATTTGATGGAGTCATTGTGTCCCAATTATACCATTAAATCCACTTTATGTATTTTTTGTTAGGAACCTCTTTCTTATTGAAAACCACCACAAAACTTCACAGGCAAGCCCACTGAAGGGAATGCTGACAGACAGTTATGATTATTGCAAATGACAGGAGCCCGGGAGGCTGTTTACAAGCTCTAGAACTGCCTGAGTGCTAACACATTTACAAGCCCAAAACACAATCCGCTAAAATGCATACGTTTTAATAAATCACAGTGTTAGTATGGTACTCAAGAGAGTAAATAAGTGGAACTGTATATGTTAGCTGACATTCCTTTTGACATCTTAAGTTTTGTTTCCAGATAGTGGAAGATACTGTTCGAGTGGAATGACCTGTGACCCCAAGATTCATTTCAAAGTCATCCTGCAGTGTATTTTCAGAGATTACTGGTGTGCAGTTGTACTAAAAAGGAATCCATCCATCACTCATGCTAACTCTTATCTGTATAGAGGCCCTGGAAAGGTAATTCCACTCAAAACCACAGACCACACTGTTAATTCACTAAAAAAAAGGTAGCTCCTCTCAAAACATGTATTTATTTTTTGGTATAAGAAGACACTTCATCTATTTATTAGCGTTGTAAAGTTACTTACAGGTCAATTAAGTAACACTCAATCATAAAAATGTGGATATAACAAACAAAAAAAAAATCCTGTTCAAAAAAGTGCATTTGGGCTAGATTCTCAAAGCTATGTACTACGAATCATCTGCTTTTTTCAGAGTGCAGACCGGCGTGTTTATGGTTTGTTTGTTTACATTTCCCAACTGTAGTTTTAACCGGAGGGTCACAATATGCCGTCTAAGGACGAGATGCCCTGAAAGAAATATATTGTTAAAATAATCGGTGGTAACAGTGTGCAACCTATAAAAAAACAGCAGAAATCCAGCCCAAACCACGTAAATATTCCCCCAACAATGCAATAATATTGCTAAACATTTAATAGCCATGCTGTTATACTATAGCCCCGGGTGAAGCTTGCCTCGCAATAGAATTAGATGCATGTGTCAGGATTCAGTTCAAGCACAGCACATCTTGGTTTTGTTACTGCAGTTCGATACCAATCGGCTCTGGATGGCGCTGGACCATCCATGGCTTAGCTCACAACATCCGCCCTTTCTAAAACAGCACAGATAGAAATAACCATAAACGTCTCCAAAGCGTTGCATTAATTACAGAATCAAACAGCATCACCTGGTAGCCTTGGAAATGATTACACTTGGCCAGTCAACTTCAGCTTGTGTTTACTAATACTGGCCATGCGTAAATCTGTTTTTTTACTGTTCGCTGGAAGACACAAACTCAGAACCCTGTATAATTACAAGAAACACCTAAATGCATTAACTGGGAATTCCTTTTCTAGCTAGTTGAACAATAAATGTGCTATACAGCATGACATACAGCAGCCTCTGCACAGTATAAAATCAATCGCTTATTTTATTGTAAGCCCTGGGATGATGTACACTGAACTCAGCAACATGTATAGAACCTTTACATTGGCACTGCAAGTTCTGCAGAGAAAGATAAGGTTGCGAAAGCTGACCTTGAGAACGGCAGATGAAACAAAATTGATGAGTCAGTCAGCTCCATCAAATAGTTAGACTAGTCACAAAGGAATAGTGATGGAGGCCTGAGAACATGACCTTGAAGAAAGAGATAGCAGTGAGTGAGAAACAGTCAATTTCAGTTCCTTTGGGAGGCAACTAAAACATATTTATACAACACACCTCGATACCTTCCAGCAGTAGTTGTTTTCTTTTTTCTTGTTTTTCTTTTTTTTTCTTTTTATTTAGTGTGGCCAATTATTTTACCCACATTTTTCTCAGCAATTCCCCACAATGGCTCATGAGAACTGGGTGTCCTCTGACCCCGTGACCAACCCAATGCCTCTTTACATCCAGGAGCTCCAGAGCAGATGTCACAAGCCAACTACCTGGAAGACCCTGGAAGGTGACATTTTCAGATAATAGCTGCCTTTTTTTATACCGAAGCACATTTCAATGTAATTAATCAATAACTTTCTAACTCTAAGATTCCTCTAAGATTCTGCGGTGTTGCATACGTCACTCTAGTCACTATTTTAGAAACCGATTCAGTGGGGTAAGCTGTAAAACAAATGCCCAAGGCTGTATCCCATTATTTGTTAGTGGATAGAGTATAAGGGCCAGGTATTGTGTGCTACACCTGAGACCCAGGGTTAGGAACTGCTGAAAAGGACCCTCACATACATCCCAGATAGAGCAACCCCACTTCGCTTCAGATGATCCACAACAAGGCAGACACACTTTGAAACTGGCCAAGAGGAACATGGTTCTTCCGAGTCCACAGGAGGTATATGATGCCATGGTCCCCCAGCTGCTTCTAAGTCATTTTACTGGAACTGATTTATGAGTTAAATAGGTTTGTCAGTGACATACATGCTATCCCCAGTGGAGGACACTGCTGTTGTACCCTTGAGCAAGGTACTTTACCTAGATTGCTCCAGTAAAAACCCAACTGTATAAATGGGTAATTGTATGTAAAAATAATGTGATATCTGTATAATGTGAAATAATGTATAATGTGATATCTTGTAACAATTGTAAGTCGCCCTGGATAAGGGCGTCTGCTAAGAAATAAATAATAATAATAATAATAATAATAATAATAATAATAATAATAATAATAATAATAATAATAATAATAATAATAATTACAGTACACAATTAGCGTTATTAATCAGGATAATGAAAAAGTGGGTCACTGTGGTTTACCTTGCTAGTAATTGCATTCTATTAAAATCAAAGGCTATGCCATTTCTTTAAAGGGTTTTTCCTAAAGAGCATTCCTGCAAGAGAAGCCACTGCATTTATTTATTCATTAAGTTTGGATTTCTATGTTTAATGTCCAAGGGGACAGGTGCTAACCAATAGGGCACCACAGTAACAGGAATAGCTTTTGAGTTTCATCTAACTGGACAAGACATGGATCCAACTGGTGACCTTTGGCCCCAGAGACCAAGATCTTATGAAATGCCTCAGGAAATATGTTCTCCCTAAGGGCTGTTTCTTTAGCCAGTTTTTAACCAACCAAACAGGTTTCCAGTTCCATGGGACAGGGCTAAAAAACAAAAAGACTAGTAAATTAGCCCACCAAGCCACTAGCCCCCCCAGGAAGACTATACTACAGAATCGTATGCATTGCTCTCATTGCAAAACTACCTAAAAAACACTGTCAGATGAATATCTTTTAAAAGCTTTTTAAATATTAGTTTAGGAATTCAAAGGCTTATTTTTAAATGAACCTGTATGCAATTCTCACAATATAACACAAGTGGTTGTAGGTGGATGAGGTGATAGCATGTTCTCCAACACTTTATACAATGCAGTATTCAAGCAATGCACACACACACACACACACACACACACACTAGTAACGTGTTACAGAAAATCAATTAAAACAATTACAAGTGGTGTTAAAAGAATTACATCATGTAAATTCAAATAAGATGGAGCTGTTGTGGGATCCTCTTACAACTAGCAGTCTGTTCTACTTGCTATGATCCTTGAATATAATCGACAACCTGCCAGTTTCACTGAGTTTTGGACTAGGGACTGAAGACTTGAGATAGGAACCTGCTGCATTTCTGCATTCTGTTAAATAGTCAGAAACTTTACCAAACACAAGCATGTATCTTGGAGGTCTGGAATCTATAACCTATAGGCACTGTACACCTGATATGATTTAGCAACATCCCATTATTACAGGAATGATAATATGATTGTAACTAACAGAAAAACATCCATAAACCTCTCTTCCATAGGGCTCTTGATGTCATCTGAATATATATTTTTTAGACATGGCATACGGCTGAAGGAAAAGCAAACGGGCAGTAGAGCTCAAAAGAAAAGCTCAGATTGCATCACTAAAAGTGATTGCTTGTAATTGTCTTTCAATACAATTTCATGTCAAACAGGTGTGATTAATCGATCGTAGATCGGATGATTCATTGATCAATAGAAAATGTTAAGATTAAAACCCCTAATTAAAATAAGCGTTTGCTATAGAATGTTTATTTAAAAACTGCAAAGAAGTGCAAAACAGCTAAGATATGTTGTTAGCTTCGATTCCTCTCATTACTTATTACCGTAAAAATATAACTTAGAGACAGTTTCATAGTAAGGGTTCCAGGTAGAAAACCCAAGTTGTAATTCTAAATGCTTAATACAGCCTAAAAGACACCATTTAATAGCTTGGTTTCAATGAGTTAAAGGTTCCAAATAGAATTACTCAGAACCAAGGTACAAAATAGAACCCACATAATGTCACCCAGAATGATCATCTCTCCATCCCTTTTGTGTTCTACAGTATATAGAGCTACAATGGAAATAGAGTGGCTAAGAATTCAACATAAATCTTAGTCAACACAGATTAGAATACATATGTATACTCTTTACACTGCTAGTCTGGTCTAAAACTAAAAAAGATTGGTTTACAATCTGTTACATAATTCTTTAACATGTGGTACTGCAGTGCAGCACAAGGCTTTGGGCTTCTGTTGAAAATTATCTTGACATGAGCAGCATCCTGTCTGCAGCTTTCTGTATTTACAGCAGGGAAATCTATCTACTTTCTTGGAAATCTATATTAAAATCAAATGCGAAATGAAACTAGTTCCAAAGCAGGAAATTGGGGCCAAAGCGAGCAAGCTCAACAATTGTTGTAGGATTTTTCTTTTTTCTTCTTTACAACCAAAAATTGGCAATGGGAAACAAATCATTAGCCTAAAGATTACATTTTAATTATAACTGCTATTCTTATAGAAGCCAGAAAAAAAAAACATCAGTTATCTCCACCGCCGTTTCTCTTATTGTTTGCGACTTTTAAAAATACGCTACAGAAGTGTAAGAATTAAAACGTATCAGCACTGCACAGTAAGACATTATTATAGGCTACGTTATGATCAATTACATATTCACTAATTACACGTTTTGGAGGCTTGTGTGTGTGTGTCTGCGTGTGTGTGTGTGTGTGATGCAAAAAAACAACAAAAACATTAATTTATAATACAAAATAATATTAAAAACACAATGGGGAAAAAAATAATAATACCCAGACCTCCCCTCACTCTTCTCCATCTCTCTTTCTTGCATAGTCCTGGCTGTAATGAAAATACTGCGAGTGGGAGGCAGTGGGGACAGGCAAGTGCAGGAAAACAAACCAAAGGAGAGCTGAGACTGCTCACACAGTCTCTCCATATGAAGCTGCCTGGACCTTCCGAGACAGCCTCGGAGGGTGGGGGGAACCGAACCCGACTATTGTGTCAAACAGAAGAGTTACCAACTTTCTCTCCCTGCGCATTTAGACTTCAATGCGTTCTACCACAAGCAAGTGTAGTGGGCTGTACAGACTAGCATATTGTCAATTCGCTCTTAATTTGAATGAAGCTCTTTGTCAGCACGTGTTTTCCTAAAGCTGTGTTGCTCCCTAGTGCCAAGTTGCCTGCACTTACTTTTTTTAGTTTGTGTTTTTACCTGTTTGTAAACGAGGCAATAACATCAAACTTAGCCACATCTTTCGATCTCTACTATTACCGACATGTTTGGTATTGCACAGAGGAAAACACAGCGACGATAAAACTGTTTTTCTAAACCGAGCTGTCAGGCGGCTTATTTTCTGACGACAGTTGAGAAAAGATTTATTTTAGATGTCACGCTGGAGTTTACTAATGTATGAGAGCTGGCTGCAGAAGCCCTCCAGAGAGCGTCATTTTTATACAATCATATTGGCAAGTTAAATCTTTTAATTGCTTCTCTGCTATACTGGATTAGAGCCACTACTGTCCTTACCTCTAGTGCTTCGACAAAGAAGAGCTTCGCTGAAAAGGGACTACACTACCCTTTCTAAAACATCGGCTTTCTAGGACCCGATTGCTTTGAGCGGATCAGCTCTGGACAGACTGAGAGAGAGATATTTTAAACAATAAAACACGAACAAACAAAAAACAAACAGCTTTGACAGTTATGTTTATTTATGCATTGAGGACGACTGCTACCCCGCTTTCAAATGAAGAGTTGCACTTGCTCCATCCACATCGATTCAAAACAGAAGCAGCTCGTTCACCTGTCAGTGTTGGTTGCAGGTTTTGTTCTCCAGGGCATCTGATATTAAGCCAGTAGCCACGCTTAACATTTAATAAATAAATAAATAAATAAATAAATAAAAACCGGAAACGACTTAAGGACAGAATCTTCAGTATGGCTAATGCAGTACCTAAAGTTGGGACTATCTCTGCTACCTAAAGAAAAAAAAAAAATCTGTTCTGAATTTATACTTCCCAGGCTAAAAAAAAGGACCTCAGAGTTGTTTAAGATACTGGAAAAAGGGTATGTCTTATTTATTTACTTATGCATTTACTTTTAATGGAGTCGGTCGCTTACTTAATTAAAAATAAATTTATGACCCAAAATAATAACCCATATTTATATATATATGAAAGTGTACCAGTAGTTTTTATTTTTGTGTACAGCAACATGTGCTGTTTTGTGTTTCATTTTATTGACAGCTATATATATACACACACATTATTTTCTGTCACTATCTCAATGCACATCATCTGCAATAGGTGATACGTGCATTAACAGAACACTGTAACCTGTAGGGTGAATATGAAACACAGATCGGACCCGGATTTGCCGGACCACTATTTTTCTATGTTAAACTATAAGTGAGTACCTTGTTTTCAGCAAAAACAGAGGTTAAAATTTGAAATTAAACAGCTAGTTTAAAATAGATAATAACCACGGTTTTACATATCTATCTATCTATCTATCTATCTATCTATCTATCTATCTATCTATCTATCTATACATTAGCCTTAAGTTTAGAGAAAGGGAAAGGGGAAACTATGGCGCTCAGTATAAAAATACATTATTTTAAGTGTCCAGTCCGGGTTGCGATACAAGTTCTGGAAAGAAAATCCGGGTCCGAATTCGGGTCTGGTCCGTGTTTCATACCCACCCTTACAGAAATTAATTTTGCACTGTAAATTAAATGTAAGAGAACTAAAGGCATACATCTTATGCAACAGATTCTAAAAACAAAACAAAAACATTTTTAGTATTTATTTACTTTACAATGTAATGTTTATTTTCGTAAATTTGTGTTTGTGTGCGTCTGAAGTAAAGTAAACCTTAGCATAGACTTCAGTATACGAGTCATACATCAAAATACTATAAAATACAATAGAAATCTTAAAGGCGTGTAATACTAGTACTGGTACAGTATATCACTATGATGATTTGCCCTGCAGGCTAGTCAACAGAAGAACCCGTGTAATAAGCTGTTGTATACCGAGATTCTTATCAGTGTGATTTTTTGTGGTATCTCACGTTCCAAGCAAGCTACTGTAATGGTTATATACAGAACGTGCACAGTAATAATTCCTATTGTGTGTAATGATATAATATAATAATGGCATTAACGCAGACATGGATAATGATACTCCCCATTCCTGGAGGTCTGGTTAGAAAATTGCAGCGATTATAGACAATTATACAATTATAGGGTCTCTTATTTGCACTAAATGGAAACCAATACCAACTTTTAAACAAGATGTATACGTGTGTGGTTGTCATATTTTCTGCTATGTGAGAGGCTGTTGAATCTTTTGTGTCTGTTTTTAAGGCGGTATGCAAAGAAAGGTTAAAATGCTGTACAATTAAGGATGTGATCTGTCCCAAATAAAAAAAGGTTAGCTTTTTTTTTCTTTGGAATGCATTCATAGAACCCCCTATGGTTTGTACATGCTAGCGTGCTAAAAAGTTGTGCATTATGAAGTTTGAACATTATGGATGTCTAGCAAACTGATAGCTTTAATGCTCTAACTCATTTTAGTTCCTTTTAGAAACAGCTTCTTTAAAAAAAAAAAAAAAAAAAGAAGTGATATGTTTTTAAATGCCAAGTGGTCTCCAAGACTGCATTACAAAACCCTTTCCTGCTATTGAAAAATAAAGATGAATGTACAAGATGTACATGTGGGATTACAATGGAAAAACACATTGGCCGGGACGAGCTGTCTTTACTCTTTACTCCAGGGAACACTTTGAACCTGTAACAAAGCGGACTCCAGATTCTGCCCGACTAGTTCTGTAACATTGACAGTTTCATTTTCCTTTTGCTACAATGGTGCATATTGCCCACTGGTGAATAGGGGCTTCCAGGCTCATATATGTCCACCATGATGTGAGTTAATAATCAAACACAATCTGTTTGTCTCACAAATACAATCTGCACCTAATATAGCACTTTACAAACCCACTCAGACTCAAGACACCAATTTACCAGGATAGGAAAATATTGCACTTTACAACTGCAAATAACAGAAAGGCCTTATCTTACAATACAGCTGATAAAAAAGGTTTGTTCCATTCATATTGCTTTCCAACACAGTGACCTTGAACTTGCTCAGCAAACAATATTCATAAGAACATAAGAACATATTTATGAATGTGAGGAGGCCATATGGCCCATCAATGCTTGTCTGGTTCCTACTAGCTGATTGGTTTCTTAAAGTCGAGTCTTAAAGCATCCTAATGATTCAGTATCAACAACATGGCTTAGTAACCTATCCATCCCCTTCCCACTCTTTGTGTTAAAAAGTGTCTCCTACCCTCTGTCCTCAATCTATCTCCACTTAATTACCAACGTTGTCCCCTCGTCTTGGTTTCTGTGCTGCACTTAAAGTATTGGATACAGTTAATGAGCTATTTTAGCTGAATAAGTTCAGTTCCTTTAAACTCTTCCTTGCTCATCCCTTTAAGCCCTGGCCTCACCACCCTCTGCCATTCACTCCTTGGCCTGTCTTCACATGCCCCCAGGTGTTGTCATTTTTCTTTCCATTGTTAACATCCTGACAACTTTTTACATTTCGAAACCCCGCTACTTGCTCTTGAAGCAATGACTGACTGAATTTTGTGTTTTGTGATAGAGACAAAAGCCGTTGCATTTGCATTGTCTGTAACGTTTTCAGATTTCATAAACTCTCTGCCGATATTGCTAAAAGCTGCAGATTTCATATTAACAATGGGTTTCAGATTTCTGTTGGCCCTTCTCATAGATAACTGGCACTTGTACAGACTCCCTGACTGTGAATGAGCAACGTGCTCCTGCAAGTTGTATCAGCTAATTCAAGACCTGCCAGCCATGCCCACATGCTGACTGGAACAGCTGTGAAAGCCTTCAGGTGGTAGATGTCTTTTAAAGTAGGCCCTCTGATATAATTTCAATAAAGCTGTTTGAAATGGCTGCAGTGCACTAGACTGTTCTCAATAGCACATTCGGTACATCAAATATTAACAACGGGTTTCAGTGGGAAATAAAGATACTGTGTTATATAAAATGATCGCACACAAGCCCGATACACCCATTGAGATAAGAAAATCAGTTTCTGAAACCTGTCTTATCCCTGATTTCATTCAGAAAGTTTGAAAGTAGCTTGTATGTTTGATGAGTCATTTAGTAAGATTATAATAACATGACAGCAATGAAGAGGAGTGAAATTAATAAAGCAATTATCTCTAACTGTGTGTCAGTTACATTGCTTATTATTAATCTTAACACAAAGCAGTACCGTACATTTTGTTTCAAGCTAATATTCTGATGCGTGCTCCTATTATGCCTGGTCTACAGAAGTTTTAAAAGCATGCAAGACAAAGTTTAATGCGCTGAATATAGACAGGTTAAACATTCAGCCAAACTGACAAGGAATTGGACTGTGCAGCTTTGACCTCTGTTCTGAGTTTAAAGGTCACTGAACAACATCACTGGATGCAACAACAATAGCAAAATCACACTGCAAGCAAGATGGCAACCAATTAAAATGAACAAAAGAGAACATCTTAACAGCAAAACAGAACTATCCAGATGAAGTATTGTAGCGTGGATAATTAATAAAGGGTTTTATTTCACCAGAAGGTGGCTTTTCTTATTGTGCAGTCACCATATCTTGCTGCGTTCCAGCTTTACAGGTACAGAAAAACTGTCTGGAACAACTATTGTAATTTTGTAAAACAGATTTAACAGTAGCGTTGGAAGCTGAAAGAGAATAGTTTACCAAATTTATTTTGACATCTTTACCAGGATTTATTTCTCTGGTTTGTAGCCTAGTATTTCTAGTTCAGGAATTTACCTCTTGTTTAACCATAAGATTTAATGACCCCAGAAAAGGGGTTAGCAAGCATAGGGTCTGCTGTTTCTAGCATACTGTAATTAAAGTTGTCTTGGAGCCAGCTTTAATTGGCGTAGAACCGAGGTCCTATTGTAAGTGACTCTGCAGCAGCAGTTGATGGATAGTTCACCCCCTAGTCTCTGTAAGTCGCTTTGGATGACAGCGTCTGCTAAATGACAAATTAATAATAATAATAATAATAATAATAATAAGAAGAAGAAGAAGAAGAAGAATAGTCTCACTAATTAGCAAAGACACCAGGAACAGGAGAGCAAATAAGAGGCACCTTAATTATATGCCTTGTATATTATTGTTGCCTCGTTATAGAGGCAACTTGGGCCTGAATTTAAATCAAAATGCTATACTTTATAATGGCTGTGGCGCCGCCATATATTTGAATGAATCCTGGCCTTGGTGCAGGTCTGAAATATCTGAATTATTATTACTAATATATTCTTGCTGTTGTTTAGAATCCCTATATATATATTTCTGTTTTCTTCATCACATGCAGATGCTGAAGGCATCGCTGTGGCTTCAACAGAGCTCTCAAACATGTCCCGCTCTCAGTGCAACTAGATATTTTAAGAACACCTTGTTATTTAGCCTTTTAACTTCCTTTGACATCCTGCAATTACTCATGAGGATTTTGCTGTCAAATAGATATAGCAGATCCCAGTAATAAGGCTAATTTGGGTACATTAACAATAGCCTCCAGCTCTCCTTTAAGAGCATTACCTCAGGTCCTACTGTGTCATTTGCCATTTCAATACAAGCTTGGTTTTTAATTGATGTCCATACAAGTATGATGTAATTATTAGATTTTTCTCTGTGATTTTTGCGTTGTATTGTCTCCCAGGACACTCTTAAAACATGGCTTCATTAACGGTAGAAAATACATTATAACATATATATTTGTAGTTAGGGGGCATAATTTCCTATTATTGGCAGCAACATATTATCCTCTTAGATCCATGTAGCATTTACATACCGGCATTCATTGGCGATATTAAAGTAATATGGTATTGCAATACGTTTGTTGGTCTCAACCCTAGTCCACATCACAAAACAACCACTGCGAGCTACAGTAAAAGCTGATGCTGGGCACTGCCTGTCAAAACACCGCTTGATTACAGCCAGTTCCATTGCTCCTTAAGTTCCAAGCACCAAGATATGAAGTCCTGTCACGGTGTTGTGTGTTTGTTCGTGGGTATTATGGATTTCTCTTTTTGAGGAGCGTGCAGTGATTTTGTAACAAACCTATATGTTTGTTAACCCTCCTAAGAGTAACGTACGTATATAACTTATATATTTGGAAACTATGTTGTGTTTCTTAAAGGAGGATCCTCCCTCTAATCACATACGTAATCAAACCGTTCCAAAAATATCCATTGCCTATGCTTGTCTTTGCCTTGTCCAGGGGAGCTAGTCCGCCTGCCAGCTATAGCTGTCATCAATCAATAGTCATTACATCACAGTTCAGCCAGCTCATGGGGCGGGAGCAGGTGGTTCAGAGTGCCACTTATTCTACTCACTGGCTACAGCTGTCATCAATCAATAGTCATTACATCACAGTTCAGACAGCTCAAGGGGCGGGAGCTACAGCTGTCATCAATCAGTAGTCATTACATCACAGTTCAACCAGCTCATAGGGAGGCTATCAAGTTCTAATGGACAAGGCCGTGGGCCAAAGTATATACATTCATCATGGGCATGGCCATCTGTCAAATGCAATAAAGAATTGTTCATTTCAAATCTTTTGGTGGATGTCTCCTTTTTGAAATTACTGTCGCCCCTACCTTTATAGAGCAACTTGGTACAGGCCTGAAACATCACAGTGATCTTAACTAATCTATTCTTCTTGTTGTTTAGAATCACTTATATATCATTTTCTCTTTCCGTCATCACATGCCAGTGACTTTTTAAATCTTTCTACAGCAGTCCTGTGGGGTCTAAGTGCAGCTGGTACACCAGAGTGTATCCATGAACCTGTCCCCCTGCAACACTGACCCAATGGATGTAAGAAATGTAGCAAGCTCTAAATGCCTTTGTATCTGTGTCAGATTCCCACAGGTACCTGTATCTAGTGCAGTACAATCTGCATCAGAGACAGAGGTGTAATCCACATAGTATTTCATTGGCAGGCTTCCAAAGCTATGAAGTCTGTACCTCTCACAAGTAGAAAAAATATTTGTTTAGATTTTTGTAATGAACTATAAAGGAGTCATTTAAACATGAGTGTTTTAATAGCTGTGGTTTGATCGATCTATAACCCTATTTACAGTGGTTACCATGAATGACTCAGTACATTTAACAGTGCTGTAGTTCTAAACAAATTAGGGTTTCAGAAAGCGAATCTACAAAATGCAATATGATGCAATGGATTATTAACTCCTTTTGTGCACCTGCCTCAAATCTGTACAAGTAATGACAATAAAACATTAACGAAGCATTATAAATAACAGTTAAGTCTTTAGTCATGAGGTAAAGATCAGCAAAGCTTCTGAGCCCAGGCATTAACTATAATGTAAAGTGATGTTTATGTTAAAATAGTAATTCATTCAATTTTATTTTCCTGTCTTGTTACCTGTCAAATCCTTCAACTATGACCCTTCCTGGCGTTTAACATATAGAATCGAGGGGTTCTGTGACATCATAAACCACGAGAGCGAAAGCTCTAGATACCCAATTTATTTGCATGTGATTTAGCAGCCCAGATGTTATTTCTTATATTACACATAGTTTATTCAAGAATGAAGCATGACAATTGCTATATTAAAAATATAGGCACAGGTTCAATACTCCATTACTGAAGTAAGATTGAATTTGAGATATTTCAAATTTGTTTTTTGTTTTATTTGTTTCTTTTTCTTTTTTAGTTTTTTGGTCAATTATGGAAGCTTCAAGGACATCATTCTTGAAAACAGGACATGTTCAAGTTGTGACAGAAAATGATATTTGATGCTAAAAGCCATTAAAAGGATATTGCACTATGTTTAGAAAAATAGACTAGAGCAATACTGAGAGTTCTTCGTGGTGCCCTGTCTATAAGGATATTTTTTGTTGTCTCTCTATTTTTTGGGAAGGTAAGAAAAAAGGGCAAGATTCAAGCAGGTGATCGTGTTTACAGCCTGGGGTGGAGCACTGTATCATTTTCTGGCAGTGTTTTTAAAAGTGTTTCATGAAAATCAATCTTGGAAACCATCCAGTAGCTCAAAGGCTAATGGCGGCTGAGAGTGAAAGTGTAGAAGCGTCACCATGGAGACGGCCCTGTGGTGACATTACACTTTCCTAGCACACTGAATAGACCCCTAAGTTTTCATATGGCATTTGAATTGTATAAGTTAACAAAAATAACTTGAAGTCAAATATGAAAGTTACTGTGAGATAATAGCTAATGAAGAAGTCCCAGTCTTGTCTGAGAAGACATTGCATGTGAGTTCAGCATGAAGGTTGGCTGGCTACATTAAGTTGGGGCTTTGCTGGTTTTGCTCCCCTGATTCACTTGAAAATTTCAAATGAATTATACTGTAACTTTATGAAATTTCCTTTATGAGTACAGACAGAGAATGTGAAGTAATCCAGCATTGAAATGTGAAAATTATTTAGATTACCTAATTATGGTCCTTTTCATTTTTATAACATTTCTCAGGTTTCTCAGTCGTAGTTTTAATGCATTATTTATAATGCCAAACTAATAACAGAAGTCAATGGTTATTATTTATTGTGTTATTTTGTGTGTAAATACATTTTCTTTTCTTATTGTGAATGTATTGTTATACTAACCTTTTTTGCTGCACTGCCAGACAGCTAGCTAGCAACCTTTTATCTGAATCAGACATTGCAAGAACATTTGGAATGCTACAAATGTGTTATTTCAATAAATGGTTTGTTGCCATTTTAATGGGGCTCCACTTGCATGGGATGAGTTTTCATTCGCAATACAGTAATGCTGGGTTGGTCATTCCGGTTCTTTGTGGAGCAATACTTTGAGACAAAGCGCATCTTAGAGGAATACAATCATTTTATAATATAAAAGTAGTAAGAAGCCACTTAGTTGCCGGATGGAGAAGTTAAATGCTTGTTCTGAGCAGTGTTTTACTAGTTTTATATGGTTGTGCTGTTGCCCCTCTGTACTAAGAAAGGGAATAGTGTCTGTACTAATAAAGGGTCTATACTAATAAAGGGAATTGCATGAGGAGATCAGACACAGGTTTAATTAGCTTAAGGTTAGCAGGGTAGAATTTATTAACTAATCCTGCTCCAGGGTATATTTCTTTTCGGTGACCCCCGCAGACAAACATGCTTTTGGATTCAATATCCGTGCCAAACACTTGATCATTTTTATATAATATACAGCTACAGCCAGACGTTAGCGTCACCGAATGATAAAAAAAAATACACTATATGAGCATAATTTAGGATTTTATTTAACATCATGTAATCAAAGAAACTACGAAAGGATATCGCGAAAGTCTACCGGAAGCCATAATAGTAGTACAGTATTTCATGTTAGATTTCAAAACGTGATATTTTTCAATTTGTCAGTTTTTGGTTAAGTGTACAAAGCGGTATTGCAATTCAATATGTTAACGTAACATTATTCGGCAGGTTTAATGCGACTTTATTGAAGCAAAATTACTTAATTTTATAGGGTGATGCAAAACAGCTGTATGTTTTAGAATAGAACTTTGGGACTAGGTTTGTATGCTCTGAAGCATTCGACTACTAAAATAAAGCACTGTGTCTGGACTCTTCTGGCCTGTCCATTATTACCTGCCAATCAGGCGTTTTCATATAAATTTCCTAATGATAGGAATATTCTACCAGAAAGCAAATGAAATGAGCACAGCAAACCTCAAGCATGTTATTGAAAGAGTGTCTTTCCAAAAGCAAGATTAGCAGGAGCCCTTGAGTCTTTCTTTCCTGCTGCATCCTTGTTGTGAACCTTAGAGGCCCTTCCTTTAGCAAATTAAGCATAACTGCATGCTAACCCAAACATCTCAAGTGTGCGTGGCTTCTTAATGCCTGAGTGATCGAGATGTATTTAATGAGCAGTGTGCACTTGAGACTATAGAACGGGTTTCTCTAGTGTCTTGAGCAGAGAATCATTTGTAATATATTAGTGTGCTGCTGCCCTGAAATTGGAGATGAAGTGACTATTGCTTTAATACTAACATTTAATTAACACTTAACTGCTCGTATTTGATATTACTCATGAAAACAATACATAAAGTTCATAATCACATGATATTGGGTGCTTTACACTAACTTTACCCTAGTTTTGAATTTGCTTGTAATAGTTTGCGTGTAATACTGTGCAAGATAAATAATAAAATTCAAGAGTATATTGGCTTTGAATTTTATTTTGCCGACATTATGTTAATGTGTTTTACTTTGCTACAGAAGCAGATTTTACAAGCTGCAAATAATGGCACTGCATTAGGGATAGGAACTGTTCCAGTCATGGCAAGCACAGGGAAATGAAAATCTGGACAAACGGCAAATTCATTTTCAAGACCGTAAAGTGTAAACAAAAGGGCCAGCTCTCACAGAATCTTGAATATTAATACCAAAAGTGCATTAAATAAGAGGTCAAATTGACATCGCTACAGAAAACTATTTTAAATAGGGATAAGAAGGGATATCAAGTCAGGGCAAGAGGAGCAGAAATAAAGACCCTATCCTACTAAGAACCTGCAGCATCCTATCACCCATCTGTCTGCATTTGCATGAATTTGAATTGCATGAGGTTTATCCTAACAGAACTGATCAGATGAACAGTGATGTTGGAACTGGCTAGGATTCATCAAAAATCTTGGTGATGCATTGATGTGAATTCCAACTGGAAATAGAAGCAAAGGGAGGCCAGAAGGGATGTAGGAAAAGTCAGTTAAAGAAAGAGATGAAAAGTTGAGTTGATGGATACAGTACTAGTCAGCTTCAGCAACCAAAAACCAGGACCTCTAGCTGTCACAACATTCTGGGACTGGCCAGGCAACACCTGGTTGAGACTGAGCTATCAGTTCAACCATCCATGGAAATGTTAACGTGGTTATTTAAATAATGCAACACACAATTTGTGTGATGCACTTTGCATAATTTAAATTAATTACAATTGCATGCTTTTCCATTATGTTCAAAGCAACTAAAAAAATAAAAGTAATTCAAAATAACATCATCCTCTCAATCTCAAGTGCACTCTGGGAGAGCAGGCACAGAGGCTCAACTAGGATTAAAAGATAGTTTTGAATATGGTCGTGAATATTTAATTCTGTAAGCCTGCAAGCTTATAAAACATTGTCTGTATGCAGGCGTTCTTTTTTAAAGGTGACGTATATTCTGTACTGAAAATAATGTGTCTGTTGCTGTTTCCAGTGTATGCTTTTCTTCAAGCATCTTAGATTCAACGTTTAGTGCATGATTACAAATATCTATTATGTTGTGTTACATACCTGAGATAGTAAAATGAGGGTTTTGCCAGAGAGGAAATATCTAATTAGCCTTCCACAAAGCAGTGAAAGTACTAGCACTCTACATACAATCAGGAACTCTCTGGTACAAATCCTGGTTGCAATGAGTTGTCGCTTATGGCTGGTAATAATGTAAGTGTAATTTCTGTGCCAAAATATATCAACATATTAAACAAGAACATATATCCACATAGTAAAACAATGAGGGTGCACTTCCATAGTGTAACATGTGATCTCTCTCCCCTTTAGGGCTGCGACGACAGGAGAAGAATCTCAACCATCTGTCACCAGGCTAACTGATTATATCCTGATCCTGAAGCAGAGACATTAAACTCTCTGAGAGTAAAAGAAGGGGTACAAATTAACAACTGTTACACACTGTATTGAAAGGTGAACCGAGGTGAAAAGAATATTCTGCTTTTGAGTTTGCAGCTCCTGCAAGGAGGACCATGGGGTCTTTATGGCAGAGCAAAAAAAAAAAAACTTTCAATCTAGCAACTCAAGAAACTGTCTTGCTTTCCTAACCAGCTGGATTCTGTGACCTATGCACTTTTTCACAGGTGTTAGGCAGCCTACAGCCCTTTACACTCCTAGATGTCCACAGTAGAAGAAGATGATTCTAAGTTTGTCTTGTGAAGCTTGCTTCAATGCCCTTGATTTTGGTTAGAGCCCAAACAGCTGGTCGTATGAGAACTGAACCCCAAGACACATCAAATAAAGCCCTACTAACAAAAGAGTTGTATGTAACAGACATATTTCTGACAAAAATAAAAGACTGATCTCAAAACAAATGATGAAGCAAAACCTGTGTTGCAGTCTGCATTGTTGCTGTGCTGAATCTGCTGTGAAAGAGAACAGCAGATCCAGCACTAAGTGTATTTTTTATTGAACTAGAAGTTGTTGTGCTAAAAATATATTGGCGTAAAACATGAACATGAAACATATTTAGATTTGGACTTTTGAAAAGCAATAATATAGGTACCATAATTGAACACCTATACTATTTCCCCAAGAAATAACTCGAAATTAATTTAACTGGGAGGCATTCAAAAATTTGTGAATTGCTTTGTGGTTCAAGTTTTGATGATGGCCCAAACCAACCAGTCTGCAGATATCTACCTCCAGATCTTATCTGCAAACAGCTCACAGAACTTCAGTGACATGATTAGCACCTGGGACGAGAACTGCATCCTGGGGCTGCAGATCTCTTTGTACATTATCTTGGGGATCATCACCCTGGCCACGGTCCTGTCCAACATCTTTGTGATTATCACCATCTTCCTGACTCGTAAACTCCACACTCCAGCTAATTTCCTCATAGGCTCCCTGGCAGTGACTGATCTCCTGGTGTCCATATTGGTGATGCCAATCAGCATTGCCTACACTGTGAGCAAGACCTGGTCATTCGGGCAGATCATGTGCGACATCTGGCTGTCATCGGACATCACCTGCTGCACAGCCTCCATCCTGCACCTTTGTGTCATTGCTCTTGACCGGTACTGGGCCATCACGGATGCCCTTGAGTACTCTAAGAAAAGGACCACCCGTAGAGCGGGGGTCATGATCGCTGTGGTCTGGGTGATCTCCATCTGCATTTCCATACCTCCCCTTTTCTGGAGGCAGGCCAAAGCTCACGAGGAGCTGGCAGACTGCAACGTCAACACCGACCACATCTTCTACACCATTTACTCCACATTTGGGGCCTTCTATATCCCCACTGTGCTGCTGATAATCCTCTATGGCAGGATATATGTGGCTGCCAGATCAAGGATCTTCAAGCCCCCGTCTTCTTGTGGGAAGCGCTTTACCACAGCCCAGCTGATAGGTGGATCTGATGGGTCCTCGCTCTGCTCCATTAACTCAAACTCTAACCAAGATGGCCAGCTACAGCCTGGAGGTTCTCCGATTTTCAGAAACCACGTCAAGGTCAAGCTGGCAGATAGTGTGCTGGAGCGGAAGAGGATCTGTGCGGCTAGAGAGAGGAAAGCCACCAAGACCCTCGGGATCATCCTGGGAGCATTCATCTTTTGCTGGCTGCCCTTCTTCGTGGTGACCTTGGTAATATCTATCTGCCAGGAGGCCTGTTGGTTCCATCCAGTGCTCTTTGATTTCTTCACCTGGCTAGGGTACCTGAACTCCCTCATCAACCCAGTGATCTACACGGCTTTCAACGATGAGTTCAAGCAAGCTTTCCAGAAGCTCATACGATTTAAGCAGTGCTATTAAGCCTCTCTGAACAGCATTATTGTTTATTCTCCATTCTCAATTTCATCTGGTATAGCAACCAGTGAAGCTTAGCTACTAGTACTGTATTGTGAAACTGGTGATCTGTTTAAAGTATTTTTTGGGGTCATTGTACATTTTAGTACACTGAATCAAAATGGCTCATCTTGTAAAGATCAGAACCTCAAAGCTATTTCCTGCCTTAAGTGTTTGCATGTTAATAGTGTACATCTAGCAAAAAATGTCTTGAATATGAACGGATAAGACTTTGTGTTTAAAGAACCATAATCAATCCCTGCCTTAAAAGTTTTGAAAATGAAAGGGGGGCTTCTGTAGTGCAAACCAAAAACATTCAAAAAAGCCACTTTGTGGTGGTTCTTAGTCAAGGTTGTTAGATTATATGTAGTTTTTGTTATAGGTTCTGATTAACATATGTGTTCCTTTTTTTTAACCTGTCCATGATGAAATCACATGTAACTGTGCATCAAACAAAAAATGTAATTTGTAAATAGTTAACCATTGGTATTACTGTACATGCGGATCTCAATGGGCAAAACAACATACACATGGTAAGATCTCATTTTCTGTACCTGCAGAAACCATCAAAGTATTATACATATTAGACTGTTTAAATTACGCTTTTACCTTGAAATAAAGCTCATTTATGAAAAGGAGTTAACTTCTTTGGTAAGAATCCTATTTGCTCTGAAGTACTATATTTGAGTCCTCTAAACTTTCACAGATAGGAACAGTTGTTACTGTTTTTTTTTTTTTTAGATTAACTGTGACTTACAAGACTTTCAAGACCTCAAAAGTCTCTTCTTCAGGTGCAAGTAGAAATTTAAAGAGACAAAGCGCAAAGCAATGGATTACTACAGGTAATGATTTAGTGGTATCAAACAGCCATCCAGTGAAACGAAAAGAACATCTTGGATAACATCACCGAATGCTGTACAAGATTTTGTAATACCAATATGGAGTGCTGATATGTTACATGAAAATGCATAGCTCATTGGAAAAAAACATGCAGTAACCAAGCTTAGCATTAATCTGAATTCCTTTAATTTCTACTATGAGTGTATAAGAATTAAATTTATACCCTGGGTTTTCAGAATTTTATTTTGAACTTTAATGCATTTCCTGAAAGAAAAAAAAAGATACCACAAATTATTATTATTATTATTATTTATTTCTTAGCTGACACCCTTATCCAGGGCGACTTACAATTGTTACAAGATATCACATTATTTTTACATACAATTACCCATTTATACAGTTGGGTTTTTACTGGAGCAATCTAGGTAAAGTACCTTGCTCAAGGGTACAGCAGCAGTGTCCCCACTGGTGATTGAACCCACAACCCTCCGGTCAAGAGTCCAGAGCCCTAACCACTACTCCACACTGCTGCCCTAAAACGTTAATTGTTGCGTTCTCATCTGTGCCAAACAAACGCTTATTATTATTATTTCTTAGCAGACGCCCTTATCCAGGGCGACTTACAACTGTTACAAGATATCACATTATTTTTACATACAATTACCCATTTATACAGTTGGGTTTTTACTAGAGCAATCTAGGTAAAGTACCTTGCTCAAGGGTACAGCAGCAGTGTCCCCCACCTGGATTGAACCCACAACCCTCTGGTCAGGAGTCCAGAGCCCTAACCACTACTCCACACTGCTGCCACACACCAGGAACCACAACACCCTTGTGCCTGAGAGGCTTGGTGCTTTATCAAGACCCTGTCATGTCCATTGGGTATTAGAAGGATAAGACAGACTCAATCACTGCTCTTTCTTGAATGTTTCGCAAAGGTATGTGGGGGAGAGCTTGTCAGGAAGAACAGCTCCTGAAGGGACTGATGGTAAGCTGTAGAACTACATTGCCTAAGATATTTTGAGGTTTTATAGTGCCAAAAAGACATCAAGTTGAGTCCAAATTATTGTTACATTTTACTGAATTTTGAACTTCAGATGATTCATATCGTATGCCTTCTGCACCGTGCTTTCTAAGCATAACGTTTTATATAAGTTTTTATAAAGAAAGACACATACACAGTAAAAGACAACTACTGTATATCTGTAGGTGTATATACTGGGCAAGTTATGAATTAAGCCCCCCCCCCCCCTTATTTATTACAATAATGGGGGTTGTAACATGCACACCCTAAAAACATACTGAACCCTGCCAGGGCAAGCTATTTTCCAACATGGGCTCTTTCTCAACTAGAAGTAAATTGGTATTAGATTGGACAGTCAGTTCATTTGCAACTGACGGATTCATGAATATCAAAATGCATTAGTTTTCAGTAGATTCCCACACCCCTGATTGGCACTTGACAAGAGTGATCAACGTGCGGCCCCTGGGGCACTATGGAATTTCTAAACGATCCCAAAGCACAAGCTATGCCATGTGAATAACGATAATGACAACATTTGTACCACGGCATGAAAATGAAATTCCTGCAGTCAACAATTCAGACAGGCTCGTAAGCATCCACTGATGTCAAAGTGTTCCCAACCGCAGACGCAAGTGTAATGGATCTCCTCCCAGCGGCTGATGAGTTAATAATACTGATCAGTATAAGATGTGTACTTATCTCTCGACTAGAGAACTTTAGGGCGGGACACGGACCTCAAACCATGCGGTTCAATGATTGGAATAAGATGTGATTTTATGGTGCAGATGAAAATATAGTAACTGAAATATTAACACAAGGGCTGATACATACTGAATATAAAAGGAGTCTTAGAAACAATAATCACATATGCATGCTGTACACAGAGACAGATTTTAATACTGTTGCTCCCCTTTATTAACTTCACTACATGCAATAAAAAATACAGTAGAACATTTCTGCAATACGTTCCATGTCTGTTACAAACTTGATAAATTTTGCAAATGAGCCCAGCTATTTTAACTATGTAGTCACATTGTGATTTAAGGCCCTCTGTGGAAGGGTAGTGTTGCAGCCAAGGCTGGCTTGCAGCGGGAATAGCAAACGCAGGAGACAGAGATTGCAGTTTAAGGTATTTTTGTTTGCAACAAAACCACAAAATAATATTTCACCCAAGAAGAGCAGCCGCAGTGACGTAGCACCAGGAACACAACCTGCTGCTCTAGCATGTATAATAGAAATGAGCTGGAGCTGAAATGAGCTGAGGAGCTCCTCATGTGTGGTCAGGCCAAACTGGAAATCAATTAGCCCATTTGGACTGACCACATTCTCAACTGTATTTAAAGTTTCTCTCCAATCAGGTCAGATTAACCAGTCCAGCCATGTTCTCATATAGCTGGCTTGCCTGCCTGTTGAAGGGGAACCACAAGACACAATGCAGGGAATCAAACAAAAAAATGAAATCCCTCATTTAAATAAACACAATATTTACAATATTTACATTAATGAGTCTGCCCTGCCATAGGCCCCTTTTTATTTTATTAACCCGTAAAACCTAGTTTACTAAGATGTTAATTAGTTTAAAGACACTTTTAAAGATGCAATGTTTAGCAAATTAGATCAAGTTTGATTTAAGAATGTTAAAGTCCTGCCTATTTAAAAGTTTACTGTAGTAAAGGCCAGGGTTGGGGTCAATTCCTTTTTTCAATTCTAATTCCATTTCAAATTCCTTTTTAAAATTAATTCTCAATTCCAATTCCAGTTACCATTCCCTTTTAATCAATTCCAATTCCAATTCCAAGTCCTTTAAAGGAATATTGAAACTATGATAAATGCGTAGCATAGCCATGGGAAAAGCAATATCCACATTTTAGAAATGTTTCTGGACTTAAGACTGCAGTCATCAAGGAGCGTCCCTCAAGAAACAGAGCTTTGAAAATCCACGGGATGCCGCAAGAACAGTCTGCTGTTCACAAGGAGAAGGGAGCAATCACACCCAGTAAATTACACACAAACAACTGCAGTTGTTATAAAAGTTTCCCAAGGTAAAGGAATAGCAAAGTGTAATAAAACATATTGAAACAAGGTAAAGCATAGGTAAGCATTGTAACGCCCAGAGAGGTATGGTCAAGCATATTAAAAAACCATGGGAAACTATAGTAATAAGTTGCAAATGAATAATATAACCATAGGAAAATAATCGAAATGCTACTGTAGAAAACTTTTATATGGGGCCTGGCAAAGACACTCTTGTTGTTTTTTTATCTAAAACAAAAAGAAACATTCAGAGACAAAGATAATAAAGGAATACAGTATATTGCCACATGGTAAGGCAAACTAGCCTCTGTTGGCCCTTGAAACAGTACATTCTCACAGCACAATTTGCTGCCAGTCCTTTCCTCTGGCTTTGTGCAACCTCTTTGATTAACCAGTAACTGATTGTTTGATTGGCCAATAATTGGGTTTGATTATTCGCTTTGCATATGTTGAGCGAGCACTTTCACTGGCAGACATCCCTGGGAGTACAAGTCCTGAGAGCATCTGTCTTCCTGAAGTAGCATTGGCTGCTTGTTAAATGGAAATGCTACCATTTTGTTGTTTGGTTGGTCAATATTCCAGTCTGTGCTTTATAAGGTTTGTTTGCAGCGCTGTTCGAGACAGTAGTGGACAGGTCGAGTGTCTGATGAGCAATGGGGTTAAGCAGTCTTTCTGCTCCTATGAAACCGTGGGTGTTTTGAAGTGTGTCTATATCAATAAATACATTATTTTCTGTTGATTATTGGCAATGTAATTTTCTCAATCGGATGTTCTTATACCAGCTAATATGGTACAGTGCTTAATGAGATTGTTTCTCATGCATTATTCACCGCTCACTGACAGCTCACATTTTCAAGTGGGGATTCAGCAGGGGACAACAAACAGGTTCCTATTACTAGAATTTACAACGCTATAAACATACAGAGGACAATGCTGTTTGCAAAGGTTACCGGATCTGCAGTGTCTGCAAACACTTTCCTCAGGGTGATAATTGTCCTCTGCAAATAAAGAAGAAAGAAGTTTCTAGTTTTGTAATGTTTTCGGATTTGCTTCCTCCTCTGTATTATTTATTTCTTAGCAGACGCCCTTATCCAGGGCGACTTACAATCGTAAGCAAATACATTTCAAGTATCACAGTACAAGTAATAATACAATTAAGAGCAAGATAAATACAATGACTTTGGTTCAAGCAAGTACAAGTGTGACAATACTGGCACCATAAAACTCGCGGCCCCTTTATTCAGCATTGGTTATAAATGGATCAATACATCACCCCTGGGGGAAGACAAGACAATATAGAATTAAAGCTGGGCTACGTTTAGATAATTAGAAAGCATATTTAATGGAGGTTGCAGCACAGAAAACGTGAACTAGTCTCAGATTTACAGGAGGAAGATATAAGAAACCAGCAGTAACTTTCTTCCTTTCTCCCCTGTATAAGATGCTTTAAAAAAAAAACACAGCACAGATCTCCTGGGAGGTACAAAAAGAAGGATATTTCTTAAATTCAGGACATGGGAAAAGACTCTTTCTGCATGCATAAACAAGCTCTCACTTAATCCTGTCATTGACTCGTACAGGCATGGCTTTGCATAAATATTTAACAATAATTCCTTATTTAATAATCTGTAAAGGTAGCCAAGGAATACCCTTGACCACAGAAAACAGAGATAAGCAGAATTTACACATGAGCTAACTCGATGTGACTTGTGAGAAGAACAGAGCCAATTAACTCTAGGAATTGGTAGGGTGTATCGTATTACTGAATGTAGCAGAGGGCCTGAACCTGCAATGTGATAGGGATTCAAGGAGTAATTGATACACCTACTGTATTCTATCACCCCTTCCATCTCAATGCACACTGTAGCTCTCACAGCCTTAGTAGCAAGTCCTCTGATTTGTTAAAGTCAGCCTACCAACCAGAATAAGTGCCCCAGCCAAGCTGATATGTTCTTTAATGTGTCAATCAGGGGCATGAATGGCAATCAGTCTCTTGCTGAGAATGACCCTGGACGTAAATAGGGAGGCGGAGAGTCTTTATGGTTAGTCAGTGTCCGTTGCTAAGCAAGGGTTTAAAATGAATACAAAAACTTAAAAAAACCCTCTTATTAGCTCTAACAAAAATACCACAGGTCCACCGCTTCTTCTGTTGAAGATCTTTGCTTCAGTTTGGAATATGCAGATACTGTATTTCAGAGTCAAAGAAATAGATTGGGGGGGGTCCAATCACGGTCCTGGAGGGCCATTCCACTCCAGGTTTAACAGGTAAAATGAGATAAGGAACTACTTCAGGATGGAGGTTTAATTGGTTAAATTAAACAATTTAGAACAGGGTTGGAACAAAAACCAAGAGTGGAAGGGCCAACCTTGGACACCCTTGCACTAGATGAATGCAAGTGTATTGCAGACTAGCTGTGATTAGACCATGTGTTCTACTAGCTGTGATTAGACCATGTGTTCTACTAGCTGTGATTAGACCTAGATGAATGCAAGTGTATTGCAGACTAGCTGTGATTAGATCATGTGTTCTACTAGCTGTGATTAGATCATGTGTTCTACTAGCTGTGATTAGACCATGTGTCCTGCAACAAAGATAGGATTCAGAAATATATCTATAACATTTGATCTTAAATATTTACATATCCGGAATTAACATAAACAAATATATATATTCTCAGCTCAATAAAAGGGAGACCAGTAATAATGTTTATAAAGTTAATAACTGAACATTTAAAGCGCTGTTGCAAAGTCATTACTGTGTTTTCTACCTTGCCTCTGCCCTCTGCCTTGCTCTCTCACTCTACACGTGAATATCCATACTGTTTTCCAGGTAGATTCATGTATTCCTTTGTAAATAGGGAGCACAGAAACCATTTGGTAAAAACACTCCCCTGTGGCTGCATCTGAACATCAGGTTTTACCGCAATGTCAAGCAGCCACTGAAACCTCAGCCACCAGTGCATGATTTCAGTAGGACGGGAATTCAGCCTTCTTAAATGATTAAATACTCAGACATGCGACCCATGAGGCTCAAATCAATTGAAAGCCCTGACTTTAAGTAAATTAAATGTCTGCCCAGTAAGCTCAAGAGACCAGCTGGTGGAAAGAGAGCTCTTTCTTTAACATACTTATTTATTGATAAATCCACACCAAAGGGGAATAACTTAAGTCTGCACGAATAATGTCTTTAAAAAGTCTTAAACTATTCATACAGTTTTATTGTTGAGGGCTTCACAGAGGTTGAAGGCTATTATTTAATCTTCCTACAGGTTGAAAGATGTGAATCAGGTAAGCCATGGAAGACTTACAGTATATTCTTTAAATATAAATGTTATAGAACCTAGAATTTAAATGAGACCAGGCAATTATGATTTGCTCAAGAGTTGTCAAATCGATTGAAAGCACTGAAAATTAAATGTCTGGTCAGTAATCTAGAGACAGGTTGGTGGAAAGAACTTCTTTAAAAACTGTAAAGTAACAAAAAAATTGACTGGGCAAGATTCTCAGAGCTATTATTATAGGAGTTTTTTTTTCTGGAAGAAATAAAAAATAATACAAAACAACGTAAGACGACATTTAAGATCTCGGCTGCCTGAACATTGCATTTTTATTATTATTATTATTATTTATTTCTTAGCAGACGCCCTTATCCAGGGCGACTTACAATCGTAAGCAAATACATTTCAAGTGTTACAATACAAGTAATACAATAAGAGCAAGAAGAGCATATCTTTTATGTAACTATATTGTATGAGTTTCTCCTTTCTAAAAAAATAAAAATCAGGACAAATTAAAATGATTGTGGATAACAAAATAAATCTATAGTTCCTCCACTTCCATTAGCTACAGAATGTCTCAAAAGTGCAGTTTTGAAAGAAACACATGCTATAGCAAACATTTAAACTTTATGGAACTTTTGTTAGCTAGTCACTTTAAGACAAAATCTTTGAGAATCTAGCCCATCGCTGTTGTAAGACAAAGCTTGTAATTCCGTAATCTTTTGGCAAACAGTATTGATCAACATAGTATTGCACCAGGTGGCAATATTGGTTTACAAATAGTAGGTTAAAATGACACAACTGTGGCAGCGACCCCATTGCGGTAAAGGATTTGGTTAATTCGCAATTGGGTGTTAGTGGTAAAGATTTTCTATATATTAATATTTAAGAACCCTTCACTCCTCAATATTTCCTGATCAAACAGATGCTTCTGTTGGTTTAGTAAAACCGGCTGTCAATATTGCATTCTGGGCTGTGCTGTGAGCCTTTGTTTGATCAGGTCTACAGCGTTTGGTTATTGCAGGAATTTTAATACAACTCAATTGAGTAGCTTGTCCCACCTGTCATATGCTGTATAATACACTTTGTTGATGTTTCCAGAGCACTTCTTTTGAACTGCCTGTCAAGGTAGGATAAAATCAATAGAGAAAAATGAAAGAGGATTGAGGGTGAGCAGATTGAAAGCAAAGGAGGAGAAAAAAATTCTTACAGCAGTCAAATCTCCCTGCTGCACTCTCAATTCACCTCCACACCACAGATCATCTGCACAGAGCACAGATAAAGTGCAATGAAGAAAAATGAAGACAGACGAAAAAAGGTCTTACAGCGGCAAGACTCGTCAACATATTTCATGCTTTTCAAAACTGGTTTGAAAGAATAGTCTCGTAATTGTCTTGCTTCTTATTAGTAAACGCAACTCATCTTGGTTTTTTTTATACTTAAAACTGCTCTGCAGATATTTCCATTACTGTGCTATAGCTGACAGGTTGTTGTAGCTTAATGGCTCCTAATCACTTGCTGTAGACAGTTCTAACCATTTATCTACTGCGGTGTGTTTTGCATCACCCTATAGAATTAGATCATTTTGTCGAATGAAACCTGCTGAATAATGTTATGTTAACATATTGAATTACATACCGCTTTGTAGTTTTATATATGCAATTTCATCTTGTAGTTTCTTTGATTACATGATGCTAAATAAAAGATCTAAATTATGCTCATATATATTTTTTAAATTGTATCAATCCTAAAAAAAACGGTTTATCCCTGTTACTGTTTTAATTGAAATATTAGCATATCCGAGATTAAAGTTCCAAAATATTTTTTTTATCGCACTAAAAGCAGGGGCCAGTGATGATTTTAATAGTAGAATTCTCTCAGAAATTTGTCTCTGTTGTGTTGTCCTGGTACTGTGTCCATTTAGTGGCTATTCTGGGTATTACACACACACACTTGTAGCGGCTAGGGCCCTCGCCAATAACGGGACTGTGGCAGCAGTTTTTCTACCAATTTATTTTAAATGAATGAAGAGATTTAAGTGCCTTGAACGGTCGTTATCTGAACCCAAATAGCGATTAATATAGACTGAGAGTTTATAAACGTACTAACAAGTAAGAAAATGGATCCCCACTCCTTGAAGCTGGTCAGAGCTGGATGTCAGATATTTTAGTGTTTTAGTTTAATTTCACCAACAGTGGCCCTTAAAAAGGCTGCAGTGAATGACTACCCATTGTACAGGTGACATAGTCAAATTAGAGGTTGGATTTATGGTGGTACTGTAGAAAAAGGAAACCAAAAACTGAAGGTGCTCTATTATTGTAGCATCTGATTACATTTTAAACAGAAATGTAAGATCACACACAGGAACTAAATCCGCTTATAAGTACAAAACATTATTTAAGTTAGTGGTCTTGTAAGACTGGTACAAGTCTTTCCTTGAGTCCCATACATACTGTTGTAACTGAATGCTATTTGAAATGGTTGTAAATTCCTGTAGCTTTATGTTGTATAGTAACGTGTATTATGGGTAAGGGCTTATGTCAGCTTTCAGTATCAGTGAAAGGTGCACTTGTATAGTGTGTTTGTAAAATGCCTGCCAAAATATATTTGGAACTATTGTAACGATCTAAACACAGGCAGATTATAATACTGGGGACCTAACTGCAGACCTCTTACCACTGCACATGGAGAACTTCAACTAAAGTTTACCATCGTAAGTGTAATTGTGTAGTTTTCGTCATGCTTTCTATGCATTTAATTGTTTTTACCACGCTATGCCATACTGTGATTTACCTAGCGTGCTTATGCTTTATCTCCATTTGCTACGCTTGTAACAGAGCATGCTGCAGCATACTTTAATAGCAATAGGCTTACGACACGGGTGAAACCAGCACAAGGGACCCAAGGAGGTCATTACTTTTGAGCGCAAGCCTGAAGAGTTGTTTGATCATTTCAGTAAATTCATTGCTACTCAGTAATGATTCTACCCGGACAAAATGATATAATCAATACAGCTGTCCCAGTCACAGTTAATTACATAATCTGTCGCCAAAAAGAACACAATTGCAGAACAAACACAATAAATGAGTTTATGCCCAGGCACACAAATATCTTCAAACAAATCGACAATCTGTTTGTTGAACCCCCTGACAGTTGGCACCTCCGAATGGTATATCTGTGTGTCCTGTAAATAATGTGACAAACAAGACTAGCACCTGCCCATTGCAGAATTAAAGTGATTTAACGCCCCTGAGACAGAGCGACTGAGTCACCATCGATCACTGCAGGAGAAGTGTTGACTGACAATGCAGAGCAAATCTACAAGATTAATCATTTTCCAGGCACATTTCCGGACCTTCGGTTATTCCTGACCTTTCACAGCTTTTAGGACTGTTCCTCAGTTTACTATATAATACAGTTTTATACCAATATAATGCCAGTACATTACCCCAAAGAAACCCTGGCGGAATCATAAGCAGATTCATTGCCAGCAATGGCAACACAATAGATTTGTCACAACTATAGTACACTATAAATTCCAAAGTAATTTAAGTTACATCCACCCACAATTCAAAAGGCACTACAATGGCAACTTAAAATTGTCACAACAAAAATGTAACTTAAGTTCAGAAACCTATATAGCAAACTAAACTGGCACTAATTATAATGTATAGCATGTCATAAATTGATGCACCTTATTACTTAAGTAGTGATGGTATGATAGCACAATGCTACTGATACTGTGGTATTGCAATGCATTCATATTAGCCCTTAGTATGTCAAAATATAAATGATTTACTAATTGGTACTATTCTACCAATAACTGATACCATTGTAGCTTCCCTTGAGTTATTGTAATATTTTAACATTGTATTCCCATTATACCGATACTACATTGCCATTACAAAAACATTTACAATGCTTAAGACAAAGAGAGTGCCTTTGTATTCTGATCATCGAGACCAGCGACCATGGCACATGCATGTTTCGCATAAGGTCGAGCACATGATCATTTATTAAGCGAATAATTTATTCCAAAAAGTCACATGAAATGGGATGAAAGCAGAGACTGGTAGCAAACTTCTGGTCTAAAGTCTAATGACTTTAAATCACTGTATTCCAGATCATGTTAGCTAGCACCACGGGTATAACACTCTGGTTGCAAGGGGCACAGATTGGCACTTCATTAAGGAGCATTGATCTAGAATTCACGGATGGAAATATCAATACACTTACATCAGTGGAGCCCATTTCCCATTTGATTATTTCATTTTTTTTGTATCCCACCCATTATCATCTTTACCACCATTTCTATGGTCCCTCGTACTGTTGAAAACACAATAGGACAGCCCTCTCCTCCACCTTGGTCTGTAAATGCACATTTGATCCTGGGTGAATTTAGAAACAGTTTAAAATGATTTGACTTCTTCTAATACTTTTAATACAAGTAGTACGCTGTCACTGAACCCCAGGTCTTTATCAAAGGATTTACCCGTATTTTAGATCAGAAACCGATCACTGTTCCACAGGGTATGTGCTTTAAATACCATATTTAACATGCAATGGTGCTGAGTTATAGATACCTGCATTACATTCAGTACCATTTGTATTCTGATGCCACAGTCAGACCTCTGAAACGTTTATTATTCCCAACACAAAACTGAAACTCAGTAAAGACAAAGCACAGTGTGTGTACAATATATAATGAAAGCCAATTTCAGCAAGTCAACTTGCTTATAAATATTTTAAAAGAAATATGGGCACAAATGTCCCCGAATCCATGTGGTCAGTAATATTATTTGTTTATTTAGCAGACACCTTTATCCAAGGCGAGTTACAAACTATGCATCAGCTACAGAGTCACTTACAACTACGTCTCACCTGAAAGATGAAGCACAAGGAGGTTAAGTGACTTGCTCAGGGTCACACAATGAGTCAGTGGCTGAGGTGGGATTTGAACCGGGGACCTCCTGGTTACAAGTCCTTTTCTTTAACCACTGGACCACACAGCCTCCTATAATAAGTATTAATGGTCAATTAAAGCTATTTAGGTATTCGGTGTATCTGTCTGCTGCCCTCCCAAAAAGAAATCACAAATTATAAGCAATGGCAAGCCAATTCATTTTGTTTTATTTTAAATGTATTTTAGCATTGTGAATTTAGTAATAATGAGAGTTGATGTGAAAAAATTAGTGAATTAGCACCCGTCTTCACCTAGAGAGTAATCTATTCACCCTATACCCCACAGGTGGCTTTTTTTAGAGCATTTTACAGATCCATGTAATCCACCTGGATTGCAGCCACTGTGTTGCTCTCAGAAGTGTGAAATTGAATCTGGACTGGGACAGACAGCCTTGCTCACAGCACAGGAATAAGGAGCAAAGGCTCAATTATAGCAAACAATACAGCCAAGCAAAATACCGAACATATCCCCTTCCTTATTACCTGCAAACAGAACGATGCACTTTACTATCAAATAAACTGCAGGTCTGTAAAATATATAACAGGTGGCAACCCTGACCCCTGCAGCGTTGCACTAAGTTGAATAATCTATAAAGATTAATAATTAAAATATATTACTAAGACCAATTCTCTTTGTTCTGGTGAACGCTACTGATTCACTGATACATTCTCCAATTCATTTATGACCATGATGTGTGAATAAAAAATATCAAATCAGTTATGGGCAACATGAGATACAGCAAGAAAAGTAATGCCTCTGTTCTAGGGTAATACAAGTTTTTACTGCGAACAGGTAAATGTATAAGTACATGAACAGAAGCTAAAAGTAAAATATGTGATATAGCGGTGGTATAGGGCAGAACAGATTTTGATGGAATTGCATACTTTTTATCTTCACCGGGTTGTGCTCCTGGTAATCTATCATAGTTTTCATTGCTCGTATTGGAATAAAGCCATTATCTCCTGTTCTGAGTGCTGTTTGAAACAGACGTGATTAAGTGTTTCACAGGAAACAGCAGAGGGAATGCAGATTTCCACAGGTCCTGTCTAGAGGCAAGATTCTTCGAGCCCTGCCGAAGTATTTATAGTAACACTCAATTGACAGCACAGATCGAGAAGGCCCTCTCCAATGGAACACAGGTTCAAAGAACTAGGTCAGTCAAAAGTTGTTATTCCTCTGGGTTCAGTTAGTGGTGGAAATGAAGGGTTTCATCTATTCACATGTTTTGTCAAGATATTTCAGGCTTAGCTGTTACAATACTAAGAATTTGATGCGATCAGCATTTACCCTGCTAGGATATGCCATAGCTGGATTTTAAGAGTAATTTTACAGTAAAATGCTCTAAAATCTAACTGTAGCTTAATCGGCAGGGTATAGGCTGATCAGTCTCAGTACTATGGTACCTGGATATATCTGCTCTAACATTGGTAAGGTACTATGGTCTACTAATGGGTTCTTCAGGGCATATAATGATATGCCAATGGTATTTTTCCAACTTTTCTGTAAGGGTGACTTAATTCAATTGAGAGATTTAAATGACATGTATGATATCAGATCCTTTATGACTGAGAATTCATTTTTATAACAATAACAGAATCTGCATTCTTAGATTTCAGAAGCAAAAGAAAAACACTCAACGCTCCCTGATAAAACTGGGTAAACAACAGCCACACTGCTTTCTTTGCTATCAATCTTAGTACATCACAGAGGAGCGTTGTGTTGTAGAGGAGCTTTCATCTGGAGAGACAATCCTGCAAAACAACCTAGATAAGAAGTGTGTGCCAGGACTGTTCTCAGTTTTGTGTGCAGGTTCGATTGGCACACTTGAATTGAAAAGGGTTTTTTAAAAGATACCTGCCCTGTAGTTCATGAAGGGTGTTGCAGTAGAAAACTATCCTTGTACAAAAATAGTTTTATTTTACAAAAAAAGAACAAACATTGCAACAAACACCTTTACCTTCACTTTTTGATATTCCAACCATTGCACCTCACTACATTAACTAGGCCAAAGTAGGGAATAAAAGAAACAGAGAATATAATTGTGTTACTTTAGGAAAGACTAGGTTGATGACTCAGGGTTTCCGAGTAGAATGGGTATGTATTTTTAAACATCCAGTTATCTGGAATGTGCTGGAATAATGTATAGCTTTGATTCATTGGTCCTGGGTATAACACAGGAATTCAGGCACAGCCAGGAAAAAAAAAGCTTTGGAGGAGTAAATGAAAATGAAAACTGTGATATGACACCAGGTTTCAGTCTGTTCGTACACAGCGAATTGATGTATGGTCCTCTCAGTGATTGCAGCCACTGGCACTGGTGCGGATTACAAATGAGCACAAAGACATTCGTGGTTCTCTGTAGGAGAATGGCTGGTGCTTATGTGCTTACCATAGTCACCACACGTTGTTCTGTCATGCACTTTGAGATTCATGAATGTTATTTTTTAGTCAAGTACAACACTTCAGCCTCTTCAGAATACAGAATACTAAAACCTGGAGAGGTCCTGTTTGTGGGCTGCCAGGGTCCTTGTCAGTCGAGAGGGAGGTAGACAGTTCTCGAAGAGAGATACTTGGACTCTGTATCCATCTAAAACTATTGTACTTGTACATTTTAAATCTTTGTAAATGTTTATAAAGACTCTTCATTTTGCAGCCTGGTAACTTTTCTTCACCAACCTTCCATCTCTATTGTGGTATCCTCTATACAGGCAACATTTTGATATACAGGAAGCAGGAAGCAGTTGAGGTCATCAGAACCTGTCATCTCGAGACTTACATAAGTGACTCATATGGTAGGTACCGTGATATCTCTATCCAAACTAATTGGGACCAGGGGCGGTCAGATTGCTGTCAAATTACCCATTGTGAAAAATAACTACTGAACTGTACTCTACTGCATAATGCAGAGATGGAGGGCTGGTTAATGCATTTTCTCTATGGCAAGCAAAGGAGTGTTGTACACAAAATGATAGAGTACCAGGAGGCTTAATGGACATCAGAGGTGATAATCAAGGTTTTACCGTATAGAGCTTCATGTTTCAAAGCATCAAACCCCTCTATAAGCAGTGTTTATGGTAGCTAGTCAGAGTAAGCTGATTTCTAATAAAATCACATGCCATTGGAGTCCTTTCACATTGGACTGAAACACATCAGAGTTTCATCACATTCGATTCAGATGAGCTTTATTCACTCCTTGTTTTCTCGACATTTAGTCCCCAAGAGGAAAGAAACTCTTTTTTTTATCGTTTTAATATATTCATTTATGTACAGTCACACTTAGCTTTTAGTACCAGTTATTAAATCTCTAGTGCTAACACTGGGTGCATTTAAAATGCTTTAGGTATTTCAAAGGCTGGCATATTTGTTGTCCTAAATCTGTTGCCTTTCTGGCTGTCTTTGTACTTTGGGATTATAAGGGTCTTTGGGTTAATTGACCAATTTGATCTCTGCCACCTGAAAAGAAAAGCCATTTCCAAGTTAGAAAGAAAAATGATATCCAAACAGCTGATGCCATTGCAGAAGTTATAGTGACTTTATTGAGAATGGTAGCTGGTACTTCAAAAGCATAGCTAAACTTTGAGGTTCCTAAAAGGCCACCAAACCAATCTGTTTTCCTTTAAAAAAAAAAAAATACAACTCAGGAAACAATATTCTCAATCTCAGTGGCATTGTCGCTCAAGTCTCGGCTGTTGTCAGCTTATGAAAAGAACAGGCCTAATGAAAAAAGACGCTCCACATATATTCATTTCCTTTCTAAGGACAGATGCAGAGCTCTTCATATTTCCAGCTCTATTGTGAACAGAAATGTTTGCTTTTGTTACTTGTGGTATGAGCTAGAACACTGATAAGATCTCATCTGCTGGGGTCAGTTATTAAATTAGATCACGCTATTGAAATGCTATTGTGAATGAATGTGCCGCTATGATGCAAAGGGATCCTTATAGAAATTAGCTTGGGCGCAGGTTCTCCCAGTTCCCTCCCATTGTCACGGATACCAACAGCTCACTCCTATTGATGACACCATCTTGGAAAACAAGTGGGGCTGTTGTTTTATTATTAGCAAAGAGAATTTTACAAAAATGATAAAGGGGGATGTGCAGTAAGCCTGAGCTACAGGGGTGTCCATTTCAAAGTGGGGTACAGATTGGGATTGATTAAAATGATTGTTGAGTGAACTCGAGTAATTTTAAATGTATTCAATTAAATGATCTGTAACCGTAATTGCTCGTATCATATCATAATATATGCAGCAGTAGTGTCCCCCAGTGACTTACCTAATTAAAGCACAGCTTTGTATCCTGTACTGAGTTGGCTGGCAGCCCGCAATGAACGCTGCAATGTTCCTTACGCTCCTGCATGTTAGGGAGGAAATTATGGAGTGAACATGTGGGGGAGGGCTTCAGTGGCACATACTGGCCAGACAGAGACTTCGCAGGCTGGGCCTCACCTCCGGGGTAGCTTGGTAGCATGGTTTCTTCGATTAGGCAATTGAAACAAGGTAGACCGTTGAACTTTAGTCCTCCTGTCGACTTCTCTACAGTATCCGTGCAGCATTAAATATGCATTTTCAAATGATAACGGTAGATGGTCAATGAGTCCTAAGAGTAGTGGTGTGATGTACAGGAGTGGCTTCATGATCATTATTTCATGTGGTTCCCCTTTTTAAAGAAGGAAGGCTCATCGAAGCAAGCTGTCTGAGGATTTATTAAAACAGAATCAGCAAACATGTCAAGAGTGATTTATGTGGGTGAGACTCGACACAGGAAGCCCTTAGATTACAATGTCTTCTCTCAAATAGAAAATAATGGAGGTCATCTAATGAAACTCCTTGTTTAATTGGCATTGGCGGGAGTGCTTGTGACATTTATGGGTAATCTGCAATAAACAAGATTTGTTCTTTAGGGGAAATGGCAAAACTTTGTCAAAACAGGTCTGAAAGGATCTGCATGATTCAGCATGTTTAGTTAACTCATAGGTAATCCATTCCATATCCTCACCAAGTGTCTCCTACCTTTTGTCCTAAATCTGTCTCCACTTAATTTCCAACTGTTTCCAACTTTTATCGTGAAACCTCAATAAAGTGTCTCATTTTAGATATGAAAACACCAAGCTAAGCAGCTGTCAGCCCACTATCTACATTATTTTCCATATATGATCTGGATGTAAAACACTGTCAGTCTCACTGAGGTCCTTAAAACAGTGAACCACATGCTTGCTTTTGACTGTATTATCATTCAGCCTGTGTATAGCACTTTATTGATTGGGATAAAGGCAAGTAGCCTCTGCCCGTCCTTGGGATAGCCATCTATTCAGGTATGTATTGAGCTTCTCTGTTATCTGCTCAAGCCATTGCACATCAGATCATTGGCTGGATGAAGAACGAATAATAAAGAACACCCAAGAGAAAGGACAAATACAAGGTATGGTAATTAGGAAATGAATACCTGACAAATGTCATATAGTCCAATCATTATGTTCAAGCAAGGATATTTTCATCTAGTTAGTGACAGATCAATATGCTCCTCCGTCCTCCCCTTTGCCTCAGAGAGACCTGACACGTCATGGTTTTTTCACCCCTTCCCTTTTTATGATGTTTGGAATCATTCTGCGTGTTCTTTTTTATTGTATCTGTTAAGTTGCTTTAATTTGAGTCCAGGAGCTGCTCTTCAATTCTTGTTGCTTGGCAGCTGCCGTGGACTTTTTGTAATGTAGGATAGATCAGTGTCTTTATATTAATCATCCATGTATTGCTAATAATACAACAACATGCCAGTGAAAAGGCATAGATTCTGGTACCTATTACTTAGACAACAATAATCGCTGGAAAGATGTCCCAGATTCAGGTTCAATGATGTACATCAAACACTTTAACCAGTGGTTTCACTGACCCTGACTATCAGGAATATTTGACTGCAGTACCTAATGTTATCTTTACAAGATTGGTGTTAATATGGGTCTGGGAAATGAACAGATAGTATTGAAAGTATTCACCTGGGTAACAAGCATTAAATGTAGATTTGTATTAAACTGTTTAAACACTGGAGCGGAGGTAAGGTTAACGGTCAATAGGCCAGACCACTTAGTATTGAGCATGTAAGACTGATCTGTTTGTAAGAGTGACAAGAAACATCCAAAAAGCTTGTACATGCGATGACAAGCCATCTAGAAACAAATCTAAGGCAAGTCATACTACATTTTATATTGTTATTGTACAGAGACCTCAGCCTGTGCATTATCCTCCAACCTTTGAGGCTTACTCTAAAATCCAATTCATATTCCTGTGCATTAAGGGCTGTTTATTTAGAAGTCTAAAACCTTGTAGTCCACCAGAGGTCTTTATCAATCTTTATTTTGCTTGACTGGTGATACCACCAGTTAGACACTCTGTTGAAATGAGACGAGGGATGTCAGTTATTCTCAGGGGCAGCCTGTTTGACGAGCCTTTACTGAGATTCAGTCTTTATAAAGAAGGGTGCTGTTAACTAACTCCACAGTGTCTCTGCAGATTTACTGTACAGGAGTGTAATTAAGAACACTCTGCATGCAATATATACACACCAGGGCACTGTATTTTAAAGGAAAGAAGGAGCTTCTTCTCATTGTCTATCTGACAGGTTATTTAATTGTAATTACAGGAGACAAGTCTGTTGAGATATCTTGTTACTCTCATGTAGGCAGCATGAACACACAGGGGACGGTCAAAACTCTGATAATTGGTAGAATGCCTCTAGTAATCATAATGCAATGCGAATGACATCTCTGGCAGGTATTCTGTGTCACATTGGTGCAATGGGCTGAATCACTTCTGGGTTAATTTATGACTCGGGTAAAATGAGTCTGATGGGCTAAAATGCATGTTATTGATTAGAAAACATTTAATTACAATCCTCAAAAGTTTGAGCTGAGATCAATATGGTTTTTAACAGATAATATCCTTAATTCCATTGAGGGACGCTGTTACCCTTTCGCAATAGTAAATGTTTTACAAAAGTTTTTTTTTTTTCAGTCTTACTCAACCTTCTGTCTCCTCTGTGGGAATTACATTATAAATCAATGTCGTCTATTTGTGTCATCTACTGTAATTAAATGGAGGAAGGTCACTTTTTCGTTTTTTATGTTCATGAGAAAAATGAAGTGCTTGTCTTTAGAAAAGGTTATGTGCTGAATTGAAATGATTCATACCTTTGAAAAGATTGCAGTACTGTAATTACCAATACAGTGCATTACTCTTAATATGGACCAATTTGTCACAAGAAATGGTGTCCCAAATAGGCAAAATACAGAGATCTACACCAATTAGTTTATGACTTAATGTAAATAAGAATGCTAGTAATGTATTTGAAAAGCTATTTCTATGCTTACAGTACATTACTGGACTACTTTAAAACAAGCTAATATTCTGTACAGAAAGGTAGCGTATAGAAGTAAAATAATCACAGTTCTTTCTACAATTCACATATTTTGTTTTCAATTGAATATTTGCTAGTACAGTAAGTGCTGCAGACTGAATAACATTAGTAAGGTTCTTATGTAAAAGCATTTTCCTAGTTAATTGCTTTTGACCCCTAACATCTTATTTTTTCAACTAAGAGTAAATATGAATGCAAAGTCCACACGTAAAGGGTAAGTGCCCTGCCAAATAACAATGCTAACTGTGGAGCTGATTTGTGCTCCGACCCCAGGAGCCAGTGTTAATAAGCTTGGATCACCAGAGAGCTCATTGCTACTGCCAAGCTGACAACGTGCAGCAGGGGGCTTAGCAAATCCATGAAGAGTCTGCTTTTTCCACAGAGGATTTAGTGCACCTGCATGCACTGGCTGTGAGCATAGTTCGTATAGCTCCTTCATTTGTGCCCCTACCTGCTTGAGCTGCTGTACACAACATAAGGCAGAAGTGCTTTCCTGCTGTGAAAGTTAAAGGAATCATATGCACCGACAAGCTCTGGCTATGAGAAAAACTACAGCAATCATTCCTGTCAGTTTACAGATTGGCATCCTTTACAAAAAAAAAAACAAAAAACCCTTCAAATCACAACTTTCTCAACACCACAACAGACCTGCCAAGTCTCATCCTCTTTTGGACTTCAAGCAGTGTTATTCTTAAAATAAAGGCATGAAAATGCATTTTTAATGGTGTTCGAAAAACTCACTTTGTATTATTATTATTTTTTTTAAATGTCAGTCATTTTGATACTTTGATATCTCTGAGACAATGGATCAAATGGAACCCTAGACTTATATAAGCTGTCAAGGGAAAGCAGAAGGCTCTCAGTGACTTCACAAGGGGTATGATAGTCGGTTGCCGTGCAACCAGCCTGTCCCTGAACTAAATGGCTGCCTTGACCAAAGTGTTCTCTTAGGTGTTCCTGGAATGGCTTTTTCAGGAAAGCGTAGCTCTCTTTCTAGAAGCGAGTAATGGTGGATTGAGTCTGCAGATGTAGCCCAAACCACAGAAGTCAGGAGTGCCGGGTGTAAACATTTAAAAAACTTGGACTATCTGAGTGACAATGAATAAATGCATACATATCGGTGCACTATACATTTATCAATACAAAATCAGCCTTAAAAAAGTGCTGCTGAAATATAACCAAAGCAACTGAAATACCTCTGCATGTATCACTCATGTTAAACCTTGAATGAGAAGTAATAAGAAACATTACACTGTGCAGTAACTGCTGTAGAGAGGGAGTTTTGTTTCAAGCTATCCTAAAAAAGGGCTGATGTTATATAAAAATGGTTGTGAACAGGCTGGCTTGTGGTGACGTCAGGCCAGGAAGTAATGACAACAGTACTGTGAGTAAATGCGCTGTTGCGCCGGTTTATTGTAAATAATACATGAACAAAATAAAAGGTTTAACAAAACAGAACAAACACTGAACAAACAAAACAAAACGAACACTCAACCAAACAAGTATCGTGCTGGTGTTAAACCAGCACTAGTAGCAATTTTTGTATTTTTTTTTAATTGTCTCCTATGCCTCTCTCCCGTACCTCCTCAGTGTACACCCATCCCCGAGTGAGTGATTTGTGCATCTATATATACCCATTTTAATCTGCATGTGAAGTGGTTGTGCATTTCCCCGTGCCTAAATACAATTATACATTTTACATCACCTGTGCTACATAACCCACACTCTGTGCACCACTACAATAATACATATAACAGACAACATAAAACACAAAACACAAAATACACACAGGGGCGGGGCACCGTGTTACAATGGTATACAAAAAAAACCAACTGTGCTATGAAAAAATGATACAAAAAGGACTAAAGTCAAACAATGCGCAATAGGGGCTCAAATACCCTTCTAATTTTTTATGTAACAGGCACTACTCTTAAAAAAATGATGTACTTTACTTGGCCATTTTAATTTCTATAGTATTCTCTGAAGTCATCCCCATACCTTCCAGACTCACCTACAACAGGACCTGGCCAGTTATTTCTTTTTTTTCTGTTTTAATTATTACTTATCCTATTATTATTATTATTTATTTCTTAGCAGACACCCTTATCCAGGGTGACTTACAATTGTTACAAGATATCACATTATACAGATATCACATTATACATTATTTCACATACAATTACCCATTTATACAGTTGGGTTTTTACTGGAGCAATCTAGGTAAAGTACCTTGCTCAAGGGTACAACAGCAGTGTCCCCCACTGGGGATTGAACCCACAACCCTCCGGTCAAGAGTCCAGAGCCCTAACCACTACTCCACACTGCTGCCCTAATCCTACAATTACAATAATATATTCAGTGTGCTTCTCTATTGTGTTTCTGTTTAGATTAATGACATTAGATCCTATGGTGCATTTTGAGTTGCCATAGACGCAGTTTTCCAGTTTTCCATAGTGCTCACGTATCAATGCCAATGAAGCAGTGCGGAAAAATGACTTGTCCTTGCAGACAAAAAGAGGAGTGGAAAGCGATGGATAATGCACCACCATACAAGGAAAAGAAAGATGTTGCATTCCCCCGAACACTTTGTCAACCATTCTGAAAAACCCAGATACAATAATGTGAACAGCAAACTGTGGTTGCAAGTCGTCAGCTTTTCCAATTTACACAATTCCCTGACGTCTTTTGTGGTTTAAAAATGCCTGTGATCAGAATAGGGCATGCAGATTTGATTTGCAATGTATACTTTTTAAAAGTTGGCTTTCAACCGTATTCAATAAATAAAATGCTCATTTTTAATTTGCAATACTTTTCAGGGTACTGTCACTAATAAGAATTACTGATAAGACCTTTTTTTTGCTGATCCCTTGCAATTCGTATTAATGAGAGTTGACAGTATATTATGTAAGGGATTGTAATGCTCCCTTGGCATTCTGCTGTTCGTCTTGCACACAGTGACAGGATGATGCTATTAAAGTGAGCATCACCTGGAAGCTGATGTGTGAGGACAAGGCTAAACCAACAAGGCAATCCAGCAGAAAGCTTTTTGTCTGTCGGGAGAAAGTGAGGAGCTGCTGAAATGAAATGGTGGGGGAATGTGTGTCTCTGTCTGTGTGTTTGTGTGTGTGTGTGTGTGTGTGCGTGTGCGGGTGTGTGTGTGTGCGGGTGTGTCTCTGTCTCTGTGTGTGTGTGCCAATGTGTCTCTGTCTGTGTGTGTGTGTGTGTTTGTGTGTTTTTCTGCCTGTGTGTGTCTCTGTCTGTGTGTGTGTGTGTCTGTGCGTGTGTGTCTGTCTGTCTGTGTGTGTCTGTCTCTGTACATGTGTGTCTGTATTCGTGTGTGTGTATGTCTGTCTCTGTGTGTGTGTGTCTCTATCTGTGTGTGCATGTGTGTGTGTGTCGTGTGTATAGTCTCTGTGTGTGTGGGTGGGTGGGTGTGTGTGTGTGTGTGTGTGTGTGTGGGTGTGGGTGTGTGTGTGGGTGTGGGTGTGGGTGTGGATGTGGGTGTGTGGGTGTGTGTGTGTGTGGGTATGGGTGTGGGTGGGTGTGGTGTGGGTGGGTGTGTGTGGGGTGTGTGTGTGTGTGGGTGTGTGTGTGTGGGTGTGTGTGTGTGGGTGTGGGTGTGAGTGGGTGTGTGGGTGGCTGTGTGGGTGTGTGTGTGGGTGTGGGTGGGTGTGTGTGTGTGTGTGTGTGTGTGGGGGTGTGGGTGTGTGTGTGGGTGTGGGTGGGTGTAGGTGTGTGTGTGTGTGTGTGTGTGCATGTGTGGGGGGCGTGTGTGTGTGTGTGCGTGTGTGGGGGGTGTGGGTGGGTGTGTGTGCGTGCGTGTGTGTGCGTGTGCGTGCGTGCGCGCGTGAGTGCATGCATGCGTGCGCGTGCGTGCGTGTGTGTGTGTGTGTGTGCGTGTGCGTGTGGGTGGGTGTTTGGGGGGGGTCTTTTTTAATGTTTCAGCCCCCACTGTTTTTTTCACTTGTATCCATGTGTTTGAAGAGGAAATGAATTAGCTCTTATCTCACTCTGATAAGGCAGAACAAATTAGGTTTGAAAACTATGACTTATTATTATGTTTAACTTAGGTGCTACATTTTTGGACAAAATGACAGCCAGCCATTCATTACAACTAACCTTTATCCACTAACAAAACAAAACAGACCATTATGTGAACCAGAAAACGAATTGTTTAATCAGAAAATCCTGGCGAGTGAAAGTTTCAGATAAAATAATTGAGTCTCTTTGTTTATTTTGCAGTGGAAATTTCTGAACTTCATTTAAAATTCACAAAGATAGTACCAGTAAAATCCATCCGTCTCGGCTTCACTGCCATTCCGTGCATAGGTTTCATTCTGTTGTTTGAAAAAAAAAACACTTTAATGATCTAAACTGTGGAGGAGCTTGACCCCAAATGAATCCTGCTGATGTCTACTTTGGGTGATTTATAGAACCAGTTATGTCAGGTTTATACATTTAATGTTGCTGTGAATGGGGAAGGCCTCACCTAAATTAATATGATTGCCTTAAAGAATAGCAACTGTTATTCCAGGCTGCCACTGGACCATCGTATTAATCATTGCAAGTATGTTTTTATTTTTATTTTATTTTTTTTATTTTTTTATCATAGATAACTTTAAAACACTCAATCAGAATTCCAAGGTAATTCTAAGGTAAAATTCTAAAAAATCTGTATACTGTATATCTATTGGAAATGTTAAAAATCTGTTTTGTTAAACTTGTGGTCACTGGTCAATATTTCTATGACTTAGACAGTTTTGTGCATAAACTACTGCTGGGCATGTGACACTGTATTAGCCAATAGAGTTCCCAGTTGCAAAGGGTTTCAAATTATAATTGGTTTTGCACCGCATTTATAGCAGAATAACAAACCCTTGTAATCTCTCATTAAGGGGAGTTTCTGGAAAATGTTAAAGAGAAATGCAACGTAAAACACGAGAAATGGACAACATTTGTTTTTCTTGATAAGAATCCTGCTTTTATTTCAAACGTGAGTTGTCTGGTGTTTTTCTAATGTTAGTCTTTTTTTTAGATATTGGAATTTAGAACTGATGTACAAAATCGTGATTAATGGGAAGAAACTGGATTTCAAACAGAACACGAGTACCATCTAGTGTCCATATCGTAATATTGCAATCAGCTGTCTGAAACAGACGTTTTAAAACTCACAATACTCTTTTCAAGAAGATACATTAAAAGTGTGTAATTTAGCTTTCTGCGCACGCTAGTTTGCTTAGCAGAAGTAGTATTGAAATGACATATTGCCATACTTTTTTTTTTTTTTACTTAAAAAAAAAATACGTTTTGTTATCCACAAAGAGGAACCACTTATTGAGTTAAAGTGTGTAATAAAATATTTAAAAACTGAAGTGATGTAGATTATTTCTTCATTTATAACCCAATTAAACATCCCTGCCCTGCAACAATGGGGCCCACAAAGTAATGTGTAAGTAAACAAGGTACCACTAAAGGCCATTCCCTGTACTGAATTGTTTTTCATTTGAGTTCATATCTCTCTCTCTCTCTCTCTCTCTCTCTCTCTCTCTCTCTCTCTCTATATATATATATATATATATACTAATCAGGTGCAGTCTCTGTATAGCATCTGACATCTGACAAGCTTTGAATCCGAGGTGGCGTACTGCAAAAAATTAAAATACAGAAAAATGGGAAACACCAAATGGAGCGAGAATCAAATAATAACAATGGCGAGAATACAAAGGAATCATCATCAACTCCCAAACAGCTACATCAAGGGCAAGACTGATCCTAATGAAAGATTAACGACCTGCTGAGTCCAAACTCCATGCATATCAAGACAGGATCCGACAACAAAAGGTGAGAAAAGCTCTTAGTATTGTGTATGTGGGCAAGAGGAAATGCAGGGTCATACCCTGTTTACACTTTAAAAGCTGTGGGAAAGCTGCTACTCATTCTAATCTGTTGTGATAGATAGATATACTTAATTTGCATAGCATTCTTCAGAGTGTCGTAATCGGCGTTTTGCGTATGTTCTCGTCTTTTCTGGCCATTTTAGATTTTTGCTCGGAACACAAAAAACAGTTGGAAAGTTCAAACACCGCCACAAAGCCGGAGGTCGGAAAAGCTTTGATCAGGGCCAGCGTCTTTATAGAAGTAAGAGCCAGTGGCATATAATGATCTGCCACTAGATGGTGCTATCGCTTACTTAGATAAAGTCACTGTTGCTTATTTCACCTGCATTACTTGTCTATGGCAGGCAGCTAGAACTGAAGAGCAGCTCTTGAACACATAGTGACTGTACCATTTATAAAATAATAAATATAACATTTTGTAAATAAATTAGATTTGAAACTGCTTAAAACACCCTTTATTTGTTCTATTTGTAAAAAGTATAATTAAAAAAACAGCAGTAAATTACTTGACTAAAGCAATTTGAGAGTCCTACACCTTTTAAACATTATTTGTTTGTTTATTTAGCAGATGCCTTTATCCAAGGCGACTTACAGAGACTAGGGTGTGTGAACTATGCATCAGCTGCAGTGTCACTTACAATTATGTCTCACCCGAAAGACAGAGCACAAGGAGGTTAAGTGACTTGCTCAGGGTCACACAATGAGTCAGTGGCTGAGGTGGGATTTGAACCTGGTTACAAGTCCTTTTCTTTAACCACTGGACCAAACATCCTTTAACATTGTAGAAAATAAAGACAGCATGCTAGATCGCCGTGTAAACTTGAAGAATCAACTGGCCCACTGTAGGGACAGTGTGTGTCATATTGATGTAGGGTGGTGTCAGTCATTGCTACCCTTCACTGTTGCAAACCTGGGGACTCTTCATTGTCAAGCTTTGCCCTCTGATTCACTGTTCAGGAGCTCCTCTTGCCTCTTCTTATCAGCGCAGACATGCAGCTGTTTGCCTGCAGGCTGCCGGGGTTAGCTGCCTTGAGTGTGAGTCAGAGATAGTGCTTCTCACTCAGCCCCCGCCCTGTGTGCTGTTTGTCTGAAGCACTAACACCTACAATGACCTTTAGAAGGTCATTGTATACCCCAGATTATACCCCAATTTACCCCCAGTAAAAGCATCAGCAGAGCACAGAGCTGTAATTATGGGCAGCAGTGTGGAGTAGTGGTTAGGGCTCTGGACTCTTGACCGGAGGGTTGTGGGTTCAATCCCCAGTGGAGGACACTGCTGTTGTACCCTTGAGCAAGGTACTTTACCTAGATTGCTCCAGTAAAAACCCAACTGTATAAATGGGTAATTGTATGTAAAAATAATGTGATATCTGTATAATGTGAAATAATGTATAATGTGATATCTTGTAACAATTGTAAGTCGCCCTGGATAAGGGCGTCTGCTAAGAATTAAATAATAATAATAAAATAATAATTAAAACTCATAAGAAACAAAGTCAAGTAGACAAATGTTCGTCTAGGACCAGGTAAGAACAGTCAGTACAAGACTGGCCGCTGCAACTTAGAAGTAGGAGGAAGTTCTAACTCTTTGTCCTTGTCTATATTATCTTGCATCACCTGTTTGTCACATTTGTACAGCCTTCCATTTCTGTTCAAACAGACATGCATTTAAGAAGATTCCAAACCAGAGGAGGCCATTCAGCCCTTCAGGACTCATCCGGTTCCTAGTAGCTGGTTAATCTCAAAAGTTACGTCTTAAAGGATCCCAACAATTCAGCATCACCGGCATAACCTCACCAGTCTCTGTCTAATGAAGCGCCCCCTACCCTCTGTTCCAAGTATATCGCCACTTCATTTCCAACTGGGTCCTGATTTTTATGTTTCACTATTGGCCACTGTGTCCACTCCTATTAAGATTCTAGAGTCTTCACAAAGTACTTTTGGTTATGTGGTGACCAGGACTGAACTCAGTCTGTGGAGTCTCAGCAGTGTGTTATATAGTCTTGTCAATATCTCCATTCTATCACAACAGAGTATCCTTCTCCTTCATATTGGTCCGCAGGTATTAGAGTCCCTCAGTACTCTCTGTGTTAAAACTGAGTGTCCTTTATAAAGGAAAATATTTACCTTTGTGTCGTCCCACAATGGAAAAGCCCCCTCTGTCCAAACTTACGGTGCTGCTCTAGGTTGCCATCTAGTGAGAGCAAAGGGAAGTAGACTTGACACCATTATGGATAACAGTTAAGAAATAGTTAAATAATTCTGTGTACAGAGTAAAAGCTATCGGATTCAACATGAAACCGATTAAAACTTTTATGTCCTTTGTAATAAAGATTATGTTTTACTGCTGCTTTCTAGTTTCAAAATGTTAACCCATTTATTGAAAAAGAAAAGGAAATTGTTGTGTCCTAGTAGACAGTATTTTACTGTCTCTTGTATTTCAGAATCACTGGACGAGGTGAGTCAACAGCGACGTCCTTTTATTAGTTTACAGAGAACAACCAATGAATACACAAGATGGTCTCTGCCATCCCATAATGCTCTGAGCTTGCGAAGTACGGCAAGTCACACAGAACACAACACATAACAGAAAATACTGAAACGGTACAAGCTAAGAGCTTATCTTTCCAGGTAATACATGACTCTAAGTGATCTTAATTTCCCCCAAAACAAACCAAGCAGGGTTTTTTTTTTCAAAGAACAAACCATGTTGTCGCTTGAAACCCACTTTCCTTAGTGTTTTGTGACTAGGGACCTGCATCCTCCATCACTTGTGCTTCAAGGGTATGTTATATTTAGCACAGCCTCTAAAATGGTGTATAAATCCTAGCAGATGCTGATGCAGACGCCACGCCTGATTAGTCATGCATCCCGAGCGCGTTCTCTCGCTGCCAAAAAAAAGGACCCTGTAGGAGCATTCAAATTATTGATCTTCGACCTGCTTCAGCAGGAGCCCAGGCAGACCCTCCAGACTCTTACCACTTTTCAATGCAACCCTTGTTGATGATGTATGAGAGGATTGCCCCCCAGAACTTTCCTGTACTGAATCATCTCAAAATGCTTCACAAAGCAAGGGAGTTTAGAGACGAGTGCAGTCACTGCAGTACGTACTCAGAAATAAAAAAAATGTTATGCTAGTTTACGTGTTAGTGACAGTTGTGATTGCCCACCACTGCCAAAAAGAAGATCTTTTGCATATGAATTCTGATCAACAGTTAGGTCAAGTGAATATGCACTAAATATACATTGAGGCACAGATTTAGCAGACGTAATAAATGAATGTACTGTAATATAGAGATGTTTACACTGTTTGGCCCAGGATCTCTCCTTTCCAGTCCTGTGTTAGCTGCCCCTGGTTAGAGGTCAAACAAGGAGGTGGTTGACAGAGGACCATCAAGCCCCCACAACGGAGATGAGAAGGCAGTGTGAAGGAAGAAAAATGAGCTTCTTTATGTAATTGGTTAGCAAAAAGTATTTAGAGAAGGGGGCTTGCCCCTAGAATTACACTAACGTGCTCCCCACAGTCTGATTAATTAGCTGAATATTGACATGAGAGTGCAAGAAAATCAAGCTGTACCATATATGGATTCTACAGTGGGGAGAAAAAAACATAGTGTCATAGTGAAAATGTTGGATTCTGCAGTTTCGCTTGAGACAACATCCCGTAGCACACACCGTTCCCCTTTTAAATGGATACTTTCTATCATCTACATGTTCTTACTATTTCACTTCTGACCTGTTTGATGATAGCCTATTATGTGTGTTCTGCAAGTGAAAATGCAACAGATTTCCTGAGAGAAAGGCATGGAAACAGAGGATGTTGTTCTACAACCTAGTGCACTACTAGATGTTTTGGAAGTTTCCAAAACTGCACATTTGAAACATGTATTGTGGATGGAGGTGCACAGCAGGAAGGGTTCATGGAATTATTTCGTTAGCTACAACCACTATAAACAAGAAATCAAATATTAGCACAATGTTACATATATCAAATGAGACTTACAGGTTTTAGGGTCATATTTTCAAAGCATTTCCTCAATGCTTTGATTAACTCCTATGTTTTTTAAAGGAGAAAAAAAAAACATCTTAATGAGAAACAGACAGTTTGAGAGTGCTTAAGAGAACTTGCATCAAATTACTCGATTGCTTAATTCCAGTTTTGTTAAATTAACGGGCGTTTTACCTCTTGCAAAAAATTAATTGAAAACTGAAGTAAACGCTTTGAAGATATATCCGTTAGAATCTTGCCCATGTTAGTGTCTCCACTGCAAAGTGTCCATCTGGTTTTGAAAGTACCCTGACAGTCATATGTAAAGCTCAATAAAACTATCATGAGCACAATTAAACAGTCACATATCTGAGTTCAAATCTGGTATTGAGTTATGACCCAGTGGACATTAGTCCTCAGTATCAACCTGTCACACAATTGGGTAAGGTTTTTAAGAGAGCTTGGAGGGAAAGCTTTTTGGAGATTTTGCAGGATGTATTTTGCTCTAAAACCCTAGAGAAAACAGACAGGTAGAATTTAAAGTTGGATAACTATTGTCCACACAATAACCAAGACATGTGGCAGGGTAATAACTGTCGGTTGTGAGCACCCTTTGACCCCCATTGGCAGTAAATGCATCTTTAATAACCCTCAGTCTACAGCAGATATGACTACATCCTGCTACACTGCAAGTTTGCAGTTTGGATTGTTTCATAGGGGAATGAATACTACCAACAGCAGAGGCAGGTTCCTGTCTTTTGACTACTAGACATTGTGAACAGAAAGTGATATAGTATCATGTGTTTGCCCATATTATTTTACAACCTTAAAATAAACAGATTATTGACATAGCAATCTCCAGTCAGCAAATTGCATTTCAGTGGTTAAAAAAAGTGAACGTGAATAATTTGTTTTAGAAAATTCCAAGCAGTTTTCAAATATAGTGCACACACAGCAAAGTGTTACACAACTGTATGTGCAAATAGAGCACCAGACATTATTAAATACATGATTTATTATTTTAATTTTTTTAGTGGAGACTTGTTGACTATTATTACTTTATTTGACTGGCAAATAATCAGTCGTTCTGCCCCTCAATAGGCGTTGTACTGTCAATCAAAAAAAAAAAAGATCTATATTGTTTAAACAGATTTGTCTATTATTATTATTATTATTATTATTATTATTATTATTATTATTATTATTATTATTATTATATCATTTTGCAATTCAGAATAATATTTGCTATCCCTCAATTTGCATTTTAAATCTAGACCATTCAACTTTACTTTTACATTGAAACATTTCAAAATGTATAAGCATTATAAACTCCCTTGAGAAAATGTACATTGACTAGCAATAGCTGGATACACAAGGTATCCAGAGTCATGTTTATAAAACAAAACACAAAGTAATTTTCTGTATAATAGAAACTGTCAATCCCTGAGGGAGCCCAAATCTGCAGGACAACATTAACCCCGGTGTAGTGTTATTTTCAGGTATGCAGATAAAAAGTGCGCGAAACAACGAATATTTCTCATATGCAATACATTGGGTCTTGTACATTTTCTTTACTTCTGCAACTTTGCAATGGACTTCTCATTTTGTCTTGTTCATCGTGAATTGTTTTTTCTTTTTAGAGAAATTGACTGTATACTATATATGTATAATTAATGGTTTGCAAAAATATATAATTAATGGTAAATATACCTAAATTGCACCTGTACCAAAATATTACAGCGTACCACTTCCTAACATTACAAGGGTCAAGTTTTGGTACGCGTACCACATTGTGACGATGCACCACTTTATAACACTACACCAGTACTGACTAATTCATTTTAGTAACTGAGAACTGAGTAACTGAGAACCAGGACTTCAAAACCTGAATGGTCTGCAATCCAAACCTGCAGCAGCTAGGGTTCATGTTATATTACCCTGCTGGCCTGCCTGCTTCCTTTCTGTCTGTCTGCCTGTGTGAAGACTTTAGAGCTGTCAGGAATTCCAAGGGAATTAAAAGGGTTCCAAAAGGCTGGTGAAGTTCTCTGGAGACTTTGCACTCTGCTGTCATTTTCTAAATTAAAACTCCTTTTTTGCCATTTAAAAACTAAAAACACAAACCGAAACGAAGACCTTATTTCAAACAGACCACAATATTTTAACACATCTTTGTAGTGTCACTATATATTTATAACTTCAAATTGAACAGGTTTACCTTTATTAAAAAAAAAATAATAATAATAATTAAAGACTAGAGTGCACCACTGGATGGCTCTTCCTGTATTATAATACTATAATAAGAACAAGAAAATACTAAATAATCCAGGAGGGCTGGGATTACAATTCCAAGTGTCCAATTTTATGGTATTTACAGTAGCCCTGTATTTCAGTGTGTTTGGTTGATTGGTCAGGTCCTAAGTGTGGTTTTGAAAACTGGGAGGACCTATTGTAACTACTTGCAGACTCTGAACACTAGTACCAAACATTGTGCCCATTGTAGTCTCTGCCGTTGACGTTCAGTTTATTGCAGATCTGTACGCTGACATCACAAGGAGTGGAGGCAGGTGAATAAATAGAACCTTCCAACTCCCCCCACACTCCCACCATTCCCACACCTACCTGGTAAAAAAAAATCTCTACTTGCTTTTTCTTTAACCAATGCGATCACTACGCAACACTAAAACTAGGTGTGACAATTATTCCCTTTTTTTTTCAAAGGAAATGACTCATCGTGGATTGGTGTCTATAACGTAATGTTTACTTTTTCTTTTTGTTGTTGTAGAAGCTCAGAGAATTAAGAGAAATTAGGAGGCCAAAGTGAAGTTTGGTCAAATAACTTTCAGTGGCTATTTATTAACATCGTACAAAAATGACCTAAAATTACATTGATGTCACTGAAGGAGTTTTACAATGGGGCAACATAAGCGCTTTAGCTATTTCTAGATCTTCAATAGTTTTATATGACTACAGTGCTATCTCTGTATTAGATTTCTGTATTGTTGGTGTTCTGATGGTGTGCTGTCGTATCTTTATTGCCGTGTCCTGGATTATATCCTTTTTGGCCTGTCCTGGTTAAATAAATGCTCAATAAACAAAGCAAAAATTGAATGTACTGTGTGTCCTGTGCAAGTTTCCAGTTCATCCTATTCTTGAATCAGAACACAAATACATTAGAACCTTTCTTTCCATTCAGCAAAGTTTAACAAAATTCCACTCTGTCACCATGAGAAATCATAACTGAACTATTATGAGACCATGGCAACACAATGGATTTGGAACAAATATTGCCCATTGGTTCAGACATGGAAGCACACAAGCACTGCTATGGTACTGTCCTGGATCCGTGGTTCAAACCATCATGAAACCAACTGGATGAAACAACATGAAAATATTGCAGTCCCTGGTTCAAATCCCACCTCAGCCACTGACTCATTGTGTGACCCTGAGCAAGTCACTTAACCTCCTTGTGCTCCGTCTTTCGGGTGAGACGTAGTTGTAAGTGACTCTGCACCTGATGCATAGTTCACACACCCTAGTCTCTGTAAGTCGCCTTGGATAAAGGCGTCTGCTAAATAAACAAATAATAATAATAATAATAATAATAATAATAATAATAATAATAATAATAATAATAAACTGCTCTGTGGCAACCAGTGCCCTTAATACAGAATCATTGCCAATAAAGTTAATCGTATAAATGCATGGACTTCTAGGTGAGGATCTGACATCTAAAACACAAGGAACATTCATAAAGACGGTAGATTCAGTCCTATTAAATTGGGGGGGGGGGGCTAGGAAGGGACGGATCTTGCTTTTTTAACAGATCCTTAAATTCAGTATCTTACTTTCCAAATGGATTGGATTGTGCCCAGCAGGATTAGGTCATATCATTTGGGATCAGATTAAGGATTTAATTTGTTGTGAAAAGAGTTGTAGGGCAGTGTGGTACTGGAGAACTTCCACTAGCAGCGTGCACTTCTTGTGCTTGCTATTGTGACACAAAATTATAATGCACAGCCACTCAACACGTGTTCATCACATTACCTTACTGCAAGAGTCTGAAACAACTTAAGGACCACAATATTGTGCCCCATGCCGTCCCTATTGTTTAATAGCAGGACTGTGATATTGATGTACGTGCACATACAGTGTCAATATGGAATTATTTTCTGTACATATGAATTGTCAAGAGGCTAGGTAGTGAAGCAATGGGCAGCAGTGTGGAGTAGTGGTTAGGGCTCTGGACTCTTGACCGGAGGGTTGTGGGTTCAATCCCCAGTGGGGGACACTGCTGTTGTACCCTTGAGCAAGGTACTTTACCTAGATTGCTCCAGTAAAAACCCAACTGTATAAATGGGTAATTGTATGTAAAATAATGTGATATCTGTATAATGTGAAATAATGTATAATGTGATATCTTGTAACAATTGTAAGTCGCCCTGGATAAGGGCGTCTGCTAAGAAATAAATAATAATAATAATAATAATAGGTAGGGGTCTAAGTTGTGACAATTACAGCATGAAACAAAACAAAAACATTAACATGCTACGTCTATATTCAATTAATACTCAATGGTATTTTTGGAAATAAGTCACAAAAATAAACCTGTGTTAAACAAAGTAAAAAAATAATAATAAAGTGTACTTTAGCTGTTTTGTGCTTTTCTTTTCTACTAAAAATAACAATAATAAAATGGAGCGGTTTGTTCAGTAGAGAGGACGCGAATTAGCACGATGAAAGCAGCAATCCGCACTCCCTCCCCCACTCTCTCCTGCACCGAGCAATTCCTCAGATCTGACTTGTTATTACAGCCGAGAGAGCGAAAGAAAAGGTCTCTCCATTTTCTCCTCTTTTCCAACCCTGTCAAGGAACTGCAACCCAAAAGCTTTCTCGGCAGCTCCTAACTGTGTTTGCCCCGCCTGCAATTTCCATAACCTTAGCCATACCTTTTTTGGGCAACGAGGTGACGCAAACACCCGGGAAAGAATGGGCGGATATTTCGCCCGGAGTGTATTCTGAGCCTGGCTGCTCATTAAGTCCGGCTACTTACGCACTTCCTAGCGAGGAGACGGTACTCCGGTTGGAGAAGCGGGTTCTGTCGGGTTTACAGGCGGTCTTTACCGCAAGGAGGCGGTCTTTTTGGACGAGGGCCGTCCTTTTTTTTGCAAGGGTGGGTGGATGTTTTGGCAAACCCACCTTTCTCATTGTTTAGGACACTTTGGAATGTGATGGTTTGATCCTGCAGTGTGGGGAGGGGGAAGAGAGAGAGAGAGAGAGTGGGGGAAACCTCCAGTGTTTGTGCTATTGGCGTGCTGAACTTGTAAAAGGACTTTTTAAAGTGCGATCCTGTCTCTTTTGGGTCATACACACTGAGCTGATTGTTTGAGAGGGATATTGCGTCTTTCCCATATGGCAAGGTAAGAAGGCATGTGCTTATTTCTTTCAGAGTTGCTTGGCTGGGACACTGAAAACGAAGCTGCTGTGTGCGAGTGCTTTGACACGAACTGGTTATCGAAACTCCAACGAGTTTTTGTTTTCAGCCAAAGCCAAAGAAAGCCTCAACAATGCTGCTGAGACCAGGTGTGTGTGGTGCAGACTGCTGAAGCAGCTGTTAAAGATATTTCGGGATACCATACCGGGGGGCCGTTAATTAAAATAATGTTTATTTTATACGATATAACTTTTTAAAAACTCAACCGTGTGCTTTGGTTGAAAGGCGATTTCTTATGGAGCCGCATTCTACAGCAATGTATGTATATTATATATAGAGTAGGACTTGTTCTGACTGCTTGGCACAGTTTAACGACTTGTCAACCGTTGTCCGTTTCGCTTTTGTGTTTCTGCGTTGAAGGGTCGCTTAATGAACTTGGATTAAAAGCGCACAGCGGAAATGTTAGCATTTTAGATCCTTTAGTAATTCAACAACGCGCACTGCTGCGGCGAAATTAAATGAATTTACGTGCTTGCTTGGGAGTTTAGTTCTCCGGAAAGGAAGTGCTCTTGAACAGAACAATGTACCCACCGTGCAAGAAATGCTATAGTCTAGACTAGAGTGTTCCCAAATCAAAGGGGGGAACACGAACAGTGGAGTGGAACCACGGAGGTTTGAAGTTGTCATAATAAACTCTTTTAAGACTGCAGCGTTGCTAACTCCGCGTTAGTTACTGAAGCTGTTTAACAGATGTTGCCGTTTTGTGAAGTTGACTTTCTCGTTGGATACAGTTATACAACCCACACAGTGTATTAAGTTACAGCATGTATGACGCAAAAGTAAAAACAAACACAATACAACGCAGATCTGCTGCATAGCTCGCATCTCATTACGTTTGGTATTTTGCTTGCATTAGTCAAGTCAGAAAAGTGAAGTATTAAAACTAGAAATGATTCAATGTGAAGCCAGTGTCTGCCTATGTAATACATTGTACTCTGTTTCCAATGGCAAACTGAATTCCTTAATAAAATACAACTTGTTGTGGGATTACAATTGATAGTTACAAAAGATACTATATTCTGAAGGCTCCAAAATATGTAATACGAAATGGTTCTGTATACCATATACTTAGTGTTACATTTTTAAAATGCTCGAACATCTGCAAAGCTCCACTGTGTAATGTTAAGCGCCACCAACATTGATTGCAATGCCTCTTAAAATTGAATTTGCAGTATCTCCACTTTACAGCCCAATGCGACAGTAATCCATACTGCACACTTAGATTTAAAAGCACTAACTGTGCGCTGTCCTCGTTCATCAGCACACAGCTTGGTGCAGAACCTTTAGATTTGCAGATTGCTTCCATTGTGTTGTGGTATGGTTATGTACAGTGGAGGCTTTGAGATCTTCGGTCACTGTAAAGAGCTGACGTTTGAGGTTATCAGTCCAGTACAACGGAGTGATCTGATTGCAGTGGTTACCTTAGGCATCTCTCTTATGTACCACAAGTAAGCCTGCCTGATGTCCCTGGAGAATTGTTTAGAGGTGCAGAAGTGGACAAGGGATCCTGTTTTTTCATGTGAAAGTCTGCAAATAAGTAAGTGCACAGCCACTGCAGCATAAAAAATAAAATAAAAAGGTGGGGCTGAAATTGTGTTGCCTGCCTCAACCTGTCCTATATTGAAGTTGGCAGTGCTTTCCAGTAAACTGGAGTTTGACACAATTTAGGGGAGGTGGGTGAATTCTGAAGACTAGGAACCCATTCACACTTGCCAATTTAACATGGATATAAAGCTGTGGGCAGCAGTGTGGAGTAGTGGTTAGGGCTCTGGACTCTTGACCGGAGGGTTGTGGGTTAAATCCCTGGTGGGTGACACTGCTGCTGTACCCTTGAGCAAGGTACTTTACCTAGATTGCTCCAGTAAAAACCCAACTGTATAAATGGGTAATTGGATAATTGGATAAGGGCGTCTGCTAAGAAATAAATAATAATAATAATAATAATAAAGAAAATGTTCACTTGAGGAGCCTAGAGGGGAAACATGGAAGAAAGAAGGGTTATGCTTAGCAGTTCTGGCAGACCTATAGAACATGAGAGGTAATGCATTGAATTGCTTGTGCGTGCTGCATAGCATGGCCTCTAACCCTGCTTGCCATTGAACAGATTGAGACCTCCTTTTTGTTTTGTTTTGGCAAACGGAAAACCTAAACGGAGGTAGTGGGTTGCAAATTCACATCAATGAAAGGTGGACAACTGGGTTATATTTGTAGGGGTCTGGTTTAATTGGGGGAGTGATGTGTCGGGTGCAGGCTGCCGTTTCTCCAGTTCAGAGTTGCTTTTGCCTGTATTGCTTTGATGTGGCTATTTTAACTCGGTCAGTGCCGTACCAGAGACCTTGCCTCAGCAGTCCTCCTTACCTCGCTGTGTGCTTGTAAAGTAGTGTGCAGTGCAGGGCTATATTAAACCACTGCAGAATGGATACTGTTACACACATGTGCTAGTGGTGCTCTTCATTTTCTCTGCTTATTTTCCAGTATTCACTATTTCATTTACAGCAATTTGCTGTGATGCAGTACGGACAGTAGCTGACAGGTGTGCAGTTTTACAGTCACCCTGCTATTTCACTATCCTTTATAGTTTACAGTTGTAATGTGTACTGCAAGTCAAGCTTTGCAATAAAACAAGCGATTCAATATTCAAAACTTACACACAGATGTGACTTGAATAGAAACTGAAATAGTATTTTAATGACAGACTTTCCCCACCACAGCTGTAAGATCAAATTAAAAAAATAAGCCATCCATAACATGAATGGGTAGATCACCATGGCCTACATCAAGCATATGCACATGCTAAGATTGATGCCATGACAGACAAGAAGATGCCTCTATAGACGTTACCCCCAGAGTCCAATACTCTTATTAAATGGTGTTCAAGAATGACCAATCAGAATTTACTTACAAATGGATAAGCGGTCTTTTAGCTCTCTGGTTCAACCTTGGTGTTTGTATTTTTCACAACAGCATTTTGAAACAAATTGTTGTGTATATGTATAAGTACATGTAGAAAGTAAAGTATTTATATAACTTACCTAACTTAATGCATCTTTGCTACCGTCAAGCAATATCATTTTGCACATTGAAAGTTGCTGATGGCAAAGTTCCTGTTTCTTTTGTTTAAAAAAAAAAAAAAAAAAGTTATTTTATTCACATTCTGAATGCTTTGTAGATAAATTACGTCTCAATTTTGCAGGATTAAGAGTTTTGTTTGACAAAACTTCCTGACAAATAACGCACTGGATTTGTAGCATTTTGGTTCAATATGACAGCATCAAGAACTAACTGTACACATTACTCCCAGAACTAGTGTTAAGAGAATGTCCTTTTGGCATATTGTCTTGTGAGATGTTACACCTGGCTGAATAAACCCATATAATAACAGTTGAAATCGATCATTCACACTACGGTACAGTTCACAAGTCAAGCAACACATATAGCCTCTTTTTGTTTCACATTAACTTATGTTACTATATGCTTAACCTCTCCAAAAACACATAATAGGGAAGTAATAGAGATATTCCTATATCCCTGGCAACAGTGTAGCATATGTTTTATATTGTTGAAAATGAAAAGGACTAAAACTGTGTTTTATTTATTTGTTTTAATGTAGTCATTCCAACGAGTTAGGAATATTAAATTCAGAGTGCTACTATCTGGGACATTTATGTAATTTTGAGAAGACAAATGTGCCATCATAATGGTGTAACAGATATTTAGTATTTTGTTTTGCATAAGAGAGCTGTTTCAGTTAATGGCAGCTTTGGAGGTGATCCTTGGTATTGCCTCAAAGGGAGCTGTAATATATATATATATATATATATATATATATATATATATATATATATATATATATATATATATATATATAACACAGCTGTAATAAAAGAAAACAGATGAAGGAGGAAAAATGCAGACTACATACATTATTTATAATGTGGTTGAAGCTGTTTGTTGTGTTGCTTAGTAATACATATTGTAGTTGCACAACGTGTGATTGTGTAGAAATGGCTTGAAGCGAGAACTGCTTAACCCAATTTTAGGATGAGTTTGCAGACTAACTGGAGTTTACTCGCGGTCCCCAGGCTGGGAACCACTGGTCTAGATGTGTGTACAAACATCATTAGCTTGACACAGGGCACCTCCATACCCCACGATTCTGATACTCAGCAACTTGTGTTTTGCAAGTTTTATCACTGTTGGATAAGCTGGAAGGAATAATGAGGTGGAAGGGGCTGTCCCCTCATTTTGTCAGCCTTATGCTTTTTATCCTGTCCATGTTCGAGCTCTCAGTGGCATGTTTGATTGGTGCACAGTCGACCTTGGAAAATGTACTGCTCATACACTGCATAGCCACATGCTTATATTTCCTTATATTTCCTTGTTTCTGAGGACAGTCTGAATCAATTTGACGAAAACTGTCCACATGTACCTAAACTTACCTAAAAGTGAACTTCATGTTTGAATGATTGACATTGAACTCCAGACCTTGACACTGGCCCTGACCTAAGTCTCTGGGCTATTGGCCACAGCCTTGGCCTTGACTTGGAAGATCTCCGTGTGGAATCAAACACTTCAAATTGGCCTACTTCCCATCTGCTATTGGGACCAAACACAGTTTTAAATCAGTGGAGTTTGTTTACATTAGCAGCAGACCAATATCAAAAGAGTTTGACATGGGTATATGTCAGCCCGGACTGTCAGATAATTGTCTTTCCAAGTCTTGTTAATTTAGGGAGATGATCTAATGAGCCTCCAGTGCACGTGCTGCTTGAGGCAGGTTCAGTAGCAAACCCTGTACGGCAGAAAAAGCAGGCAGAATAGAAGACTGTTGAAGGAACATTGAAATTGGTGATCCAGATCATCCAAATCATTTTTCATCCAATTGACTCCTTCAGTCAATTCCATTCCGATGTAGTACTTTGTTTCAACTCCTTCCTTAATGACTTCATTGACCCTGCTGAGTGAAAGAGGCAAGGATGCCTATTCCTGACCTAGACAGATAATGGTATTTATGAATTGACATAAAGCCATTGACTCAAGGGGTTGTGTAACCCTTCATGGCCCACTTGATCTGAAATGACCAAACTGCAAATATACCAACAAAGTGATTTATAGCTTAGGCTATCTTTGACCTTTTGTGCAATGATAATTTGCAGATTGGATTGGAGACTGCAGATTGAGCTAGCACCAGTAGAGTTTGATATTGTAGCTCCACAAAGCTGTTTCATGATGTAGATGGAATGTGGAATTCAGTGCTTTCCTCTTATACCCCCGGAGGCGTGTACACGAATCAACCTTTTTTTAACAAGCTATCGGTGCTCCAAGTACCGTAGCGACCATTTTGATCACCATGGCATCATTTTAACCCTCGGCATCTTTACACACACTAAGATTCTTGCTGAAACTACTTCTTAGGCACATTACCGTTCACAGAGTGAAGATATTCTAATTTAAAGTCTATAAAAAGTATTTCTTGTTTGCTGTTTTTGAGTTACATGGTGTGATTCGTTTGCTTGTATGTGTTTAATATTAGAAAGTGCATTGCTAGTGTTGTGCCAGCGCTGTGATTGAAAGGATCTTGAGCTGGTAATTATAATCTAAGGGTGAGGCTTGTTAGTTCACACTTTAATAAGTGAATAGAAATTCTGAGCCAAAATGTTCTCATGGTAAGAAATCATTACGTTCATTAAAATTGCCTTTAGGGGGAAAGTATGTGCTTGGTTAAATATGAGGAATTTTGGACTTAAAATTATCTGAATGATGTATGGAGGCAAAATACTTATTCCTTGTTTTAATTGACTTAAAGTATGTACTGTATGCATATCAACTAAGATATTTTTCAGTACTTTCTACTGTTTTTTTTAGCAAAGTACATATGTAAATCTGTGTTCATTACTGCTTTTTATGTACATATTTCTTACCATTGAAAACATATTTTTGGGGAGCAGAACACTGGTAGACATGGGTACAAATGAACTATTATCAATTAGGGGATTTCTTTTAATTCATATATAAATTCTCGCCACTTGTTGTAAAGTATTACCTTGCAGTCCCTGCTAAACATATTTAAGAAGATGCTCTGTTAGTTGCAGTTCAAAACTGCTGAGAGGGCTTAAATCTCCTTAACTGAATATCACAAACAGGCTTCGCCAATACTGTGCGGGCTGATGGTGTCCAGGTCTTGTGAGAAATACAATTTGGCAAGTAGCCAAGTAGACAGAAGTCAGCTAATCACTTCCTTGGTCCCTGCAGGAGATGGGATGGGAGCAGCCAGGGAAGTAAAGCAGGGAGATGTTGACCTTGATACAGTTTATTACATCCCAACCTCCTCTCTCTCTCTCTCTCTCTCTCTCCTCTCTCTCTCTCTCTCTCTCTCTCTCTCTCTCTCTCTCTCTCTCTCTCTCTCTCTCTCTCTCTCTCTCTCTCTCTCTCTCTCTCTCTCTCTCTCTCTCTCTCTCTCTCTCTCTCTCTCTCTCTCTCTCTCTCTCTCTCTCTCTCTCTCTCTCTCTCTCGGGAAGCAGTGGTTTCTATTTTCCTATGCCAGTGTGGGGCCTGGCTTCAGCAGACAGCGGAACATGTTGTATTTCAGAATTAACTCCTCTGTAATTCAGGATAATTTAATTCCTGCAAGAAGTCTTTCCTAAATTAGTTTTTTTTTTTTTTTTTTTTTACAGGGGTATAGCTGTTTATGCACAGTGTTTCCAAATCCAAAATGAAATATCAAAAAGGTTTTTGCCTGTACCAGGGGCATGCAGTCCTTAAGATCCGAAGCCTACCATTAGTGTTTTTGTATGCAGCATTCGTTTGTATGAGACTACATGTGTACAGCTTTTCTGTGTATCTGAAAGACTTTCAATATTGAATAAATCATCTTGCACAGAGCATGTACTGTATAAACACTACAGCTGATCTCTGTATTTCACATGCATGTCTTTGAAAATACTGCAGTTAAATGATTAGGAAAAACAGTAATGACCGGTTTCACAGACCCTGATTAGCTCTAATTCTAGACTGCATTGCCTAAGATGATATTAGTTACAGTACAGGAAGTGCAAGAGCTAATCAGGGTGTGATACCAGCCGTAAGCATTTTACACTTGTAAAGCATTTAGACAATTTCTTTACAGTTCCCGGGGGAATAAAAGATTCCTGCTATACAGTATGCTGATGCCAAAAAAAACGGATTGTATGCATTTGGCCAATATGACCATAGGCTGATCTCAAACAACATATTTTGATTGAATGTCCTAAATTTATCTTGGCTTATTTGGATATTCAGTTCAAATTGAATCTGAATTTTTATTCTGCTTTATTACTTGCCTGAACTTTCATTAATGCTTGCTTCCATCGGTCTGTGCCTTTTTTTTATTTTTTATTAATGATGGGGTTTGTGCAGTGAAAAAACAATGCAGAATGCCTTTGGTTAACCCATTTGTTTGCTTTCAAAAGTTGGACAGCGTTAGTTTTTAAGCCTGTTGACAGCAGGGGTAGCATAGTTACAGTGTTTGCTGTTCAAGCTCTCATCTTTTGAAGCAAGAAAACAGGTTAGTTTACCTTTGAGCTCAAGCAGCAACAGCAGATCTCATGTGGTGGAATACAGGTGAAAGGGTGCAGAGAAATGGATTAGCAGATACGGTACATCCTGTTCTGATGTATATGGCACGTTTCTGACCAGTTTAAGCGGTGTGACAGCCGTGTGCAACTATTCAGCAACAATCCTCATGATAAAGTAAAAGGATCTCTCTGACTTTAGAAAGGACAGGATAGCTGTGTACAACCTTCATGACTCCACATTTGATAATGAAAACAAAGTTCAAGTTTTCTGTGCACTAGATGGTCCTGACTAATATAAAGACACTTTGGCAGATCTAGCCTACGTTGCATATGTCTGTGGCAGGCAAATAATATTGAAGAGCAGCTCTTGAACTCCCAGTCAAACACCTTAACGCTGTCTTAGCAAGTAATAGACTTTCAAGTGTCCTGTTCTGTCTACTCCTCCAGGGCCTTGTTGTTTTTCCAGTTTGTTTACTACATCCTTAACAGTAGCTTCACAAGCTTGCTTTGTGACCACATCTGCAAACTAAACTGACGTGTCCCTGCTGTACCGGCAGCTACTGTCTGATAATTCCACTGTTGTCCTCGGCAGCAAAACAGAAAATTAAACAAAAGAAAAAAAAAGAAACTCCCCTCTTCCGTTCTTGGGATTAGCTTTATCTACGAAGCAGATTATTTTTGAGTTCAAAGCAAAGCACACATTAGTGAACCTAATTTATGTGGATGATACTTGAAAGTGAACATGCTGTACTATTAAAACCCATTAGTTGAAATTCTGGTCTTTTGGAGTCTTTTTTTTTTTTTTAAGCTTGTAAACAAATGAATTGATAAACGGGGCCTTCAGTGTGTTTCTCCATTTGTACAAAGCAAAAAGCTGCCGTTAAAAACTATTCAGTAATGTTCTCGCTTTCAATAAATCCTGTTCTATTTTAGTCAGCGCAAAAGAAATGAATAATCTGACCTGTCCTGTCGAGTCCCACAGTGGTGTTGAAAGCTAAGCTAATCGCCCTAAAGTTCATGCCAAGAATGTTTCGCATAGCTGAACATTTTACTGTGCCTCTAGGTAACGACCAATTTGAACTCCTAACTGGGTTTACTTATCTTCAGTTTTGACTTACTTAAAAAATGATGGCAAATTGCAAAAATGGTTCTGTGTTAAATGTAACCTCGTCCTACCAGGGGCTGCCCTTTTAGGGCTAGTGGTCGTCTTAGCTTTGGTGTCGGAAGGTCTCGCAGTACACTGCTTTAGAACGTAATGGTTCAGATGGGAGCATTCAAAATGGTGAGGGAATCCCTGTAGTTAAGCTTGAGAGGAAGGAGGTATTTCATCTGAACAATTCCCCTGCAGCCATTGCTTCCCATGCTACGTTAACAGCAGTGCTGGGAGAAGTAAGTAAGGAGGGAGGAGTTGATGCCCCAACTTTATGGCTTGCATTGAAGAATGTCCGTATGGAATCAACTTGTTCTGTCCTGGAGCCAGGCTGGGAGCAGATGCTCGCTAGAGGATGCACTTTTGAAAATAAGTAAAACATTTTAAAGAGCTACTTTCAAAATCTTCCTTTTGAAAATGCATTTCTTTTCTTCTAGTCAGTGTATTGTCCAAACCTGTTGTGCAAATGCTGTTCTCAGAAGAAAAAAATGATCTGATTTTTTTTGTTTTTTTAAATGTAATTTATATATTTTTTTTAAATTCTGATTTGATTCATACAGAGACAAGGAAAAAGTGCTTACTCCCTAGATTGTGCACTCAGACAAACCCTGGAAGGGGTTTGTTTTTGTTTATTGAGTTAGGAGCTGGGAGTAATTGGAGGTCTCAAAGCCACACAGACATCTTTGTAGTTCTATCAAATTGTTTACTTTTCCTTTCAACCGAAGGGCAGTTTGCCTGGATTGACCATATTTAACTGAAATGCTCCTTTGTTTAAAAACCCAAGTGGCTGAGTACTGTTTGAAGACCACCTGCACTTGTTTAAAATATTTAAAATGAATAATAATAAATTGCATAGGTGACTGAAAACTTTGACTAATCCAGTTATTCACCAGTTTTGTCCAGTCGACAAAGCAGAAGATGATGAATGCAGATCTGTTTTCCTGAATTATTTTTAAAGCCCCAGTGAGCCATGAGGGAACTCCTATGCTACTGTTCTGGAATGCGTTAGTTTGGTTGGCCTCTATTCTATATCTCCATTCAGATCTCTCTTGAATTTGACAGCAGCAGTATTTCAGTCCAGACTTTCCTTCCTGTATTCCCACACCTCTCTTGAACCACCAACAATAGCACTTTGGTGATTCTATTGTCAAAGTCAAAGGTGTTGTGCCCCATGCGGTTTTAAAGAAGCGTTTTGCCTTACAAGCCCATATCTCTTTTGGCAAGTCCATTAAAATGGTATTTGTGTAATAAAAGCCAGTGATGAAGATCTTTTATATCACGTCAAAGCTACAGTCTGTAGAAGAAGCATGCTCTCAGACAGGTGTATGTGAAAACAGCCGTGTAAACCGGACTGGGATCAATTTCTTTTTAAAATCAATTTCCACTTTCATTTTAATCAATTCCAATTGTTTTCTTGGTGAAATGTAATAAGAGAAATGCCAATTGTATCCGTTTTTAGCTTACAGAATTTATACAACAACCCTTCTATGTAAGTGTGGAAAGATTTATATTGGGTTCCTAAAATGCTGTGACCCCAAGCCACAGTCTGGGAATGTTTGTCATTCTTCTGCATTCCACTGTGTATGGGAATTGCCAGACTGGCCATATTTTTAGAATTAGCTCCTTCTGATTCTTATCAACCCTCCCTCAGTCCCTCTGGCCTTTTAAAACAAGGAAGTTTCTCCTGTGATTCCAGGGTATTTTTGGAAGTTAATGAAAAGAGAGAAATCTGAACCGCTTGCCCTTATAAGGCAAGTCTGGAGGCAGCCATGTGGAAATGCATGTGTTATGAACACTCTAAAGTTTCTGCGTCTCTTGAAAAGGATTCTTCGCATATTTTTAGTCAGTCCTGTCTGGCTGAAGGTACATTCTTGACTGTGGAAACCGGAGGGGGTGTATCTTGGTGGGTCTGATGTATACAGTGTCTGCTGGAAAGTCCTCAGGTTCTTTTACAGGGTAGTGTCAAGTTTACAAAGGAGGGTTTTACTGAGGCTTGTGTTAATGGGGTCAGACTTGACTAAATCTCTGTAAAGATCTGTAATTGCATTTTGTTCATGTTTACTTGAACTGCATTACTTAACTAAGCAAGACGGAATATAAATATAACTTATAATACAAAGATGTATTCTTATAAAAATGATAATAAAGTGGTAATTTCAGTGTTCAGTATGGTGTTTAGCTTTACCAGATGTGATAACTATTAAACTATAATATGGGGTATCTGAGATGTAGTATTCCTACTGTATATGTGCATATAGTAAATAATATGGTGGAGGATATGCCTATCTTGCTGTATCTTACAGTTAAAACTTGACTACAGTGAGATCTAATTGGTCATGCCTGTAGGGCAGCAGTGTGGAGTAGCGGTCAGGGCTCTGGACTCTTGACCGGAGGGTTGTGGGTTCAGTCCCAGGTGGGGACACTGCTGTTGTACCCTTGAGCAAGGTACTTTACCTAGATTGCTCCAGTAAAAACCCAACTGTATAAATGGGTAATTGTATGTAAAAATAATGTGATATCTTGTAACAATTGTAAGTCGCCCTGGATAAGGGCGTCTGCTAAGAAATAAATAATAATAATAATAATAATAATAATAATAATAATAATAATAATAATAATAATAATAATAATAACTAGCAGCCCTAACAGCCAATGTGTATTGCATTAGATTCCTTGATGAAGGTCCAATACACACTGTTCTGTATGTTACAATTTCGTCAGTCTACGTTGAAACTGCATTAGTTTCTTAATGAAACAAAAGTTTGTTCTTGTGGTTTAGGGTTGTAAATTGGAACTTGCTATTAATGTGCAGTAAGCCTGCATCTGGGGCGGGTTTAACATATGTTTATGGATGAAATCAAATTGAATATTGTGCTTTTATAGGGCGTGATCAAAGGTGGGGAAAAAGTCAGACCTTGAACAATTAAGCAAGAGAGAGGGTGTGAAATGTCTTTACGTTTTTACACGACTCTCCTGGTTCAGGTTATTCGGGTTATTTAGCTGTACAGCAGTATCAAATTCTTCTACTAATCCTTTTAGCCTGTGCGTTTGTCATCGCCTTCAGGAATGGCTTCTTGTTGTCTTGCATTGTAAGCCTCAGAAGTTGACAGGTGGTGTACCGTGATGGGCTTTTCTGTACAGAATATTTCAATCTTTTGTAACCACACATATTTTTTCATTTTGATTTGTTTTTATTGACTGAACTTTCGCCCTTGCAGGAAGAAGGAAGTCAAACTTTAGGGCGTTAAGATCACACACAGAAATAAAACCCAGATATTATTATTATTATTATTATTATTATTATTATTATTATTATTATTATTATTAATAACACTATGTAACACAATTTTTGTTCCTGGGTAGTAAGTGTTATTTCCTAATTTCCACATGATGGGAGACTACATTTGGGGGCTGATTCGTGAAAGTGATTTACAGTATAATCGTAAATCTCGAAAAACTACTCACTTTTAAATCTTTTGTAGTCATTTTTGTATTACTTTAGTATAAATACATGTTAAGTTGGATTCATATGTTGTTTTTTTCTGACTTTATGTGAACGAAAAGACACAAATTTGCCAGTTTTCTCATTGGAAATAGGTAAATTTCAAAATATCACTGTCCTGGTCACAAAAGCATAGTTTGTGGGGAATAATAGCCATTTTCTATACTTTTGAGGCATAAGCAATTAGGAAATAACACTTACTACCCAGGAACCAAAAAAAAAAAAAAAATTGTTACACGGTGTAATGAGTCATTTAGCGACTTACAGAGACTAGGGTGTGAACTGTGCATCAACAGCTGCTGCAGAGTCACTTACAATAGGACCTCGGTTGTATGCAAGAATATAGACAGAATGTTACTTCATAAAGAGCCAATGATATAAGAAGTATAGTTGCTTAAACTAAACCCTTTCTGAAGGGGCAAGGTGGCAGAATGTGTTACAGTAACACCGTTGTTGATAGTATTGACTCCTAACCACTCATTTCATTTGTAAATGGGGTTAAGGGTTTAGCAACTAATGCTTTAAAATCCATTTGCTACCTTTTTAACTAGCTTCTGTTTCCATTTGTTATGGACTTTTTCGTTATGTAGTTTGGCTTTCCATTTCAGTTTTTTAAACTTTACACTAAAGATACACTAGTACATTAACTCATTTGTATGATATTTAACAGGATTATTAAGCATGGCAACACTGAAGTGAGTTAGGGGGAGCTACATTATTCATACTGATTATAAATTCCAGTCCTCATTCAAGAACCGTTTGTCGAACTGCAGGAAGTTGGTAAGTCCTGTGTTAGGATCCACAACTCTATCACAATACATGAAGCTGAGAGTGTTTCAAACAATCACATTGCAGCCTTCCTGTGCTTTACATTAACAGCACCCTAAAAACCTCCTGTAAACCAGCAATACTATAACTGCACTCGGGTGACTTTACTGCCAATTGGTTTAAATGATTTCGCTACTTTACAAATGCATACGGGTAATTTTGGCTAAGAAGTACTTCACAACCTAAACCTACAATTCCGTTCTAGGAACCAAAATTGTACTTTGTGAAATGTGGAGGTACTGTAAGACTGTTGTTACTACAGGGTTATTTGCAGTGCTTATTACACTGCTCATCTTCTATTTGAAGTTTTCCAGATAGCAGTCAGTTGTATCAGTCTGTAGCAGCAGACCCTGCTAGCAGAGTAGGGGTGGTTTTTACACTCGTTGCAGTTCCCGCGGGGGTGAGGACCGGAACTCCAAAACAACACAACACTCTGTTTAATAAATCTTGTTCGCTGAAAAAACAGCAAATTTCAATTGGCTAAACACAAAGCACCAATGTGCGTGCAGTAAAATGACTGTTGGAACAATATTTATTTTGATTTCATGTTCATGCCATTCTATTATATTCAGCAGTGCAGCACCAATGATTAGAATTAATAAATAATAATAAAAAAAAAGTTTCTGGTCCAACAAACAGTTATAGATGATGATTAGCTAGACATTGATTATTTCCAATTCTCATTTTTTACATACAAGTTGAATTAAACAAACGCAAAAGGTTTGCAAAGCGCTAGAGAATGTTTATTACTTGTGGCAGCAGGAGCATGATTTTATATAAACATGATTTCACTTTTGATTACATGCTGGCTTGTTAAGGGAACCCTGTGAACAAAATCCGCAACATTTACTGGAACAGTCAGCAATAATATATCCATGATTTATCAAACTATCTGATGTAATTAAATGTAGATCCATGAGTTCTGAGTCCTGCAGGGATTTAGGTTTTCTCTGTGTTTCAAGAAGGGTTATTTAAATTGTCTGTGGCTTTCTACATGTTGTATGAATTCCTTGGCATGTATAAATTGTAACATGATTAGTTAATTCCTTATGTGCTTAAAGTAATGGTACTATACCTAACAAAATGGCCTGTTCTGCACTTCCAGACTCTTAATTGGTCTTAAGCTTTGAAAGAAGCATTTTCTAGTTAACACAGAGTTTCATTTTAAAAGACTGTATCTGGTGCTACACAGGGTTAGAAATCTGTTTGCTGCCAATGCTTTCAGCTAGTGTTGCACTTCCTTGGTCATTTCACCTGGAGAGTGAAATTGTCCCCCACCTTTTCTTCTGGCTGCATGGAACTCAAGTTTTCAGCTAGGTGGGGTCCCATTACCTTTGTCACAAAGTGAATGAAAAGCGTTCTGGCAGGAAAATGTGCTGGATCGAAGGGATAGTGAAAAATAAATAAATCAGTCCACAGCACCATAAGGTACCAGCACTGTGAGAATATTTGTATGCTAATGAAATGACGTTTTAGAATCCGTGGTTCTTGCCCGTAGCTTTACCAGATGTAGGTACAAATGTGGTTATACAAAGCATGGGTTTGTACTTGGGAACGGGTAAATAAACATGGTTACTCAAGTTCAGTGGCAGCTCTGCTCTTGTCACGCATGTGAGCTCCTTAACCCTGGGCAGTGGAAATGCAGCTTTTCCCAGACAGGTGACTCAAAGAATCAGCCAGCCTATTGAAGTGATGCTATTTGGAACAGATCGAAATAGGAATCCGAAAGTAGCTGTAAAATGTTAAATGCGTTTGTTATTGTTATTTTTTTTTTACTGTAATAAATATTTTCTTTTTTCTTGTCACATACAGGCCCCAGGACTGACCATATTAAAAATGAAGATTCAAATCTTTGCACCTGTGAATTTTCAAATTATGCAGCAGTAACTCATACAGGTTAGTAAGAGATATCTGTATTATGTATTTAAAAACAATCCATATTATTATAAGTAATATATCAACAAAGACAAGTTTAATACTGGAGATGGGTTTTGTTAGTCAAATACTTTTAAAAAAAAAAAAAAAAAAAAAAAAAAAATGTGTACACATGGTTAGTTGAATTAACCCAGTTCAATTAAAACAATCTCTGAAGGAGACTTTAAAAATCAGAATGGTTCTTTTGGAGCATTCATATACGCTTTCAAACAAACCGGACCGCTCGGTTCAGAATGGGCCCCTTATTGTATTGGGCGCATGTGTAGAAGTTAAAATTACAGTCGCTCGCACTCTCACTACCCGTCATTATCTGGCCACCTGGAAGTCTATAGTCTGATTTATTGCTGTTTTTTTATGACTTCTTGTAGCTCTTAAACTGAGTTCCATGGGGCTGTTATTAGGGGTTCAATCTGTATAACTGGATTAAAGAAGCAGCACGCCACCTTTTTTATTAAGCTCAAACTAAAAATGACTACCCCACTGAAATATGTGGCTCAGTATTGTTGTGTTTTATATTCTGAAAGAAATATAAATGTGTATATATAATAAACTCTCCCCTTTAAACCTGGAGGGAATCTGAAGATGCTCAGAGTATATATTGATAAGATTATTGTGCTACTCTAAACATGTAACGATTTGAGGACCTGGAAGAAGCACCCAAGTAATATTGTAATTTGGAACACAGTGCATATTACAGCACGGGAGTTCTGGTAACTTATTTGACTATTCTCTGCCAATAAAGTTCTGGAACTAAAAAACAAATTACATTTTGCTGCAAGCGTAACTTTAAGGTAAATACAAAAGTAAAGCATTTCTACTTATAAAACTAAGTAAATCAAAAGTGAAAAGCAGTACTGTTTCTGTGAGATTGTCAGATTGAACTGTACTACCCAATAAGATACAACAATAGGAATACAGTCCTGTCTACTTATTTGGTTACGACTTCACAAAACTACAGTACATGGAAATGTCAGGAAACCAAACTATACATTAACAGAACGTAAACCAACAGGACCCAGTTTGGTTAACAGAAGCACTCTGCTAAGGCTTTGCGGTCTGTTGTACCACACAAGACAGGGTGACTGGTACATACTTTATATAATCAAGTCATTTTGAGAAAATCTAATTAATATTACTATCAATAGAGTGAGAAGCCAACACATATAGTACAAAACATAAATGTTTGTGAATTGAAAACTAGATTTTTCTTACATGCTGTATGTCTTGCAGTGATTTGTATCTCCTCTGCTGCTTTTGAAACTGTTTAAATGTGTTCATCCAGTGAGTCTCCCCTGGTGACATTTAGCTATAGAGAGACTGTGTTACAATCCTCTTATCGTCTATTAAATACATGAGCCAGAATGTTCAGACCTAAACTACAGGATCCCACTCAGAAAGATGCATCAGGATAATTGATAAGTAAGAACACGCTGTCAGCTAGCCAGGGCTGGCCTGGTATAGTCAATCTGGAGCTGTTTGAGCTGAAAGACTATTTGAAGTTGCTGGCAGGTGTACAGTTGTGCCCTTGAGTAGTGTCTTTGGGTTTAAATGAAAGCCTCACCTGCTCTTAGCTGCTCCTCTTGGACAGCAGTATTGTTTTATTTTTAGGGGTGATTCGGAATCCAGACTGCCACGATCACATATTTAATATTTTGGGATTCATCCAACTGTAGACAAACCAAAAGCAATAATGATGATATTCATCAAAACTCTTTACTTTGTGGTTTATCAAGTCCTACGGACCCCTCCATGGAAGATTTTTATTTTTTATACAGTCAATAACCCCCATGGCCCTGCATCAGTGCCAACAGTCCCAGTAAGGCTCCCCCATCCTGATTGGTCCCCAGGATCAGTCAACTGAATGACACACTACAATATTGAGCTAGAGTCAGTATTAAATGTGAATATCAAAGAAGGTGCTGCAGTATTCATTTTGTATGACTGGGTGTTTTTAAAAATATAGATGGAACCATTACTCCCCCTAGTAATTCTTCTGTGTGGGAAATGGAAGTAAATGATACAGTAAGCCTTAGTTGGGAGCCTTGGTTGCAACTTCTCTTGTAAAATCCTCCGAATCCTTCCCCACCCTATTGCACTGTCACCATGTCTAATCAGAGCACAGGAAGAGCATCGTGCTAGGCTGGGAGCACTGGTTAGCTCTTCCCCAGCACTGTGCTGCAGAGGAGAGGGTGTTAATCACAGGCTAGGTGGAAGTGACTCACTGAGCAGCAGCACAGTCAAGTGACTTTGTGCCTTATTGGTTCGGCTATCCCGTTTCAAGGTTTAATGTATTGGTTATTTTACTTAATTCTCCCACAGAGCTTATCAGATTTAGCATTTCCGTGTTGAAAACTTGGTACAGACTGAGAGGGGGTGGGGGGAGCTATACAGGACAAGCTGAAAATAGAATTGTTCTCAAGAATAATAAATATATCGGCCAATTTAGTAACTGTTTACCCTGTTGCTTTTTAATGTGTTTGCTGTATTTTAATCAGATCATAAGATGTTAACCTAGAAAATGTCTTTTTTGGCATTTTCCCCCCCATTAGAACCTGTATAAAAAATAAATAAGAACATTTATAACAAAATAAATAATTTACTAACTAGAGGAGTCTGAGCTCATACGGTTCCTAGTAGCTGATTGATATCAAAACTTTGTCACAAGTCTTAAAAGTGATTCTGCCTCAACAGCACAACAAGGTAACCCATAAACCATGGGATTCTAAAATGAATGAAATGAACCCTCTCAAAGGAAACCCTTTTTTAAATGGTCTGGAGGATGAAGGACACTTGTAAGTGGTAGTGTAGTCCAGAGTGGAGCGAAGGCCTGGATAAGGGAGTGGGCTGTCAGTGTTCGAAGAGTGCGTTTCCCACGGTCATAGCGGCATTGCTCTGCTAGTTTTCCTTTCACAAAATAATCCAAATGTAAACATGCATTATGTAATTGTGGTAATTGAGAGGTGTCATTGTTGGCACTGTAGCGTGCTTAATACATTTCATTAATTCTTTTAATGTTTAACCTGAAATGTCACATGCCCAGTTTTACAGCTGGGCACACAAATTTGGGATAATTTCCTCAGGTTGACTCCTAACAATCTCCTCAGAGGCTCTAGATACTTCCTGTACTTTTTTACTGTCCCGCACATACACCCCCTAGCCAGTTTTATTAGGACCTGTTTCCCTGATTTGGAATGGCATCACCCTGGTGTGGGGCATGTTCCCCTGGTATAGCCTGGGTCCCTTGATTACTCTCAAAGGCAGGAAATGACATTTACTTAAGCAGCATTGCCTCTTTTATTTTTATTTTTATTTTATTGCTTGTGTCTTAACAAAACCAACACGCCTTGTTGGATCGTTTGGTGTCAATGAAGAGCTTATGATTTCAGGCTGGTTTCACACACTCCAAATAGATTGGTGCTAATCCAGTTAGTGAGACTAGCTGTTGGGTTTGACTGTGCTTGTACGGGAGTCACGCTAACACATGGGGCGAGGCGTATTGCCATCTCCCATTGCAACCCACATGAGAGTCAGAAATAAGCATTTTAATTGTTTTGTATTTGGAATGCAGAATGTTTTAAGCAATTACCGGCTCGCCTAAGAAACTATTTGAATGAATGTAGTGCATGTGGCATTATAGGTGTGACACTATTTAGATAAGTACCAGTACGGCATGTAATCATAGCAACGTCATCCTGTATTTATTAAAAACAGGTCTGGCAGGGTCATCTAATATGACAGGTAAAATATTAAGTGCTGCCCTATTTGTAAGACATCATGCAGAATTCCTTGTGCTAAAACTGCGCCGCACCAGATTCCTTTAGATTATGTCCTCTCTGTTGAGTTTGCCTGCTTGAATGACTGGAACTGCCTTCCATGTAGAATATTCTGGATTCCAGTGCTGACTCGTCTGTTCTGTTGCTTTCTCCGAGAGTTCTCTGCTGATTTGCTTTACTGTCTTTGAAATACCGAGCTGGCTGGATATCGGCTCATCTTCGTGATGTGGTCTGTATATGTTTTCAAAGGGTGGTGGTTGTGCTGTAGTTGAAATCTGCTTTCTGTGCAGTTTGAGAGGGATCTGTTTAATTCTCAGATGTCTGAAGTATAAGTCATGTTTTCATAGGTGTGTGAATAAAACATTGCATATCAGTCTGAGCTGTTTTTACTGTAGAATTTGTGTTGTAATGATCAGAATATTATCAGTAATTTCTGGTTCATTATTGATTATCAATTTTAAACTACTTCTCATTTCCATCAGTAATAGTTTAGAAATAATAATAATAATTAAAAAAAAAAAAACACCAAAATGATTAAAATGTTGATTTATGTTGACTTAACCAAAGAGCAGTACAGAACTATTTAACCAGTAACATTCACACTGAAGAACTGCAAAAATATCGATCATAGGGGTCTGGATTATAAATGTCCAATTATGTAGTTTACTCAAAAACTACACCTCTACTCTGGGCAACCAGAAACACTACTCTTTACAAAAAGCCACATACTGTATGTTACACTTTCTAAATCCGATAGATGCTAATTAGGCAAATAAAAAACAAAGGGTTCTGGTGAAAAGGTAGCCCTCCTGAAAATGAAGCCAAGTATTCCAGAGTCTTTACCTGTACGCTGCCTGAGCCTGATACTGTAGTTCAGATCTGTATTTACATATAAATCCCACCCAGTAATTGGGAGACCGAGAGATCAGGTTGAGGTATTTAAAATATTCTCATCTCTGAGGATATCATTCAGTCCCCTCAGAGTTCCTCGTTCACGGCAGGATGATTGCATTGATATCGAGTCAGGTTCTGTGATTTAGATTCAATATGACAGTTCAGTTTAATTAGACAGCAGCTCCTGTGGGGAGTGGAAATCCTCAAGTAAATTTAAGATGGTGTTCAACGACTTTTGTCGTAATGTGTTTCGAGCGTGCATGTACAATTTCTAAAACATTTATGTACTCAGAAAGCCTGTTAACCACATAAGAAATAACGATGTAATCAGAACAAGATATTGATGGATTTACTGTGGTGCCACTCTTCCAGTGCTTCACGCAGACAGATATCCTTGCGTTTCAACCAGCACAGTAAGAGCATTGCTTTGTGAAGATAGTTTCATTAAGGCAGTCTTGAGTTAGCAAGGATCACAATTCTTCAAGTCCCAAGGTACTGTGGAAGTAATACGTGTCTCAGAACACGTACAGAAAACAAATATTTAAAAATTTAAAAAAGTGTGTAGCTGCTACAGTACTGTATTATGTTATTCAAAGTTTTAGAATTGCCTATTTTTTATTTATTTTTTATTTATTTTATTGGATACTACTATTGTGGTATTGGCTCCCTTGTATTTTGAGCTAGTTATTGTGTGTGTGTGTGTGTTTACATGTGCTTTTTAAATATGTGCTTATGATAGTTATCTAATACTGCAGAACTCCTTCAATATTAGAGGTGGAACAATATTATATTATTGTGATATTATTGAGAACTACGATCGAGGGAGAAAGTCACAATTAATGGGAGTTCAAATTAAAAACCAATGAGAATTTTATCATCGACCCCAATTAGATTTTGGAGCAGTGTGGCAGTTTGCAGCTCTCTTTATGGAAAACCTGAAATACCATAACTACGTTACTGGCAGCTTTTCAGTCTGTCACCCTTGACGTGATGTAGGCTACCTCCCACACATCCCTTCTGACACACAGCTTTTTCTCACATACCTTCACCTTATCTCACGCAAGCATGTGAGAGGAGGTGCTTTCCCATGTAAAAATCATTGGGAATGTGTTTTTTTTTTTTTTTTATACGTTACTGAATCCACCAATTGTAATTTCAAGCTCCAAACTTTAGAGAGTCTATCAAAATGGAAGAGCCATACTTCTCTTCAACCCAAAGCCTTTACAGATTCTCTGTCTGTGCTGTACATAGTGCTGCTTTGAGGACAGATCTATGTGACCTGCATTACTATGACATCTGTCAGGAGAGTAAAAGTTATGCAGTATCTAGAACACACATTCTCAGCAGTTTTAAACAGCAAGCCAATATGCTTTTTAGTAAACCAGCTCCTTTTATTAATTGATTATTTGTTACACCGTGTATTTCACAGTTTTCTAACCTTTTGGTGTTGTAGTTTCAGAAACCAGTTGACTTTTAACCTTTTTATAAGAAAGTGCCTCTGGTGTCTTGGCTGAACTCTGCTTGAACATAAAAATGCTGCAATAGTAGGCCTTTCTCTCCATAAATCACAGCTTCTAGTTCTTTTCAGCTGTCCTTGGAGCTAATTGATATGCTGAGGTGAGGCTGGCTGTGTTCAGGAGAGCATGTGTGAGCTTGTTGTTTGGCACTGAATCGCAGTTATCTTCAGGTATTTGTACCTCAGATTTGAGGAACGCTCTCGGAGCCAACGCTCTGACTTGTAATCTACCTTTAATTCCCTCTTTTAATAGCAGAAATACAGAGTGGGTGACTGTAACTTTACCTAGTCCTCTAAATGTACACCTTGATGTGTTTGTTTGATATTAGGCATGTGGGTTGCATGGCATTCACAGGTGTTGTATACTTTTGGTAGTGTTCTCTTTTATATGTATTGTCCTATAAATTGATTTCCCTTGTCTTTAGTGCCAAAAAACAAACCTTCCATGCTGCAGTCATGCTGCAGTGCTGTTTTGTAGTTCTATCGAGCATTCTGCAGTGCTGCTGTGGGAACATAGAAGACTACACCTCCCAAAATGCAGTTCTGCTGCAGTGATTGTCTAGTGCCAGTTGTTGGTGGTAGGGATGAGGGCAATGCTAAAATGAGACTTTGTGCCTACCTACTGGGGGTGTTAAGAGAAATACCAGACAAACAGGGAAAGAGTGGCTGCAGATTTTCTGAGCCGAGTTTACAAGGTTTTGCTTCTGACAAAATCAAAACATCTCCACAAATGATTTTTTTTATAAATACTGGCCCTAATAGGATCTTATTTTCTCTCTATCTTTATATTGGCTGCCAAACTTGGCTGGATTTCCCTAGCGTTGTTCAAACTTGAAAGACGTGGTTTGAATTCAGTTTCAGAGGGCATTTATTGGTATTATTTTTCAGCAGCTGCACATGACTGGTATGAATTTTTGCATGCGACTTGCCTGAACCAAGTTTAAACACACCAGCATCCCTGAAGGCAAAGACATGGGAAGGCTCCTGGGAGCGAGTTTTATTGCTGGTCGAGTGTTGGATTGTGCATTTGTGTAAAGCTGTTAAGCTGTCAATTGTTATTGAAAGGCTGAGGTTGTAAATAGGCTTCATTAATCACAGGCAGACCCAATGATTACCCTTTAACTCTGGGGAGTTTAGAGCTGGGAGTCTGGGAAGAATTCAGATGAGCCATTTCATCCTTGAACCTCACTGCATAGCTGCCTGTCTACAAAAGGGGTGTTTTCATACAGTACAGTAGAGTGGGGCCTTTACACAAATACTTAAGCAGACTTATTTATGTATTTATGAATTTAACGGTATTTGTAAAAAGAGAAAAAGCAAAACCTCTTTTAAAAACAAACCAAAAAATAGGAATGTTTCTTGGATATCTGAGCTAATTCATCAAAAAAAAGTTTGTTTTTCCTGTTCACTTCCCCTGCTGTTCTTTTCTGAGGAAGCAATCAGCTATCAACATCTTGACCTGTAAACCCAACTGTATATTTCCTTAGATTTTAGTTTCCAAATCGCTTCTTTAAAAAAAAAAAAAAAAAGCTAACTTAACTAAATGACTGTTTATCATATCTCTTGAGGAACATTGGAAGAAATGACCCACCAAATGCAGAACAGATGATCAATTATGACTTATTACTATAGTAAAAACTAGTGTAGTACAAAGTGAGTTGGGCAGAGCAGTGTTCTGAGAGCTGAGTAGAATTTGCTCTGAGGTCCTGTGGCTTAAGAAGGACGAGACCCTCTTGAAAGGGAGCCAGAGGAAAAACCAGGAAAACGATTTTTGATGTCACTTCCTGTGTAAACTGTATGTCTGTTTGAAGCCAAGGTAAACAACAGGCTGCTGGTAGCCTCACTGGAATAAAGACAAGGTACCATTCTAATTGCAGCATTAAATAAGGTATCTGGAAGAACTGTGCTGAAACTCGCAGACCTCTTTCCCATGCCCCTTTGCTACTATGACCATTTTGGGACAGCATTGCTTGCTACTTATTCAGTGAAATGTGCTTATTGATACATGTCACATTTGAGTATTGTACAGTACTGTCATCCAGTATAGCCGATGTTATAATTGTCCAGCATCAGTAGGGCTTGAGAAGGGTGCTGCACTGCAAGCTCTTAGCAAATGCCATTGCTGCTAACAGGGAGAGCAATGCCGCTCCTGAACATTTTTAAAACCAGCTTGCATACCTCATGACCTCAATATGTCTTATTCTGCACAATGCACAGCAGTGGGAAATCATTTATAAATTGAGAGCTCCTGAACGCAGCGCTTCACATCAGTAAGGGGTGCTGATGGCTTATACTAAGCTCGTTTTGGACTCAGGTGAAGCAGGCATATCCATTAAATTTGTGGAAGTGAATCGTTCCGTGAACCAGCTAGTCCCGCAATCGCCTACGTAGGTAGTGTTAAAAAAACAAGGCTGCAGAGTGTCTCCCTCATAGAGGTAATGGCCAAGGCTTTTAACCCACTCAACCCACTTGAAGTGATGATTTATTAAAAGGCCTGACTATCAATTTAAAGCAGACTCTATTTAATCCATCAGAATTTACTACAGCATGACATAATTGGGTACTATATATATATTTTAGCTTGTGAGTCAGCCAATACTTTTACTAATAATTTAATGTGTGATGATCTGTGGATGAGACATATTCATATTCTTTGTGTATTTCCTGTACACTGTGACTCATCAAAGCCGTCGCACAATAAAAGCCAATGGCTCAGGAACTTGCTGGTGCCAGGGCTGGACAGATTCACTTTACACTAAAAAAAGCAGGACTGCTTCCGAACTGATCCCTTGTAATACAGTTACACGACCCCCCCCCCCCCCCCCAAAGTAAACACACTGAGGGAACGGAGTCATCCCACGGAACACCATCTTCTATTTCATCTGACCCACAACAAAGGGCAAGTGAGAGAACTGCACATCACTTAGGGATCATCAAAAAAATTATAATATTCATTTTAATATGGGGATACTTGCAAGGATGTTGCAGGCCAACTGGCTGCGCTAGAGTAACAGTCACAACAGCCACTGTACCGGATATTGTTCAGGCCACTGAAAAGCTAACCCACATAGAACTTGTTATACTTATCAATTCCATAATATCCCAATACTATTGGCTGGAATGAATGTTTCATGGGTATCGAAGCTATTTACTAACATTACCTCGCTGAGCCGAACTCTGGAGAATGACTAACTGCAGCTGGGGATTAGTATTTCATTTTAATACTTTCTTGCCTGAGGTTTTCTTTCTGGATATTCTTTAGCACTGCTGTTTGTCATTGGTTTGTGTGCGTGTGATACAGAGTACAGCATCGTGAGCCCAGTGCCAAGTTATTCAGCGTGTGTGTGTAGTCCTGCGCATTGCTGTTTGCTGTAGTAATGGATCAGCCACTGCAGTGCAGGTAGAAGGAAGACTGCAGCACTTTGCAGGATACGTGCTCGCTCTGTAGCTGTGATTTACTCTTGAGTTGCTGAGAGATTTACAAGAGGCAGAAGCTGCTGCGTCAGCACATGGAGCAGAGAAACTGTGAAAGGAGGCAACAGAGAGGAGGTGCTGATAGAATAAAAAGCAAAACAAAAACAGTAGGGAATGTTCTCAGACAATAACAGCTAGACCCCTATAATGATATTTATTGATGCAGCAGGGCCTGTGTTATGTAAACCTATAGAGACTTGAAACACTTAGTTGAGCTGAGTTGGTAATACTGGTATTTCATTAGAAAAAAAAGACTTGAATTACCTGTAAAACTTATATGCGCATGTGTTTTTTTATTAATTAAACTAGTTAGTGAATAGCTTTATTATAAATTTGTTTTTGAAGCCTTTAACTTTGGAGTAAAGAACATAATAACATTTACGAACCAGTGTATCCCAGTGAGTCACCATTAACAGCATGGCTAGGTAACCCATTCATTGCCATCCCAGTTATTGATGATTTCTCTTCTTGTCTGTTAGGTAGAAATGTATTAAATATTGTGTGGGATTCAGCAATGTGCTGCGTGTTTAGCACCTTATTGTCTTCTGATACTTAGATAGTACACAGCCAACCTATACTTATAGAAAGACAGATGTGGTGGTAATAAATAGAACACATGATGTTGCAAGTGGCTGGTGTTGAGATCAAATGGTAAATGTAGGAAAGGGATATGAAATTGCCCGCTGTGAATGAAGAAGGTACTGTAAGCATAGTGCAGTGGGAACTGTAGAGAAGTCAGGTGCTTCCTGCGGCAGTGCTTTTTATTACCTTGGTTCGTTTTTTGCAACCAATGCATTTTTAAAAGCTGCCGCATTGCTAAAAGGCAAAGCTGGCTTAACAGAGAAGCAAGCAGCTGTTTTGAAACCTTTTTGCTGCTTTTTCATCCTCCTCCTGCAGGTAACTTCTCATGCATTATTCATGAAAATCTGCTGCAGCACCCACACTGCTAATGAATGAAACATTTCATATTTTCACTGTTGAGCAAAATATAACGCCATCCTTCACTTTCACCTGTGACCTAAGATGTGGGAGTGTCATGGGGAGCATCGGGATATTGCATTCATACTCTGTACACAGCTGTATTCTGTGATTCTCTCTGTCATATTGTGGAAGTTATTATAACAAGCCACAGTGTTGCAGCCTCTGCACTTCTCTCAATGCAGTTTCATTACAGGTGGTGTACAGTAGAAGTTAACCACATCGTTTCAGCCTCTGGACTCATCAATGATCTTTTTCTCATATCCATTTTACTTGCTTGCAAACCGTTTAACATTCCCCATTGCTTTTATTTACAGACTCCCATTTCTAGTTAATTGCAAAGTTTTACAAATGCAGCCCGATTATACAGTTCTGAAGAAGCCTCTGTCTCCAAACGTAACATTTTCAACTGCTGTACCAGGTTACAGCTTTCGCAGTTTTGTTCAGTTCAGTTCAGTAGAGGGCTAATTGCTAAGTGACAGATGGGTGCTGTAGTTGAAAGCGTGTTCCTCTTCGGTTTCATCACTTGTTATGGGCAGGCAAAGGGAAGTGGAGGATGAAGTGTAGCTTGCAGTGCCTACACTGTCACTTTGCATATCTTTATTTACAAATTAATAAAATATTTACACAGGCAGAAACCTTTGAGACATTTCAAAATGTCACTAAACCCGGATTTAGGTCACTGCGCTTTCAGTACATAAAGCAAAGAGAGGTTTTATTATAAAGCTGTTATTTCACCTGGTAGGATGTTAACTTGAAGTAGTGGCTTGGGTTAACTATACCATTTTAGGATTGTATAAACTTCAAGTCACCTCTTTCCTGTCTTTGCTACGTATCCTGCCATGCTTCTAGATATAGTCTTGGCATACACAGTAGACAAGTGCCGGACTCCAATTGGTATTAAACTTGGACTACCTATTTGCTTAATGCTAATCAGGGTATATGAGAATAGCTGTTATTCAAACTGCATGCAAAGGATATTTTTGATACGGTATGCCATGCCAGCAGTAATATTGCAAACCAGTGTGCTGGGAAGGAAAGGTGGCTCAGTCCATTGATCTTGGCCTCTGATTTAATAGTTTTATATTGAATATAATGGCCTAACTCACAGCATTACAGGCTAGCAGAGGGCCTTTGAAGGGAGAAAGCTGTGCTGTGCTCCCGAGAGATGGGAAATGACTTTGCAAGAGGAGGTCTGCAGCACTGAGATGAGATGGGATGGGATTCGCATACTGAAGTGGGCTTGGAGGGGGGCTGCACAAATTGAAGGGGAACCGCGCAGCACCTCTGCCGTTTATTACAGACTGGTCCTTTACAGACAAATCTATGTGCTGTATTTGCAGCACTGTACAGTCTATACAGAAATAGGTCAGCTGAAGTTTCACGCATCTACAATATAGCTTAGAAGCTTAACAGAAATAACCACAATCTTACTTGTGATTCACTTGCAGAAGGCAATGCTGCAAATCCATCGATTTGCTGACTTGTTTTTCCATATTTTATGATATAAACATCATCACTTTTTGCACAGACATTTTCCTTTGATTTTTTTTTTTTTGCATATATGCATACTGAGTGTACGGTACATCTGCAAGCCTGGCACAATTTCACTTGGGAATAAACTCACCAAACACTGTGTTACACCTACTGTACTGCTCTGATTTCTGAGTAACGAAGAATCCCCTGAAAGAGAGCTTATTCTTTTAAATTCAACTGCTCGTATCTCTTATAGTTAGATTTTAAATGTTCCCTTTTGAGATACTGGCTTCATATTTGGTACATAACTGTATTCTTTGTTTACAACACCAATATGTGTACATTTTTGTTTTGTTTGCCTCCAAATTTGTTAGAGTTGGGCAGAATATGAAATAAGTAAAAATGGCCTGTTCACTAAAGCAGAAGAGCTGTTTCTCTCACACACATGAATATTTGTTTATTTACTTATTTTAATTGTATTGTGAAGGTTTGTGCTTGGTTTTATTTGCCAGTAAAAGAAGCATTAGTTTGGTTCAGTTCACCAGACCTTTTATAGATCTGAGACTGCTAACAATTTAAAACTACTCCAATCATGCTAATTTTATGTCCCACCAGCAGATTGCTTTTTTGTTTTTAGCTTAATCAGCAAATTGTTCAATACTGTTTTGTTTTTTCGTTTGTTTTTTTTACCCTGCGCAGGACTGCAAGCCTAACTGAGCGTTCACTTGAAATTGATTGCCGATGCCTCTAATTTGAATAGTAAATAGCTTGGCTAATCCAAACACTTTGCTCTGGAAATGGCTTACGGGTACAGTCAGTGCTTTGTTAATCTTGTATCCTCTCAGAAGGGGCTTGTGGCATCATTTAACTAATTTCTTGGAAGTACTGTAGCACAGCACATCCATATCTGGGGTTAAATATTGACCAGTTTCTATATTCATAATTTTGTGTTGTGCCATTTTATTAGAGTTGTAGGAAGGCTGTCTTCTGGATATCAGATTTTAACCACCCTATTACACAAGAAGGTTTATTTACAAGAAGTTTCTTGAATGGACAGCAGGTGGTTAGAAGCTCAGTCCTGTATACAAAGTGCTATCAGAATGTATCTGGCTGTAGAAAGATCTGTCCTTTTGCAGAGGATTCATATCCCTGTCCAGCTGCAGTGTCCCTTACTGTTTTAAAGAGATTTTCAAGAAGGTATTTGGATGTCTGGGTTTCATATTTTTTTCCTGAGCTAAACCAGCTGTAATTTAAAGCATCCTACTGCAAAAAAAAATAAACTAAAGAATGTTTCAATGAGGCATAGCAACAAAAAACATTTAAATAAAATAATTGGGACAAGAGGTACTGCTTGTGTACGTTGACATTCAGTGTAGTTTTTAGAACAACGTGTGTTGTTGTTTTTTTTCTTCTTCTAATGGAAACGGAGGCCCTAGTTTCAGCTTTTGAATCTTTACGGTAAATCCTGATTCCTTTCTCTCCTACCCTGATCTCTGCTGGCTCCTCAAGAGACACAGCATCCACTTCCTGCAATTGCAAAGGGGAGTTCATTACTTAACCTTTCCCCCTCCTCCCGCTCTGATTGCAGTCGTTTAGATAAAGATGGCTGGCACACGCTTTTCCAAGAGCAGGAAGGGAGCCATGAAAGTGGGTCAGGGAAAGCACTGGCAGGACCTACACTTGAATGGAGTTGCCAGTCCAGGGTTGAAGAAAGTTAATTCAAAGACGTGCAGTAGTTGTTGTTTTCAACATGAAATTTCAACTGAAACCACTTCCATCTGAGAAACCTGAAACCCTTTCATTTGAAATGTACTTTTCCTGACCTTGCTTGCTTGCTGCAGACTGTAGAGCCTATCGTGCGTTGTTACTGTATATTTCATAGACCCACTCTTACCATGTTTGATTAGCATTGTCAAGTAGAACATGTTTGTATTTATCTCTAATCATCTTGTTTACCAAAGCAATTTAAGCAAACAGACATTTAACATTAAACAAATATGCATGCTACCTTGTGTGGTGAGACCTGCATGGTTTGCAAGTGAGTCAATAGAAAGTTTGATTAAAGACAGATAAACAGTTGCCGATACTGTTTTTCATTATCCTAGTTGGTTACAAGCAGCTTTTGTTAAGTAGATCACTGTGACTTAATTTACAATACCCTCAAGAACCGATACTGCCCATGCCAAGTTCCAGCACAACTGGTGGACTCGTTTTTAGGTTGCATATAAACGGTATATAATGTTTACAGTGCGTGTCTATACTAATGCTGCAGGTTACTTTATACTGTTGCAATAGCGGTACGTCACCCACCGATTCTTATCTATGATGCTGTTTAATTTGAGCAGCACGAAGCAGATGAATACTGCTGGGCATCAACCGAGCAATTCGCTTTTCAGGCGATACAAAAGAGTAAAACCTGAACAACGCACATTCTGGCTATCAAGAAAAAGCCACAAAAAAAAAAAAAACACCACACAAATCATTATTTAAATATATCTGCGTTGCTTGATCTATGCCAGTACCAAAATAAGCCTTCAGATATACCCCAAGTAACTTTATGCAAGTTTATTTTGGGTTATATGTGAATACTTTTATTTTATAAATGTTTGTAACTAGATGGACTGGGTGTACGCATTGATTTCAATTTGATTCAATTAAACAAGAATTGACATGTTAGGGTTATAAACGGTCAAGTTGTATCAAGTCAAAAAATGAAGACGCTGAGAATATCCTTGTCTGACTTGTTAAAAGGTGCTTTGTTTGGGTGACAGCCAAAATATTTCCACACCCTGTCCACGCTTAACGATGTTCAAGTTGCACGTTTCTTTTTTGTTTTTTTTTATCCAATTTGAGGTTTCAGCAAAGGTAGGCTTTAAAAAGTTTTAAACATATACATGAGGAAGAGAATAAGATTGTATGTGGATTTTGTTTTTGGAGGCTGCAAAGTTGAATCCGGTTCCACGCCTCTCTCTCGCTTCTCATCTGCGTGTCTGTTTTGTGAAAGGTATATTTTTTTTACTGCATGATGTTACAGGTTTTGTGAAGAGTGCAGGAGATTTTTTTTTCAATTAGTGTGTTTGTTAGGCTAAAGTAATGTCAGCCGAGAATACCTCAATCTCTTTACACTTGTAAGTGTTACTGACACGGTGGCACGACGAGGGGAACACGATGATGCTGAATCGAGAAACATCAACCACAGCAGCCTCCAGCCAAGCCTGGGAGTGAAATTGTAAGCAATGCCAGTCAAGGAGATTATGATTTATTTACTGAGGTGCCACTTTCAGATCTGATACCAGCTATAGTAACAGAGAGCATGCATGGAAACTGCTATAAGCCCACTTTATGAAAGTTGCTGTGGTAGACACCAGGAACACGTGATGTGTCTGATGTCCACCTGCTATTGCAAGCAACTTTAAAAAGTACTTGAATACAGTTTTTATTTCCAAGCTGGTTTAAATGGGACTTGCTGTAGTCCCAGTTAGCAGTATACTAGGACAGTTTCTCCAGGCAGTTTTGATGTAAGAAGTGATCTAGCGAGTGTGTACATAAAAATTACAGGAGAGTGAGAACCACAAACTGCAAAATTATTATTATTATTATTATTATTATTATTATTATTATTATTATTATTGACAAGCAAGAACATACATCTGAAAAGCAATGCTGTAGATGAAAGTAGCACTCTGAGCTGGTTTCAAGCCTGTTCTGCACCATTGACTTCCATTGGAAATGATGCTTTTCTTAAGGTTTCCTGAGCTGTTGTCATGGTGGTTAAACAATACATGTGTTATAATAATTGGATTGCTTCATAAATAACAGCATGTTTGTACCTTCAGTGTTCCTACTGAAGTACCTTTTTTGTTCTAGTCTTCAGTTTACAAGGAAAGTGACTCACAGGATTCAGGGGTATGACACAAATTCTGACTCGGGATCAAAAAACAAAACTCCCAATGATGTGGACAACTGGGATGACAAAGAGTATGTACCCAATAGTAGTCAAGTTTGGGCTATGAGATACCAAGGTTTCAAATTTCCCTGGCAAATCCTTTTAAACTGTTTTAGTATTATGCAAAACAATGCTTGCTTACAGCCAAGCAGAATCTGCAACACATGTTGAATATATATTCAGATTTTAATACACTATATATGTATTTTTAACAGCAAACTAACAGGCATAGAATCAGATGTGTTGAGGTATCAAACTTTTCAAGCAATATTATCGGTACCTACTGTAGTTGGAGCAAGAACCTGTCAGCTTATTAGAATCCCAGCCTGTCAAACTTCAAACGTGTTTCTCTGTGGAGACCCAGGAGACTTGGGTGATAGCTTCTTTTAAAATTAGAGCACAATGGAGGTTAACTACAGCACAGAGAAGCTGAATTATTAAAGCTCTCATGCATCAATTCAGCAGTATCATTTTTTTTTATGAAAGGTTTATTATCATTCAGTAGTGATGAAACTGCTGATTTTTAATAACTGCGGTTTTATTGTAAAATTAAAACCATAGTATGTATTAATAACAACCACAAATAAATATACTACATAAAATAATGCAATAGCAACCACTGGTTAAGAAGGAGTCGTTTCCATGCAGACAGCCTTGGGCTTGTGTTTACTAATGCTGTTGCTTGATTTGATATAATTCATGCTTAGATATAATTCAACACTTTGAAATAAAAAGTAAAAATCTATTAAATAATCAACAATAATATCAACTTTGACAGTTCCTTCTCTGTACTGTTTTAAAGCACGGATGTTATGAGCTCAGCGGTAACTGGTTTGGCAAATGTATAGAATTATAGTTGAAGACGGCAAAGGGTGTTTTTGGTATTGAATTTACTTAATGGATGGCCAGTAATATGAAATGAGCTGTGTTGGAACTAAATCATGGCATCATGTGTAACCTCCAATTCAATTGTGATCCAAGGTCACCCATGGCTGTAAATATAACTATATTCTATAATTATAATAGCTGTATAACTGCATGGTTGAAGGTATTTCTAGCACAATTTGTGCAGTTTTTGTGCAATAAATGAACGTCTGTCCATGCTGTGATTGAACGCTGTATAATAAGTAGAAATTGTAATAACAAAGGACATACAGAAATGCGTTGCTGCAGTGGAAGCAGCTGTCTGTGCGCTGGGGAGTGAAAGGCTGGAAGACTGCATTTCAGAAGTGCTGTAATCAGCACTTTGTCAAACAGGAAATCCATGACCAGAGGGTGGGAGGAGGGATTGGAAGGGTGGGAGAGGCGAAGCGACACAGGGAAGGTGGTTTCCAGAGGTTGTCTTTTGCACTTAAACCACATGGTCATTAAATCCTGGCCCACTGTAATAATCTGACCACAGTAGTAAAGTCGGAAACCGTGTGCAAGAGTGAGCGAGCAGCCCCCTTCCCCCATTCTGACAGGAGCTTCTGTTAGCTAAAACCAGAGAGCTCTGTGCAATTTGCAAACCTTGCATATGTATTGCAGTGTAAATTAAGGGTATATATGTAACAGTTTACATTATTTTAATGATCTAAAGGGGTGCAGTTGCCCTCTTAACTTGTATATACTGCATTCATGTTGCTTCTGTTTCAACCAGATGTGATTTTTTTTATTGACCCTTTAACGTAACTGGAGGCATCCGAATTTTAAGCTTCAATTATAGGGCGTCTCCTTCATCGGTTGTTCACTGCTAGTATCATATCAGCGATGTTCATGACTGCACTGTACAGTAAAAGAACAGTTTTAAAGTGAACCATGTACTGTGCAAGGTTCAACCACAATAGCCTAGCAAGGTTAATATATTTGAATTATAGTACAGTATATTTTTAATGAATCCCAAATTTAGATAGCCAAAGGTCAATGCTGTTAGTTTTAAATGAAAAAATAGCATCCACTTTAAGATACTATTAAAGATACAAAAATAGTGAGAAGGATTTCTTAATGTTTTTTTCTTCTGTCGTTTCAGGTCTGTATATTCATCTTGACAGCGAACCCTAAGGATGAAAAGGCCAGATTAAAAAAACAACACAGAAGACTGGATTATAACGATCTGTTACCTTCGTTTGTATATCAAATATCTGTGTAAAAAAAGGATAAAAAGGGGAACAAAATAAAGGACAAAGATACAATTCAGAAAAAAGACTTCTCATTAGTGCAACAAGAAAACCTATTGTAAAAAAATAAAAAGTGCCCAACGCACTACCACGCAAATGTGGTCGTCTGGGAAGACTGTCCAGTAAAAGCAGCCATGGCTGACGTTACAAGCTATAAGGATACTACGAGCCGCCATCTGCGGCACAAACTGCAGAGCCTTGGTCGCCGTCTGGATGAGCTTGAGGAAGCTACCAAGAACCTGCAGAAAGCCGAAGATGAACTTCTGGACCTCCAGGACAAGGTCATCCAGGTGGAAGGCAGCAACTCCAGTCTGCTCAGCGATGTGGATGCCATGCGTAAACGTGTCCTGAAAATAGAGGGCAAGGATGAGGAAGTCAGGAAGGCAGAGGAACTCTGCAGGCTCTTCAATGAGAAGATGGAGGCAGAGGAAAATATGACCAAAGAGCTGAAGACCGAAACCGAACGGCTTCAGAGAAGGATGGCCGAAATGGAGAAGCTGGAAGAAGCCTTCACCAAGAGTAAGTCAGATTGCACCCAGCTCTGTCTGAGCTTGAATGAGGAGAAGAACCTGACCAAGAAGCTTGCCTCGGAGCTGGAGACATTTAAAGCACGGCTGAAAGAGATTGAGTCTTCCGAGAGCAGGCTGGACAAAGCTGAGCACAGCTTGATGGGAGAGCTGGAAAAGCTAAAGTCGTTTACATTGAGTTTCGTCAATGAGAGGAAGAGCTTTCTGGAGAAGCAGAAGCAGGACGAGCAGCTGATACAGGAGCTGACCCAGAAACTGGAACAAAACAATAGGATCAACGTGGCAGACCAAAGCAGGAATGCATCCAATCTCCTCCATCGCTCCTCAGAGATTGGGGATCTCCGGATAGAAGATGATCTTTCCCCGGGCTTGACAACCAAGGTTGGTATGAGGAAGAAGAGTCTTGACTACTTGAAGCTGTCAGATGACGTGGGTCTGCGAAACAAATCTGAGAACATAAAGAACAGTAGTGAGGGCCAGGAGGACAACAAGGTGAAGGATCTCAACCAGGAGATTGAGAGACTCAAAAACCGCCTGAAGCAGCTCGAATTGGTTGAGGAGGAACTCAAAAACACAGAGGCCAAGAATGGAGAGCTTCAGGAGAAATTCCAGATGGAGAAAAACCACAGCAAAGCCCTGAGCGATCAGATGGAACAGTTGAAGGTGCTGCTCAGCGGTGCTAAAATCCTTGAGAATGGCAAAGCAGAGAATGAGGAAATTAATGTCCGGGGAGGCTTCCGGCAGGAAAAGCCCAAGTACAGGAGCGGGGCAACAGATCAGTCGGTCTCCAAGTACAAAACCCGAGAACTCTCTCCTCAGCAGAGAAGGGAAAGGATAAGGAACAGAGACTACAGTCAACCAGAGGAGAGCTCTCCTAAATCTGTCCGCAGGGCTCTTAGTCCTAGTTTGAAGAGCAGAAGGGCTGGGAAAGGTGGCACAACAGCACCGATTGAGGCTGGGGTCAAGGAAAGGGGAAGGGGAGTGGAAGAAAAAGCTGTGACTTCCAGCTACATGTCCACAAGCACATCCCAGAATGAGGTGAAGAAAACAAGGGAGCTGCCTTCGGTTCTCAGTCGCTACCCTCCGGCTGCTAACGTCCAGAGTGTCCAAAAGCCTTGGAAAGCATCTTCTAAAACCAATGAGAGTGATGGCAAAAACCGGGCAGAGAGGTTGTACTCTGGAAGCGACCTTGAATCCGTTAACACTGATACACTTTTGGAGAAGCCAAATAAATCTGCCAGTGCACTACTCTCTGAAAAGCAGAATACAAAGGCATGTTCTCTGGATCAGCCAGTGGAGAGACTGGCGTCAACCCCTGTTTCCAAGTCCAACGGGTCAGTCCTGTCTTACCGTTCTCATTCAGCTGCTTTACTACTGCAGGATAATAGGTCTGAGAGCCCATCTTCGGCCTTTGAGACTGAATCCACAGGATCCAGGCGCTTGTCCTCCCTGGGTGAGTTCGATCCAGCCCCTGAGGTGACTGCGTTAAGTGGTAGGTCGTCTGTGTCCTCGAAGTATACTCGCTATGCCAGACTGCAGGATTCTGTTTCAGAAGGATCATCCACTCGAAGTTCCTTTGAGGAAGAAACAGCCAGAGCCACGGCCACTGAAGGCATGTCTTCGGAAGCAACACACACCCCGACAGGGATTGAGATCCGTAGAGTGTGCAGCCCAAGGGAGGCGCTGAGATCCAAAGCAGTCATCAAGCCAGCCATTGTGGAGATCGACTGTAAGGAGGTTATGAGTGGTACTGGGGTGGAGCCATTGATTCCAGAAAACAAATCCAGAACCTCCACCAAATCAGTGAGCAAGATGTCTAGTAGCATTACCATATACCCCTCCGAGCCAACATTTACTCGGTCCAGCTGCAGCAGTAGCAATAGCAGCGATGCACCGAAGGAAAGGCATACCTCTACCAGCAATATAGTGATAACTCCAAGGGAGTCCCCTAATACTGTATCCATACCCTACGAGATCTCTATCCCCAAGAGTGAATTCACTCTAAAATCCTCAGAGGAGGCCGAGGATGACCTTCCAGCAGAGGACAAGATAGAAGCTCAGGTCTCCAGGAGCACGTTCACCATCAAGGCCCTGGAACCAATGGAGAATAACAATAATGAGACGTCCTTTGAAAGTAGCAGCAGCAGCGGCAGTAGCAGCGGCAGTAGCAGCAGCAGCAGCTGGAGGAGCCACCAGTCTACCAGGGAGGAGAACACTCCAGATGTGAAGAACGTGACTGTGAGGAGCACCTGGAGGACCAAGCAAGGGGCATTCTCCACTGATGAGGGCAAGGGACCCAAGAGTGATGCCGGCGACGAGGACTCTGACTCCTCCAGTACGTGGAGGGCTTATCGGGCCACCACCGTCCTGGACGGGGAGGAGACCAGCCACACCTCTAAGCCCAGCCCTGCTGAGCTGTACATGCGGAGGATAAACAGCACTGTGGGTCCCTGGGAACCACCAGAACCGGTGAGAAGGAGCAAAACCGAGGGCCTCCTGAGGAAGAGCTACACCCAAGCCCATGAGCCAATAACCGCGCAGGAGCTGTCCTATAGGAACCGCCCAAAGTCACCGGTAAGTCAATGGCATCACCTTTGAATGACACCCAGTTATATTCAACAGCCACAGTTCATTGTTCATTTGAATTCTGCTTTTCAGTGCAACTTGCTTTTTCACTATGGTTGCATACTTTAAACAATATTGTTGTATTTTAGGTGGAATAGATATGGTGATGCAAGATGACAAGGACTTGCCCAATTATTTACTGGAAGTCTAGATGCTGCTCCAGAAGATTTATAAGCATTAGTTATAAATCATGAGTCTTATGATAGAAGATCAGCTTAGCAGTCCTGTCTCATGAGAAGACACTTGCACAAAGTCTCATATTTGGGTCACATCTATTGATTTATTTTTATTTCCTGTCCTGGTACAAGGAAGTGTGTCGCTTCAAAATATGAAAACGTTAACAGCCTCCCTCTGCACTGTTCTCTACTTCCTCGTGACAGTGTGACCTAAACAAGGGAATTCTTTACACAAACTACAGTGATTGTAGCAGAAATGGTGCGAAGGAAAGGTCGGTACACACACTAGCCTACCCCCTTTTTATATACACTGCTCAATATACATTTCCAGTAGAATCGTAGAGAACAGCACCATCTCGGGTAACACTGCTTCTCCTCACAGGGATGATAGCCTTTTCTGTGCAGATCTGTCGCCAGTTCTTTTCTACTGCGTTTCTCAGCTAGGCAAGGCCCCAGGAACACACATCCAGAGTGTTTTGTCTGGCTGCTGTTGACATTCTCTAAATGCTGGGAGGTTCAGCAAGAGGATGCGTCTCGACTTGCAGCCCACTTGGTGCGTTACCGCCACTCTCCTCTGAATCGGGTATTGCTCGCTGGCTTGTCAGCATTAACACAAGCTTGTATTTTACAGAGTGCAGTAAGGGAAAGCACAAATCAGACTAAGGTAATAGCTACAATAAGGAAACACAGTGCTTTTTGTGTGTCTTGTATATGTTGTTCTATGCCAGTGTTCAAGGAGGGAAGTCTAGTTGTAACCCTGTATAGAATGTTAGTAAATTTAATACAATTGTCAGGAAATCACATTCCGCACACTACGTAATTTTTTTTACGGTAATAATTCCTTACTGACAGACTGAGGTCTCATTTCCATTGAGTTCCCAGGGAAAAATACACATTGCCGTAGTTCGAAACAACATACAGCAGAAAAAAAAAACAACAACAAATACATTTCAATGATACTGTAAGATAAATATATAATAAACTAAATACAAGGCAGCTGTGCTGTAATGATAAGACATGACCTTATTTAACTCAGAAAGCTCAAACAATTCTCTTTAAGTATACTTTTGTTATTAAACATTTTTACTGTTAAATTAGATTTCTATTCCTGTTAAATGCTTAGCTTGAGTTGCTTAACCTAAAGGGAATGTGGAAAGACTTATGCTTGTTATGTTGTGTCCTGACTCGTCCAACCTTTTAATGGCTACCAACAGCAGTTTTCTAAGGGAAAACTGTTACTAGGGGGAAAAAAGCTCAATTCAACTGTAGATGCGTATGTTCAACAACTAATATCCATGGCCTACTTCAAAATTCAAAGCAGGCATTTATATAGGTCACAAACAGAGATTTGGGATGTCTGTCAAAACTGGGATTTAATGAGACAACACAGTAGCTACTATTGTAGGTAAAACCTGAAATAGCCCAGTTACTTTACAGTAACTATCACAGTCTAAACTGGTATGTAGTTGTTGCATATCTTAGAGAGCACTGTAAGGTTCTGTATTTTTACTAGTGCTGAATCACAGACAAAGTGCTCAGGGTGGAAATTCATGAACGAAGTTCCTGTTCAAGCAAGCACACACCACCAAAGTAAAATAAGAGTTTACTTTCAACTGCAGTAGAAATTCCATCTTTTATGTAAAACTAAAACCATTTTTACACAGGTTTCACTTTCACATTTATAATTGAAACAAGTCCACTTTTTAAATTGCTCAACTACTGGATTTCACTAGGCTATATAAAGTAAGCTCACATGTTTTGCAGCAATAGCGAAAGACTTTGCTGGGAACAGCAGTTTTACAAAGCTGATTCCAAGAAATCAGCGTAAGCAAAAAAAAAAAATTAAAAAAATGCAAAAAAGTATCTGCAATGCGCTAGCCTACCCAGTAATTGCTATGATGTACAACGGAAGTCATGCTTAAGCATGTTTTATTGAAAATGTTGTTAATCTGTCTCTAACTGGTAGCTGCTAATTGTACAATTTAGTAGCAGTCACCTATTCTAGTGTTTTAAAATACCATGACCCTGCACTACAGGCAGTACTGTATTTTCAGATACTTTGCTCGATATTAATTAATTACTCATACAGTATTACAAATGAAATCATGCTAAATCAACTGAAGTTTTCAAGAGAGTCATACAGCATTTGAAAAAAGCCCCCCCCCCCCCACTTTTTTTTTTTTTTTTTTTTTAAAAAGGTACAGCGTGCATTTGTGGGTTACCTCTGTAACTCTATGCAACCATTTCAATGTTTTTTTCAGTATAAGACGCTAGGACTGTTGGTTATCTTTCTATATAGTTGCTTGGTGTGTATACATTTGGTAAGTAACAAGCACCTGTCATGCACATTCTTGGTAATGAATGATTTTATATGATGCCTTATTGTTGGAAAACTCCACCTCATTGACTTTCTCATTGATACCAGTCAAGACATGGCTTGTTTTTGTGTCGTATACGACCTGTGTAACTTCAGGTCTGCAGCCTAGGGGGGATCCTGGGGTTTATGAGGCTCCTGTGTGAAACCTAGGAGTCAGCATTCCACATAGCACTGTGGAGACAGTAAGCATGCAGCCTCAAACACACACTTTCGACACACACACTTACAATCATATAACTATTACTGTACCTACTGATTTATTGTATGAATAACAAGGTCCAACTGTATTAACACACCTTTTATTTTGTCTGTTGTCATACAAAGAAGCAAAAGATGAATTCTGTTTTAGGTGGTTGTGGTACGTGACCAATTGTGACTAACTGTTTTCAATTGACTTTGCTGTTGATAAGGTGTCGAAAATGTTTTCTTCAAGATATTGATGTCAACCATAACAATATTGAGGATTCAGCACAGCAGAAACAAAATATGATGCAGGGTTTGTTTGAGGCATACAGCAGGCGAGGCCGGCACTTTGATTGCATGAAGGATCCTCAGCAGCTTATAATTTAATATTTATCATACTAAAGATTCATAACTGTAGCAAAGCAATGATGTCATCGTTTTATGTGTATTCCTGAGCGCTGGCGCAGGATCAACAGCAACAAAGCCAATCGCTTTCTGTTGGTGCCCAAGGGGGTAAAGGACATGACCCCAAGGGATGCATGAGGAGTCCGTGGTTCAGCTGGGATTTGTCAGGATCTCTTGGCACTCAGCCCATTTGGAACCAGATGACCTAGCCGAACCAGTCACACTGTACACTGATAATTGCCATTGGGGTTTTCATTACACAATTTTGTTTCTATCTTACTGTAGCATTCTGGTGTAATTTGTACTTATTTCCATTTGGTACTCTCTTTAAAGGGGTCAAACATTGAGAGACTGTGCCACAATTTGTCCAGAGGGGGTTGACGTTTATAGGTGGTGTGCTTTTCGTTCACTTCCATTTCCTACTTTATTCCTGTTAACACACATTCAGATTATGAGATCTTTGCCAGCAATTCCATTTCTGCATTAAAAAAATGATAGCTGAACAGAGGTTGGTGTTTCCAGTAGTCAAGACCACTTACTGTGGTTGTAAAATATGAGTTTGTCTCCAGCAGGAGGCAGTCTTCAGTGACGGATGACATGGATGGACAGTGAGCCACTCTGACCCACAGGCAGCTAGTTTCACATCGGCACATAGGAATACAGCAGACTAATAGGACATTGTATTACAGTGGCATGGTCTTTCCAAGCCAGTATATTCTTAATATTAAAATGCAATTATCATTCTTTGAAGTGACCCTGGAATAGTGTGAAAGCAAACATGGCAACAAATATGTGGAGGAGGGAGAGGGTGTCTCAATTCCTGTCCCCCTTTCCGTCCCCTTTATTTGATAACTGTTAATTACATGTCAATATGTTAAAAAGATAACCAAATGTCTATTGATGATGATAACAGTTTGCACTCATTTGTTGTAATAGTAGGTTGGATATCACTATTCTCGTCACTTCCATTTTCATTACACTGTAGGGCTCACATCTGGTACTGTAGGTTAAAGAAAGCTCTGTTGAATGACTTAATTTATAGGTTATTTTACAATGCTTTCGTGAATACAAAAGCCATGCATGAAATGCGAGCTGGTTATCATATCTACCTAGGGACCATGGACATTTCTCCCATTCATAGCACAGGCAATCTGATTCCTTTTAATGAAGCCAGTCAGCCAACATTTACTTTTTTTTTTTTTGATTAGCAGCTTTTAATTTTCCAGTATTTCCAGACCAACAAACCCACAAATTTGATACAATGTTTCATTTGATTAGTTATAGGCAACCATGGAGATTTGTGAAAATGGTAAGGGGCTTTTATTTGGCCAGTAAGCTTCTCTTTATTGTCTGTTCAAAGTGAAGAAAATGGACAGTGGGATTAGTATGCTAACAAAGGGTAGGGGGTTGATGTTTACTCTCAAAGAAGATATCTCCACTTGAAACATCTACATGTTTACATTTCTGTATCAGTCACCATTGAACTGGTAAAGAAACGTGGGAACAGAGTTGCTTCACCTTGTTAGGGTATGACAACCAGACTGAAAGAAAAGGTGTTAGGTCTTTACCAGATTTTCAGCCGCAGGTTATGAAGCGTCTCTGTTTTGCATTGCATACCTAACCAAGTCTCCTTTCTGTTTTTTAACTGTAACAATCTAAGTGGCTTCCAGCTCCCCTGTGTTCACTCCTAAATTACCAAGCCTTCCGCTTGGCAGTGACTCTGTTAACAATTCTGCCTTGACCGCTACCCTCCATGGAAACTCACTGTAGGATCTCACTTGAGCTCATAAAACGGTCCTAATTGTTTTTAAAGAAAATACCTGGAGTTACCTTAACAACCAATACAGAGCATAAGGTACATATGTGGTAATGTACTAACCTTTGAAGTCCACTTTTAATATAGCTGTTCCTGCATGTGGAAAAATAGTACAGTGTTGTTAATACATCTAACTGGAGTCAGGGATTGCAATTTCTTTTACTACTGTTGCCTAAAAGCCACTTGGATATTATTTAATACTCTAATATACAGCTATGGCCAAAAGTTTTGCATCACCAAGAATTATAGGATTGAGGCTGTGAGCATAATTGAAGCCGTAATAATAGTACAGTATTTCACGTTCAATTTCGAAATGTCACATTTTTCTATTTTTGTCATTTTCTTTGCCAGATTTTCAGCTGCAGGTTATAAAGCAAATAGATCATTTTAAATACTTAGTAATTCAATACGTCAATGTAACATTATTCAACACATTTGACTATGAAGCAAAATTAGTTAATTTGGCCACAGCTGAATATCTGAATAATCATTTTGTAGTTGTTTTTTTTTTTTTTCCTCGGGTTCACTGGACCATGTATGGCAATGCCCTGCCTAGTAAGCGCTCTAGACCTAAGCTTATCATTTCTCACTACTTGTAGGCCCCTCCTCAACTGGAGGGCCAGCAGGCCGCAGTGGAAATGCAGCCAAGAGCTCTCAGACACTGTCTGGCGACTCGGCAGCACAGCTTTGCACAGTGGTGATTCAGGGAGCTCTGTAATAACAACCAGCCAGACGCTTTTACAGGGGCGTACAGCGGCCATCCTGAGCTGCAGTTCTGCTTTATGAAGTCTTCACTGCTTCTGACTCGAGCTTGCTTCCCTGCAAAAACACCCCTGCTAGTATTTTATTGATTTATTTTTTTGATTGTCATAAAAACAAAGTATGTAGAGGGCTGACAAAGTTGCTTGGGTTGTATACACACATGCTGTGGCTTATCTAGCGGAAGTAGAGTCTTGTGCACATTAACACATAAATGACCCATGTGTACAGTGGCTCATTAAGGACTGTGTCTCAGGATTTCGCATTTAAAACCGTTCATCTTATGATCTTGACAAAACCAATATGAAATCCTGAGAATGATCTCAGCACAACCTGTTTGAAATATGCCACCGAGTTACGTGTGGTGAGCTGAGCATGTGAAAAGTGAATATTGTTTTCCCGATGAATGTTTCCCCACACCTTTCACTGCTATTCTAGTCCACAGTACATTCCTTACACAACATCCTGTGCAACGTGAATGCTTGCTTTATTGAACTATAAATAAGACAACTTTTTGGCTTTGTGGTTGCCAACACAGGAATGCACCTGTAGTCGTATACAAATCAACACAAACCGGGTTTAGCAGCCTTTTGAAATTGGACAGCCTTAATGGACAGAGGGCCAAGTTCAAACACAACAGCTCAGCCGCTCCCGAGAACAGCAGTGAATAAGAGCAGGGGTTTTACTTCAGCTGTGATCAAAACTGACTGACTGCCAGGCTGCTGGATAGTCATGTCCAGCGACAAGGGTCTGTAGATGGGGACTTTAGCCTCCAAGTCATGGCCAAAAATATTATAATGGAAGTTGATTTTCACCTGTAACGGAACTACATGTGTAAACTTTTGTAGGCTCGCTTGTGCAATTGCTATAGTTTTAAAGGTAATTTTTACTATTTATCACATCTCAAAACACTAAACATACTGAAGACTTGTTTAAAGGTGGGTCTCGCATTTAAAAACTAGCAAAATTGCACAAATGTGCCTCCATACAGCAGGATTCGATACACCTGGTAAAAATAACAATGTGGCTATAGGGTGGTTAATTCCTGCAAATATACCCTATTAAATATGAAGCAATGTTTGTAGTATACATTTCATGACTTGTAGGTGAAATGTCCATCTTCTAGAGCCTTGTATTATTGGAGTACGAGTGCCTGCATTCTGTTCCGGTAGCATTCGTGTGTGTTTGTTTATACAGGTTTCTAGTTTGTGAGTGTACTGCACGTGTAAACCTGCTCATGTCTTGTTAAATGCGTTTTGTATTCCTCATCGTGCAGCTGTTTACTGAAGCTTGAGGACCGCATCAACTTCCTTCTATGTTATTTACTTTAGGTGTGTGATTCTCATTGAAGTGTGCCTTGTATGGAAACGCGTCATGTAATACACCAAACTGAATACAGTGTAACAGATCGGATTTTAAAAAGGGGGTACATCCGAATCTGTACAGGAATTTATTTATTTGTCCTTTTCTATTTTAATTTTAACTTTTACAGCTAGTTTTACAGACCCGATTCAGAAATAGAAATCAAAGAATATTGCTAATCGGGGTCTATGAGCTAGCTGTGAATTACTATAAAATATGGGAAGCGAGATGTCTCGGTCAAGCACGGTGCCAGCAGTATCCATGGGAGCTGCTAGTACACCTGACCTGAAAGACCTGTCTGCCATTCAGTCATGGGCCTCTCTCTACATGAGACTGAATTGTGCAGTGGTTTGTGATGTGGACTGTTGCGACTAAATTTAGACCAAACTTATTTCATTGGCCCCTTAGCTATATTCTGTCCCAGATCTCCAAGGAGTGCTCTCCAGCTAGCACCCTACAGCCATTATTTGAAAGCTGTGCTGTATAAGAAGGAGCTATGCGCTAGAGACTGCTGTTTTTAGCCATTATGTGAAGTGTGATTCCCTGTTTGCAGGCAAGAGAGGACAGCACAGACCTATCGGCCACCTCCCGAAGAAGGCAGTCTCCATCGGACCTGGGCTCTGTGAGCAAGAGGCAGTCCTCCAATCACGAGCTGTGTCCAAGCCAAGGGGGGATATCCAGCCGGCCCCTGAGCAGCCGGTCTGAGGGGAGGGGCTCCACGGGACGAACCTGGAACCACCGGCAATCCGACAACTAAACCAGCCGCCCCTGTTCACCGGTAAGGAACTGCTAAACTGCTTTTAATGATTAAACACTGGAGGATCCAAATACTGCTGCCATAAAACTGGTTAACCTGCCATAAAAGTGGTGAATCTTGCAAATATTATCATTGTATTTAGTGATGGTAATAAGGGGTTCGATTAATCCTCCCTGGAGGAATCCTCCGGATTCATACAGAATTTAAAGGGTAGCGGGATTTATAACCAACACTGTTCAAATCAGTTAAGAGTTAATAATAGTTCTAAGATTAACTGTGATTTACCAACGCTACCTGCTCTTACAGCGTAGGTAGAAATGAAGAAATATACTCCTAAAACTTAGGAGGGTATGTGGAATGGAACCCAAACAGTAGCATGTTTTAATTTTTATTACTGGAGTTGTAGTAGCAACTTGATTTCACTGGAGGGAGTATAAATAAACTGGGAGTGTAAACCAAGCCTGCATTCTAATGATACAGAGCTAAACTATTGAATGGTGTAATAAATAGCTTTCTTGTTGTTACCAGAATATAATTGTTTGTTTTAACTATGTTTTGTTTTCATTTCAGGGTTTTCCCCCCATTCCAGGTGCCCTTGGGGAAGACATCTCCGTTATACATAGTTCTTTTGAGTAGCACCTCTCGCCTTTCTGAAAGAAAATATTCCTGAGATACTGTTGTCATATTGTTTTTGCCCATTCCACAGGAAATGGCACTTGTATATTTTTCTAGGAACTATTCTCCATGGATGTAGTTTTACCAGCTGATAGATACATACAACCTGCATACATATGTATTGTATATCTAAATATATAAATGTGTGTTTATTTTTTTGACGAGGGAGACCTTTGCATATCCATCACTCAGGAGAAACTCTCACAATAGGACTCATTACAGTCAGAACTGGCAATAAGGCACCTGTTGCTGATTCACACTTTGGGCTTTTATTTTGAACTGCAAGGACAAAAGGCACGTTATCAGGGGAGGAATACATTCATTTAAATGGTGTACTACTTAAATAATGCGCGATTACTGCGTTATTGAAAATCTCATTCACAATCATGTTCTCGGCACAGGTTCGCTTGTGCATAAGGAGTAAGACTAGGGTAGCTAATTATGCACCGTTATAATTGTATTCCTCATAGAAAATGTGCTTTTGCAATTGCCTTAAAATAGGGCTCTTTTGTAATTAAATTGTAAGTTACTGACCAGATGTGGGAGTCAGAATTGACCAAACGCAGGGAGCGAATTACTTCTTTTTTTAAATAATTTTTTTTTTTTTTTTTTTTTTTATTTCTTGTAATTGTTTGAATGATTACAAAGTTTCACAAGTCTCTTTGTTTGTGTTCTGTAACTAAAGAAAGACTTTGTATAGATATACTACAATAGACGAAGGACTTTTCTATAATAAAATGCACTGGCATATCCGATACAGGAACTCCAGCACTGGAGTACAGGAATGCACAGTTTAAACACCACTAAATGTAATGTATAGCAAGCATAACACACACATACACACACTGTTATAAAATAGAAAACAAGCAAAATAGGACCTTTTTGCAAAGAGATGTGTTATAAGCATTGCTGTGTAATGCATACTGAAAAGACAATTTAAATTCAACAGTAATGCAACTGAATTATTCTTCATTAGTACTGATTTGTTACAGTGGATTTATTAAAATGGATTTATCTAAATGCATTATTACATTCAAATAATTCCATTAAACCATTTAAAGTGAATTGTTTTTAAATGTATTTGTGCGATATGTAATGTGTCTTCCTTTGTGGAGACTTAAAGAGTCTTGGCTTTGTGAGCTGTAGAACAACGTTATACACTTGCTTCACTAGCAATGTTTGAATAGTAGCCACAGTAGAATCTCAGAATTCCCAGTCAGTGTGTGCTGAAGATTGCTAATGCAGAGTTCTACATTCTTAGCTTAGTTCTGGTTGGTGGAAATTGGGATCAATTGCAGTTAGAAAGGGTTGTGTTCCAGAAGGTTAAGCACCTAATAAAACAAAATACAATATTGAAGCTATTTTAAACAAATTGTTTAAATAAACTTTATATAAATTGGAAGCACTGAAAAGGATTTTAACTAAAACCTATTTGACAGTTTGCCAATGTTAAATTATGCTAATCAAGCAATTAGTGTCAATTTAATGACCAGTGAAACTATCCTCGCCCCACTATTACATTGATAACTGATGATTTCCAACTCCTGTCACAGTAGAGGAATGGTGGACCTGAATGGAACCCCCTGCAGTGTTTCAAAAACACATTAGATATTTTGAAATTAAATGTAGGCATTATTCTGATGTACAAGCAACACCTTTGGAGACTCCTGATATCATACTATTGGCTTTACTAACTGGTTGAAGAAGGTTAATACTCTTTTGCTTTCAAATAATGGATCACATTCTTCCACTGAAAATCTTTAGGGTGTGATGTTGCCATGAGCATGTACGTTTTGTCAAGCCTGTGTCTTCTGTAATTCGCTCCCTGCTGTCCTTTGCCACAGCATTTTGCTTTGCTTATCCAAGTACAGTAAATGGCTTCTTGAAACTCAATAAAGAAATCAACATTCTGAAAGTTCCTTGAAATCTAGGGAATGGGTCAGCCATGATTTGAGATGATCTGTGATTAAAATGTAGCCTTGTGGTCAGAGGTCTTTCTGAATTAATGTACTGTAGACTGATAGCAATCTGAGTTCAAATGGAGGTCATTGCACCGCCATGGATTCCCACACTCTGGCTTTCCTGGGACTTCGCATTCTCAGCAATGCTTAGCTGATGTGATTCCTTGCAATCCTGTATTCTCCTGATGGGGTTGCCACTGTCAAAACCTGCGTTTCTGCAAACCTAACAAACTACAAGAAACCTTCCATCTCCTGGTCCTCTTTGGCAGTTGTTTTGCACAGTGCGCAGACCCACAAGGACCACCAAATGGAGTGTTTGCAGTGCAAACTCCCTGAACTGTGTGTGGTTATTTTTAAATTAATTTTATTTAACAGTCTGTGTAGATACCTTTGGGCATTGCAGGAGGATATTTCACACAACACTGTGCCATACAATTTAAAGAACGTCAATGCAAATCTTTATTATCCAGATCTTGTATTTAATTTTTGTCCTTTCTGCATGGACCCTTAAGGAGCTAGCACACTGGTTTGTTTCTCCTTAATAAAGAGGTTCAGCTGTAGTGTCTTCACCCTTGGGTTGTTATTTGAATTCCTCTCACAAGACATCTGCGGAAAGCCACAGTCAGACTCCAGCTCTAAAGCTGATGATATTATTCCTGTAAACTCTACTGTTCAAGTGACAAACTCCCATCTGTGTTGCATCATTCTCCATAAACAAAGACCACCATGTATGTTATCGAAAGCCAATGTCTAGACGTTCATTTGTGGTGACCTGACCATGGATTCCACTTGGGTGTCAACACTTTTTTCGACGGTTGCAAGTATCTTAAACAAAGATGATTGGTTCACCTCAGTGACCTCTCCTCTGTACCTGCCTGTAAAAAGCAGTGAACTGTTTTCATTGGTTGACTGGTTTGTATAGAGCCTTGGTGTGATGTCATTACATAAGCGCAGTGCATTACCCAGGTGTAAGATGTGAAGACCTGTGGAAAAATCTGCTTAGATTTTTAGTACCACCCAGTTGCCATGTTCAGAGTAATAACCTTACATCAAGAATATCTTGTAAATGGAAACTAGTTTAATTGTGAACTACCCTACTACTACAACCTCTGAAGAGGACTATGTCTGGACGGAGGAGCTGGGAACCAAAAACTAGCCAAAATACAAGGGAGCTACATATGGCAAAACCCTAAGGAGGATAAATCAGAAAGCGATTGCTGGCGGGTATTATTTAATAATCCCCTGTCTCTCATCCATTCATTTCAGTTACAGTTTAAAGAAAAGCATTTAATTTGCCATACTTCTGATAGTAGGAGTGTGTGCAATCCCCCAGCTGTATAATAATTCTAACCCGAAGGCCTCTGTGTTTGTCTGTTAAAGACCAGGAGTCACCCTGGACATGCCTCAAGCTTTGCCTTGCAGACTTGTCAAAGCTGATTTGTAGCCATATGTATTGTTAATTATGAAAACGCTGGTTTTCCCCACCGTTTAAAAAAAATCCTTCTCGTAAATAAACTCTAATTGTATCCTATCGGGATTTCAGCTTCTGCTTTCAGTATTTGTATTCTTCCACTAAAATGAGGTTTGGGGTATGGCTGTCTTACAGTCCTGTGAGAGGTGGCTGGTTATGTACTAAATTATATCGGTCCTCTTGTCTTCATTTTAACCAGCGTGCACAGGAATGAGAAGAATGTTCTGCAACTTTTCTTAAATGAAATTCCAGTAAATCTTACCTAATATTCATGAACTAGCTTCTCATGGAGATGTAGAGCGTGCAAGAGCAATGGTCATTGATTGCTGTGAACAAACCATTAGAAAGTAACATACCATAATGTCGTCTTCTTTCATATAGGAACATGTGAGAGCCGTGAAGTGTTATTTGGTTTGATTTACTGGAATTATGGTGATGGCTCTAGACATCCCCAGTTTCTTTGGATGCAAATCATATTAGTATACACAGCCTTGTGATCTCCAATCTTTTTCCATAACCCAGCTCTAGGAATTTCTAATTAGGAGCAATTCACTTTCTTCACTTTGATGATAATAAAAGAAAAAACAAGGCGGATTGACTCTTTTGAAACCCCAGCTTCTCAAAGCATGGCTTTAAATCCACAGTATTCATTTCTACAATAGTAAGCCTACAGTTTTTTATTCCTACTAAGTCAAGTACTGCTGTTTCGCTGCTTTAGCTTACAGAGTTGGCGAGCATTGCTGATATATGGCCCCTGGGTGCAGAAAGGTTGCAGGTCACGGCTGTAGCTAATCATGGATTTCCCCTGAAATGTTGGATATAAATACCAGGAAGCAAGACTCTTTGGCAGTTTTCGCTCCCTCGTATTCTATATCTGTTAGTTTATACAGTCCACTGGGAGGCTGCTACACTGTGATGTAAAAATAGACTGTACTGCACTGTATATGTCACTGTTCTACAATGTCACCCAACTGCCCTGTAAAAATTCTGTGTGCGGCTAAATCGTTTGTGGCTGTATGTTGAGATAAATGTAGCCTGTAGTTATGTGACTCATTGAGGTCTTTAAACAGAGTCTTCATTGGGCACCACCATCCTCCTCATTCTAGGTGCAATACAATAATGATGCATTATGGTGGCTGCAAAATAATTTAAGCACTGTGTAACTTGGGATTTCCAATGAGATTTTGTCAATTAAAATAAGAACTAAAGGAACTTTCCCCCTAATTTATAACACGACCTTGACGCACGTAACCAGCTGCTTTGTATGATAGAAAATCAACAACGATGAACTACTGTTATAACGAAATATGATGGCTCATGACTTTATACCTACAATATTCTGTCCTTCAAAACTTCTTGACGAATGACAAGTAGCGGTATTGATTCTTTCATTTTGAACTAATTACCCTCTAGCGTGATGAACAATGGTGCCTTTTACAATTTAAAATGGAATATTCAGTGATCTAGCCTTTTGTTGGCTTTGATGGAGTGAGGATGAACATGTTGCCAATTGCAAGAAAAAATCAATCGATTGGCAGCACAGATTGGGTAGTTCAATGGGTCCACTGAAGGGAGGGACACTTGGCCTCTCGTGTGAAGCGACAGTTGGTGATAGCTCTTGGACATGACCTTGGAGCGATCCACTGTAATAAGCAGGAATCTGACAACCGAATAGAGGAATACCAGTCCCAAGCAGGCTGGCAGATGGTGCTGCACCACTAAAAATGGTTTCAATGGAAATGCACTGCATGCTTTCAGAAACTTAAAAAAGCACAGAAGTACATGTCAGTAGTTGAATCTAGTAGCTCCACACAGCGGTTTTCAAACTCCTCTTTCTCCACGAATTCATGAGCGTTTGAGGGACATTTTGCCACTGTTTGGTTTACAGGCAAGGGATGTTCCAACAAACTCCCACAGACCTGTCAAGCAATACCTGAGGCACAGTATCAAGACCTACTGATTGGACTGCAGTAGCAATACAGCCCTGTTTTTTATGAGCCTACATCAGCCTACCTTACATTCCTATATGAGCACTTCACAAACCCATTTTGGGTGGGTCAGTTCAGGATGGCTGCGAACGACACTGGCGTTGAAAGGGCATGGCATAGTTTGACAAGATGCTTAACTGCTGGTTGAAAACCGTTGAAAATATCATGTATTGGGTTGGCAGCCCTTGGAAAGGACAGGATACATGATCAGGTAAGAGAAGTCCTGTTCAAACTGAACTATAGGTCTTTATAAGCGGTCATTAGAAAATGAATCATGTTTTTGATTACTGCAGTTGGTATTCAGTATGTGTGGGGCATTTGTTACAATTTACATTCTATATGAGATTAGGTAACTGAGTATTGCACATTGTCCTAATATATTTATTATTATTACATTTCTATACAATATAATTCAGGATACCTTGCCTGTTGGTAGGGACTGGTGTGTCTTTCCTTGACATCAGGTAATTATTGTATTAAACTAAGAATGTTTCTGGCCAGTTTCACAGACCAGTTGACAGTAATCTCAGACATTAGTCAGGGACCGAGAAGAATATGGATTGCCAAGAATGTGTAAATAGCCTGTGATCACTAGCTAACCCAGTATTATAGCCCTTGATTAATAAGACATTGGACGTTATAAATCAAATAATCCTCTTGTTACTGGGAATGCTCAGCCATGCCCTTTTGATGCTCAGTGCTGATGCCACAGCCTCCACTGCCTGTCTTAAGCAATGTCCAGGTGGTACCTTCAAGACCCCAGCACTAAATCATCTGCAGATTCCTTTCCCGTTCACTAGAAAGCATTAATATGGCCTTTTCTTCTTGTGCTAACATTTTTGAAACGCCAACATTCTGTATTGGGACCTTAAGGAAAGTGGATCCCAAGACCCTGAAACAGGTGGCAGGATGTATTTTAGGAAGAACCCCCTCCCCAAATGGTCTTAACACAAAATGGTGATAACCTGGGTCTAGTAGTGTATTGTAGGACTTGTGTCTGTCAACAAGAACCGAGTTTGTGCCAAAAGCATTCCATTTTGTAATCAGTTTACAGTAACAGACGGAGAAGTACCCAGTGTTTACTCACACCTGTTATTTCAGTTGCTTAAAGCCTTTTCTGCTGGGAATGAAAGGGTTTGCAATAGACATCCTGTAGGTACAGTAGTATTTAAAAATGTTTCACTGATATCATCTTTATGTTGCAAGCATTTTTTTTAATGAAGCCTCTGGTTAGACCAGTATAATTCAGCATGGATTGCTGTGTCCCTGGTCAGTTTGAACATATTGCTTATGTTGTATTGACTACCACTTTACCATGGTCAAGTGGACAATCATTTCTACATGTAAGCTGGACCACACTGTTCTGTTAGTATTAATATTAAACTGGCTAAGGCTTTTCCACTAACTACCCCATGTAGCAATATTGAGTAACCAGGAAATTGCCATAAACTTTCTTGTGGTCATCTATGACACCCTAATCCAGGGTGAGCTGTGATGATTGATCATAACCATGATTTACTGTTGATAGACAGAGAAAAATGAACGGGCTATTTAAAAAAAAAAAAATGCCAGCAACAGGCGATTTATTTTCATCATTTTTTAGAATTTCTTTTTCAAATGTTTTGGGTTTTTTTTTAACCTGTATATTTGTGTTGATTTGAAAATCACTCCTGGGGAGGTGCGCCGCATTTCTTTACAAACACTCCACCCTAAAAGGCGTGACTTCTTTGAGTTTTTTTTTTTTGTGATATGCACTACAAAAGATGATATTTGAAATCTGCCACAAGAAAATACTATATATTTATCGATGATAAAATTCAAATTGTTTCAAGGAAATACTGATTTAAAATAATATTTTTTCCCTTTTTTTGTTCTATATTTAGTGTGCATATATAATTGTGAACAGTCAAATGTTGCCAAAAAGGGTGCAATATTTATTTTTAAATAAAAAAAATTTAAAAAATACATAGAAAATATTACTAAAACTATGGAAGATTATTTTTAAATACAGATATACGGACCGCAGTAGATATAAAAGAGAGCACAGCTTTCAGAAATAAAAAAATAATAATAAAAACATATTTTTTTCACCTTTCAGCAGCATTTTTTGTGCCACAGTTGTTAGGATGTACACTGAACAGAACGAGACACTCATATTCATTTTAGAGTGATTATTCGTGCACGTTTACCTTCGCATGTAGATCTCCTGATTATCAAAAAGCTGCCAACTGTACAGCGAAATGTATTCAATAAAAATAATTGTTTGTAAACACAGTCTTTGTGTGTGTGTGTGTGTGTGTTTTTTAAAAAAGGTAGGCGAGCCAGCTCACATTACATTTCATAGAAATGCATACACTGTAGTATGGTCTCAATGCCCTTCTCTGTTAATTTACACCATCAATTTACTGCCCTTTACATGAAATTCTTTCTAATTTCCAAGAGCAGTGAGAATTAACCCAACATCCTAATCCTTCATACTTATTATATCTGAAGTCGGATTCTATTCTTCTTTTAATGATGCCATAATATGTGTTCGTGATCATAACTGTTTCTGCACTGATGGAAATTTTGGAAATGTTTAATAAAGGATATCCTGTAAATAACTCCCACTACAACTAAATTAAGAAAGAGCATAAATACATTTCCCATGCTAATAACCCCTAATTCAAAATACCATTCACCGTTTGTAATGCATAATATTTGCCTTCTTCACAAGGACAGACTAGAAAAGGAGGATGGGGATGGGTTCACATAGCTGTTAGGTCAAGCAAATAATGTCACCATAGTCTAGTCATGTAGTAGCGACCTTGAAATCTGCTGACTATAACATGCATCACTTAAACTGAGAGGTAAACCAAGCAGGGATTTAGAGGGCTTCATTATTGTATTATTAAAGTGACTGTAGCAAACAAAATAATTCTGTAACTCGTACAGGTTGTGTACTTCATTCGTTATGTGCGTCTCAAATGTCTGAAAGAAATCAGCTGCAGTAAACTTGTATTTTTATTGTAAAACATGACCTATGGTACTACAGTTTGCTAAATAAATCTCTGTTTGCAAGCTATGCTTTCAGTTAGTGTTGCACTTGCTTGGTCATTTCACCAGGAGAGTGAAATTGTCCCCACCCCTTCAATGGCTTCTTTTCTGTCATTAACCAATCAGCTGCTTCCCCTATTGACTGCTGCTTTGAAATAACCCAGAAAGCGCAAGAGCAATCAGATAACCTGAGAATAAGGGATAGAAACTGAGAGCTTCCTTTAACCTACAGCAGTACCAGATATGTTTTAAAATGGACATACAGGTGTGCTATAATATGCTTCTTTCAAAACTACATTTGAGGCTAATTTAGTAGAAGGTAACAGGTAAGAATTATGAAATTATTTTGTTAGGTACAATTACTTACCTCAACAATCTTTAAGGAATACTGCAGGGCAATGTTATCAATACTTCAAATGTGTCATGTTTGAATCTTGTAACAGTCTGCAGTACAGGTGTACTTAACAGTTGGGTGTGGTTCTAATGTTAATAATATTGTAGCAGTAATACTACCAGTAAAATATTTATTTTGTAATTATCAAGACATGTTTTAAAAGACATTGCAAGTCATCAACCACCTTTTTAGTTTGGCATTAGTTACTGTTAGAACAACCGTTGAGTATTTACACATTTCAAATTATGGTCTGGGATTTGAAGCTCTTCAATTATACACTAGGCCAAAATATCCCCTTCTTCCCCCAAACCAAGATAACCAAAATGATTTGTGTGTGTTTGTATTGAACACCGCTTGTAGCACAACAAGCAGCTGATTTCTTCACCCCCGTCACCAGGATATGTGTGTTGTGTTTGTATTGTGGAGTCTGAGGTTTCCCACACAGGCTGTTTTGCAGGCCCTGTTTACCATTCACAGCAGACCACCTGATTCCTGTTGTGCTTGGGTTCAGCCGCGCCTGCATACCTCAGGGGGTGTCCCTCCTCCCTCAATGTCTAGACTTTCAGCATTCAAGCAGCTCCACGGGGGAAGGCATGTGGATGGGGTGGAACAGGACATACCTTCTCAAAGGAACTGTTACAGGTAAAAGAAAAATAAATAGAAAGTGCAGCCACCCTCATTGTGAAGGGGGGGCGGTAGGGGGTGGAATGTATTGTAATATGTCTCAACTTCAATATGGAACTGTCATGTTTTATAACAGCTAACGTGATTTGCAGTAATCACAGTCTTCTCATTTAACAACCCGTGGCCACAAACACTCCTCAAGACCCGTGCGATTTCAGCGGTCCACACACATCACAGAAAACTTCAACAAGACAATCTTGTTTCTGCACAAACTCTGTTATTCTGTCCAGTCGAGATCACAGAAAAGACTGCACGGGTATCAAATTAGGGTGGAGTAAACCAAAAAAATGTATTACAGCATCATAACAGAGGCGGTTTGGGGAATGCAGAGTAGGATGAAGGTATGGAACAATCCTTTTAAATCACAAAGGATGACATTTAAAGCGCATTGCAAACGCTAGTGTTTTGCATTGCGGAGCTAGTTGTAACAGTGAATTGGGTTGTTAGGATGCAGTACGTATCTAGGTGTTGCTGTTCCTTTAGAGTCTTTTAATACTTGTTTTAGACTTTGTTTCTCGTTTCAGGTTTCCGTGACGGTGTAGTAACTGAGGGTTTAACCCTTTAAACACCAAGCAGTAGATTCAATCAATAAAATACTGCTTGTTTCATGATGTTGTTTAATCAGACAGGAGTCCCCTTGGTGATCCATATCTAAGTAGCAGTTACAGGGGAGCTTCTTATTGTTTAAAGGGGCTGTCTCCTGCATTACGTTAGGCTAAAAACTTTAAAAACAGAAGAAATATTATAGGTCATGTTGCTACAACTCTTAAAGCTACAAAATAATGCTGTATGTAAAGCTAAAAAGCCAAAAGTGACTTCAAGTGTTGTAATTTAAACTCACAAACAAAAATACCAAATGCACATAACCAGATAATATTAAACAGGTAAGAAATTCAACCTTTACTATAAAGTACCACTTTAAGGACTGCACCTTTAGGATTTCCCTTGCAAGTGCAGATCACCTAATATGGTAAGGAATGTTCCTTGCAGGTGAGAGATCAGTTTGAGGAGCATTCCTGACAGCTCCAGCCTGCGTCTGCCAGTCTACACTGCAGTCCTGTTCTGTGTGGACCATGGCCACCACCTGAACATTATCACATTGTAACAGTTCTAAAAAAACAATTCTAGAACTCAGCCATTTAAAGGGTATTGATGTAAAGCCTTATGTTGAAGTGTGGTGTTATTTGCTATGTTTCACCCTAATTAGAAACTATTCTGAAAAGAAATTGGACAATGGTTTTGTGTCTTAATCTTTTTTATTTTTTTATCTGTTTAAGTCAGACAGAAAGCAGAGTCCTTATATTTTTTGAAGCTACTTATAAACCACCTACTGGACATGCAATAAATTACAGCTCCACTTGCTCTTTCCAACTGCCAACATTTATTATAGTGCATAGATCATACCTGTAATAATCTGCGTTAAACAGGACACACTAAGCAGTAAAAGAAAGGGCTGTAATTTAATGATTAAAATCAAATTAATTAAAGCTCCAGTACCCCACAATCATGCTGAATTCTATACTAAAATATGAACTGCTAAATTTTTCCGAAATGTACCCTGTATTGCACATTGCTGGCAATGTCCGAGTCTTAGTGCCCTTCTGTCACGCTGTAATTTAAATATGTTCATATGAGCAACAGCAGGAGTTAAATAATGTCATCTGCAAGCACGTCTGTAGCTTAGAGAAGCAAAACAAAATACAAGCAAAGGATAAATTGGGATCTCCTATTTTTCAAAATACTACAGGAAACACCTACTTAACTATATACACTCTGAATATTTCTGAGATGATGAGGGCACTCCGTATGTGCGTACACTAGTAAGCTGTATATTGTATTTCAGCATTCCTGGTTGCCTGTGTCACAGGAGAGTAGGAGACACAGCGATTGGAAGTTGCAAAGGTTCTTGGGAGATGGATTTGTGTGCTGACAAGCCCAGAAACAAACTGGAAGCCAACTCACACAGCAGCCCTGCATACTGCTACAGACCCGAATCATATATTTAAACATTAAAAAAAAAAAAAAAAGAAAATGTGTTCAGTTGAGGTAAAGTTAGATTTATAGAACAATGATAAGCACTCAATATTTAAATAACAAAACAAAGAACGATTGCAAGCACCATACAATACAAATAGAAGAATGACATTTTAAATGTGTTCCCTGTTATTCTCTACTGTTGTCCCTTAAATAGTATGATTCTCCATAAATAGTATGATTTGTATCCTGTTGGCACCAATGCAATGGTCTGAACCAAGCTTCAAAGCTTTCTCTATATAATTCCATTTAAAACATCAAGTTAAGCACTATAATACAAATGCAGTATTTATAACCAATGGCTACACTTTAATCCCCTTATTTAATACACTCAGTCATTATGCCTTCTCCAGGTGTGCTCAGTTCAAGAGACCCTAAACTAAGCTGTCTGTTCAGACAGTTTTCTAAAGCGTGATCATCTGCTATACACTAAAGCCTCCAAAACAAAGCACCCAGACACCTGGCTCTTTGGTATTAAAATAGAACTACCGCTAACAAAGCACTGCATCATTACGCGCTGCATCACTTTGATCCCTGGCCTGATCAGGGTTTATATAAGCCCTGTCAATGGCCTCCCGCTCCGTATGATTTTAAAGCTGGTTTTACTATCCAGTCATATTTTTTTTGTTTTTAGGTCCATGTCGAAAATATCAGCTCTATAGTGCAGTGTTTCCTGTAAAATGTTATCAGTATACAAAACACCATTCTGCTATTTTAAGCAACAAGAAGCCTAAAAAGAAAGGGAATTATGCCTACAAGTGACAGCCAAAAAATTAAATATTTATAATGGAAGTTGCTTCACCTTCAATGGAACTGCTGCAGGGTATATTTGCAGAAAGCAACTCCTATTTTTTTCCATATGTATCAGAAAGTATGTAAGCCTCCTTGTGATATTTTGCTCATTTTAGCTCCATATGAGATGTACCATATGGCCATTAAAGGTGCAACAACTACACAGTACATATTTCATTTTTGATTGCCACTTGTAGGCACCTTTCCTGTCTTATACACCTTTGTCATTTGAGTTCTGCAGCTGGAATTACCTTTAAACAGACTGGATATATCCAACAAGGTCTGGATTCTGAGGGTACCTCAGGATATTAAATGCAGTACACATTTCACCTAAGGATCATTTTGGACGAACATTTTACATAATTGAGGGACACTGCAGCGTTAAATGGTTGCTCTTGCTTTATTGCCTTTTGATCTAAACGCAAGCATGGTGTTGACTTTCAATAGCATCACATCCCCTTAAAATAATCAACTGTATTTTGAGATAGTGCTAACAAGACAAGTGTTGAGTGAAGTGGACTAACACACTTCAGTAACAGCCAGTACAGGAGAACTGTGCCCAGTCCACCACAGTGTGTGCTTTCTAAAGCTCCATTCTAATTAAATGGAATACCCAAGGTTTATTTAATAATTTCCTGATCTCATCCAGATTTTGACTTATTTTGAAATACATGTATCCACATATTTAAAAACTAAACCATAAGACAACATTAAATACTAAAAAGTTATACATTTAGACAACTGCTACAAGGACACTCCTTTTCAAAACGTTTCTCTCATGGCACTAGTTTCTTATTTTATTGTCTATTGGCCACTCCTAATGATTAACTGAGCCTGGCCTTCAGACAGTATTTCCACCTTCTCCATGGTAACTTTTGGCAGAACTACAAATGTTCTGGTAACTCTCTAGATGAAATGTATTCCTAGAAATATTGAAGCATTGCCAGAAAGTAACTTGGAAATTGACTAACAGATCAAAATGAAAACACATTCCATTTAGGTACATTGGAGGTAACTAAATAACTCATAATACAATACGTGGGCACTTTATAAGGGAATTTAAGTAAATAAAATAAGCACATCATATGGTAATGTTACGCAAGATTTAGTATTTAAGTCCTAAAAGACTGTAAAACGGGTAGAATTCTGACTCAAGTCTCCCCCATTTACCCTGCTGGTTCCACAGACCCCAATTAGGACTAACCTTGGACTACCTTACTTAAAGTAACATTAGGCAAGCCAAGAATAGTGCTAATGGGGTCTGTGAAACCAGCCGTATAAGTTCACTTTGTTACAGGTAATAGGACCCCACCTGTACATGAGGAGTCCCGTTAGCAATAACACAAGACATGAACTAGGATAGGAAGCTGTCTCAATTCTGGAAAACAAAAACAGCATCAAAACTGTAGCAGACAACATGCACAAATGAGAGATAATAAAAATGCGTTTGAAGCCATAAATAGGACACCTTTTCTATCTTGCCATTACGCAATTAAGACAAGATGCCGTTTGTTTTTATTTTATTGTTTTATAGCCAAGAGCGTTCATCAAAATATAAAAAAAGAATGTAGTAACAAAAAACAAAACACAACTGAAAATCATGTGCTAACTAAAGTAGATCCTCCCACAAAAAAAAAAAATCCTACAAAAATAAAACCATGAAATGTATTTAATATTTATTTCTTTCTTTTTTTTTTTTTTTAAATTGCCCCCAAACCTCCCACACCATTAGGAAGAAAAATGGTCAATTGTGACTTTGTTAAACTAAAAATTGACTATGGGGTTACAGCAGCTCTACAAAGTGAAAACATTTCAGTACTGATAATGCTACAAGTGCATATGGCACTGGCTAGCCTAGGAACTTAATTGATAAGACACTGAGCAAAACTCGACTTCCATTCAAAGAGAAACAAAGAAGGAAAGAAATAGGCCAATACATCCATTTTCAACAGAGTTTGATATTGCTACATTGAATGTCAAATCAAATCTTACAAAGCACTGTAATCATGTTGTACACCAAATACAAAAAAAAAAAAGGCTAAAATGGCCATGTGACCATTTCAGCTTGTCTTCATTACTGTTTTCAGACAGATAAATACTGGCTTCGTCAAGTTTCCTAATCTCATAGACAGTATGATCTTGTGTTTAGTACGATTGTTTAATAAATACCTAGCCACAGCAAAGGAATGCAGTGAATCAGTTGTCGGCGTTATCAAAGCAATAGGACTACCACAAATGGATCTTTATGTAATATTCATCTGGTTGGATGCAGAGGACTGATACATCCCTATTACTTTGTACATTAGTGTGAAATGTTACAGTGGACCCTAACCCATCTCGGTAATCTTCAGAATTTGTGTAACCCCCCCTCCCCAAAACAACTTTGGGTTCGGTCGAGGACCAAGTTTGAATAATAAAAACAAAACGTGAATGAATGCGTTCAGACTGCTGTGCACCAAGACGCTCCCTGTTCGGCTTTTTTGTCGAGATTACGGTGGATCTCCAAGACGCTCCCCATTAGCTTTTTTCTGTTGAGATGACTGTGCATCTCCAGTTTCTTGCACCAGTTCCACAACAAGGTGTAAATGGAGACCACAAAAAATGCACAGGACAGACAGAAACCCAGCCGAGCTCTCAGTTCTTGTGTATTGAGCAGATTGATTTGCTCTCCCTCTGTGGTCTACATGCTGGGAGAGGGTTGGGGGTTGACTCCGGGCGTTGCTTGGCGTGGCAGCGTGTACATGGCTCCCAGGAACTGGTCTGCAATCCGCCCTGCCTCTCTGAGCCCGCTGAGCAGGGCTCCGTGGACAGTGGCTGGGTAGTTACGAATCGTATGCTCACCGGCAAAGAACAGGCGGGGAACCGGCTGGGAAGAAAACAAGGACAGGACATTTACAAGGCAACAAAAATGTATGAAAACAAATACAGGTCATCCCACATGTATCTCTCATTTCAAACGTACAACATTCTCCACCAAAGGTAGTAAGTCAAATAAACAATGCAAGATAAGAAAACAATAGCACTCTTCAGGATTTTCAAAGAGATGTGTTTTTCTAGCCTTCTGCATTACCAAAGAATTAGACAGACATTATAGAGTGCAACACATCCAGCTGGCTTATACCCTGATTAGAAGGAATGTTGGCCTGCCTTGTCTAAAGTAGCTTATAACGTATCTTATTTCCAAATCTATTTAAGGTTTACTATTCAACCTGGCTGTTTTATTCTGCATCTAGATGTTTTAGCAATGATGCACACAATCATTAAACCTTATTTGAATGTGCATGCTTCAGTTTTTATGTTTTAATACTGTTTTAAACATTGCAGTGGAGAAGCGTAGATGCATTGTATACAAATAAACAAAGGTAGGAGCAGTAATTGCTCAGATCTCTCACCTGCGAAGCTCCAGGAACGGCAGGTCCTGGTGTTATCGGTTGTGCCATCAAGTCATAGTCATTCCCAGATGACCCAGCAGCTACGTAGGAGTAGGAGCCTCTGGCCCATGGATCAGCCCGCCAGCGCGTCACTACTGTCTCCTTAGGCTGCAAGGACACACACACATTCACCGGTTAAACTCCAGCCTTTCCCAAATAACTCTCTTTATATTAACCGAATGAGTCCCTAAAGATTTGAACTTAACTAAGATGCATCTAATACCTCTTTCACACACACACGCTGCTACTGAGCCGTCTCAGAGATGTTTCAATATATATATTTTTTAAATACCCATTGAAACAGCATGAAATTGCGCAATCTATGCCGGTATAATACCTTCATAACCCTTTCACACAGCCAAAGGGAACATGCGAGTACAACTTCCAAACATGTCAGTCAACAGATTGTTTTCATGGCAACGGAAACCAAACAAAATCACAATACAAAACAAGTAAACTTGGCTGCATTTTGTTTGCTTTTAATTTTCAATTATATTATACAATCAAAATGTAACAACCTGTTAAGTGTCAAATTGCAGGAGCTTCAGGTACAATGTAGGTCACGTATTTAATTGCAAAGGCGGCAATACAATATGTTTAAAAGAAAGAGAGTCCAGCTCTTCAGGCAAAAGCAGAGAGTGAAAATACGGTGGTGCTGGCATTTGCTATATAAAGGATGCTTGTGTGAACATTCAACTTGGGTAATGGAACTAAATTGTGCATAGTATAATCCAGGACATACAGGAATAATCACTCAGTAATCTGACATACCTGTGGTACGGCACTGCCACCGAAAATTCCCTTGAGGATTGCCAGGCAGCGCCCCACAATCACATCATCACTGATGTTCTCCATAATGCCAGCTGCCTCCCCAGCCATCAGGGCCAGTAGGATTGGAGCTGGAAAAGAGGGCATTTGTATTTATAATACATTTAAAAATACTGTGCAAAATTATCAAATGTGGGTAAGTGGTTCTCAATTTACAGTCTTCATTAACAAACAGAAGTCAGAATTCAGAGAAAAGTAATTCACCATGGCCTTGATTTGAAAATACACAAGAACTTGGGCTAAGGAATGCCCGTACCACATTTTAATGAGCGGTTCTTAAAATAGCAAAAAATGTAATTATAACATGTTCGTCCAGCGAGGTGTTATATTGCTGTACTACTGCCAGACCATTTCCTCCTGCTGAAGTGTTACTAGACAGGCTGTATGGTTTAAAACAACACATTGCTAGCTTCCTGCTTTGTTGTATGTATTTTTGCAATATCTTTTTCAACATAATTGCTCTTGTTTTGATATTTTTATTAACACATCGCTGGTCATGAACCAGTCTTCACTAGCTATTTTCATTTTGCATCAGTTATGCTTCGGGTCTTCCTGTCAAAATGTCTTCTCAATTCATAACATCGGCTGCTAAAACCCAACCTGTTCAATCAGAAAAATGTAACTGGTTCCAGACTCCTCTCCCGAATCAGCACTTTGATTGGCTCATCTGTGCTACAAATCAGAAAACCAAGGAAAGTAATGTGCTGTTTTTTAAACCCGGTTCAGTATCACTTTAAGGCAATAATGCGGTGGGACTGTGAGGCTGGAATGGATGTCTGCCTAGAACCTCCAAATTGTTTTACTTATTTTGGCCAATGAGTTAATTACCTTCACAAGAATGTAAACTTTAATATCCACTTTTAAACATTTTCAAAAAGTGTACAATACAAAGATCATGTCATTTTGGATAGATTGATTAACCTTTCAAGATTGAAAAATAGGAAGACATGTTTAAAACACAAGAAAGCAGAAATGCAATTGGTCAGATGACTAAACTAACTATTTCCATTTTAAGCTACAAACGATTGTTTCCCTAGCTGACAAATAATGACTATTAAAATGAATCTACCAGAAGTAAAACACATGCTTTCAGCACCTTCAGGCATGTTTTTACACAGTACTATAGACACACTAGAAACCACAAGCAGATAGTTTAAAGGGGAAAACAAAATGCATATGGCTCACAGCCAACAACTTTATTTAATTGACTTGGAAATAAAGCTCAGAGGCCCTTTATGTGTTTTCTAAAGAGGGGCAGAATTGGGAAATGCAAAACTTCACTGCATTATTACCTGAAGCAAGTTTCCACTGTGCTGATCACAGTAAGTGCTCAGTCTACTTTAGCACAGCCACAATAGGGCAGGAAATTCATTTATTCTACCTACTGTTAAGCTGACAGCAGGACAAAAATAAACCACCTCAACATATAGATAGACATGGCGCATGCTGGGTCTACATTTTTACATCTACATGAATGCATCTGCTATTTATAGAGAGCGTTCAATGGCAAAAAACTTTACATTTAAAAACCTGCTACTTGTTCTGCTGCTCAGCATTGTGGGATACCTCAAGTTCTGGTGTATATCGATTAATGTGAATCTCAGATGTGTCGGTTTTGTGCCCAGGTTCCTGCCCTTACCTTTGTACAGGTTCCAGAATAGGAAGAGCTCCCCCCGACTGGCTGTGGTGCTCCCCACATGACCAAACAGGTTAACACTGGGGTCCCAGAAGACACGGTCGAAACACAGCACCACCTAGTGTCAGAACAAGGGATGGCATAAGGGATTTATACAGTTAACAACACATTCTTATTATAAGGAAGAGAAATGACAAGTTAAAGAACAACAGCAGTTTCATTATAATCTCTAGGAGCAAGAGAACGCCTAACTTTTGTTCAAATTGGGTTAGCATAAAACAAAATGATACACTAACAACTAAACTGTAAGCAAGGATTACAGTACCCCACTCTTGTTAATGTTGACAAAGACTCACAGTCAAAATGTTTTTCAGGGAAGGTTCTTTTAGGCATCATTTCATCAAAGTGATTTCTTTTATTGTCATTTGCCCCCTCTGCTGGCCAAACCACATATTGTAACATATTATATTATTATTATTTATTTCTTAGCAGACGCCCTTATCCAGGGCGACTTACAATTGTTACAAGATATCACATTATTTTTTACACATTATTTTTACATACAATTACCCATTTATACAGCTGGGTTTTTTTTTTTTACTGGAGCAATCTAGGTAAAGTACCTTGCTCAAGGGTACAGCAGCAGTGTCCCCAACCAGGGATTGAACCCACAACCCTCCGGTCAAGAGTCCAGAGCCCTAACCACTACTCCACACTGCTGCCCGTGACATCTTGCATAATACTGCAGCATTTTTTCTGCAGCCTTAAATGATGCCCACAAACAATGCAGCAGAAAAATGTGACAGTTCTGCACCATTCTTTACTGTACTAAGCAAAGATTATTTAAGAATTACAGTAGCAGAACATTTCCCCCTTAATGATTTCAACCACAGTATTTGCAATTAAGTTTTTGAATGATTTTTTTTCTTCATCCTAAAACTAGGTTTTAGAAAGGCATATGCTTTTCTCCCCCCCGCCCCCCTCTCATTTTTGAACGTACTGCAGATTTCACCATCTTCATGCTGGTACTGAATGGGCATAACATATGCAAAAAAAATATTAAGAACACCTTTTAAGCTTGAATGTTCCCTCCAGGTATAGCACAGCACAATTTAGAAACAAACTCACACAGAGTACAAAAGAACATGCTAATAACCTGCAGTGATCTACATTTATGAAAGATTGCAAGGATCATTACATTAGGAAACACAATATTCCTAAACCTCTTTCTACACGAATGGGCTAAAATGTAGTGAAATGAGTCGCATTTATATTTATGCATTCCCCTGTTAAAAAACATGGGAGTAGACACAGTGCTTGCAACACTTTCACTAAGCTAAGCAGAGTGCTCTGGGTGATATTACTGGCCCATTCCCTGTATGTGTCTCATAGAATTGCCTGTTCTTTTACAATTGAACTGAGTTGAATGGACGTGCATCCAAGTTATGTGAGATGCTGAAATGCAAGAGCAGCTGGGGGGAAGCTCCAAGACGAAGCATGTGGTATGGGGGGCCCTGGGTGAAGATGCTAGTAGCGTTAGTAGAGTTATGTACTTTGTTGAGGTTTCCGAAGCCCATTCTCTGGATGGCTGAGGTTTTCCACTCAGGAAGCGGGGGTACAAACTGCACGGCAGGAGGCTGCTGCTTCATAACACCCAGGGGGAGGGTGCACAGCACAGCATCACATTTATAAATGAAGGTCTGGCTGGTGGAGCGGGTATTCACAGCAATTACTTCACAACCTGTAAAACACAAACAGAGCACAGATGCTCTCTCCTTTAAACCTTAACATTGGATTCAAGTGTTTATTATTATTTCAAAACTATAGCTTTTCAGGAATGCAATAGCAACATTAACCAACTGTACGAATGATTATACAGGGTGATTAGAAAGTAAGTTTACCACATCAACGCACCATATCATTGATGTGGTACACTTACTTTCTAAACACCCTTTTTTAATACACAGCCTAAAAGCACCAGGTTTTGTACAGAACAGTAATGCAGGTTTGGAATCGTTACAGTAATGCTAAGGGATACAGGAGATGATTCTAGAGATCAAAGAACATTAGGGTATACAAGCAGGATATTGACAGACCAGATTTTCCCAATATGGGAATGTCCAATTAACAGAAAATACTATATTGAGAAAATTATAATAAAGTAATAAAAAAGGATCCCATTGCTTAGCAGTTTAAGCGATTTCAGTGTTTGGTCCAATTAAGTTTCTATGTTAAGTCTCGATCTTGACCCAACAGCTATGCAATTGTCATCTGTTTACTAGATTGTTCACCCATCCTTTGATTCTTCCACAGAGGCTGCAGCAACTAGGACTTACTAACTGCTGTGTTCTCTTATACCAACCTGATGACGTGTAGCGGACTTGCCGCACAGCTGTGTTCAGTTTGATATCCAGTCCCTCTGCCAGAGCAACAGGAACACACGAGTATCCGTTCCGAACTGTCAAGTGACTGCCTGTGAACTCAAAGTCGTCATCCTAAAAACAAAAACAGATAAAGCTGTATTAAAACCTTACAATAAGATCAGTTCATCTTGCAACTGCTGAAAATATCAATGTAACTTATTTTTAAAGTTTCAGTTAAAAACAAAAAGCTGTAATTATACTTAAAAACATGACCTATTGTAGAACTTGTAAAAACTGCCTGTATAGTTTGATCAGATTTGTGCAGGCTGCTCTGAATATATAGCAATCAAAAACCCACCAAATGAGTGAGCGTTTTTTTTTTTTTTAAAAAAAACAGGGAAAAATAACACACGTATAACATAGACCTCCACTATAACCCTATCACTCATACAGTTAACTCTTAATGGTTCATTTTACAGTGCTAAAAATGCACTGAATATGAGCCCACCATTCACTTCCATGTTGTAACCTACATGGTGAATTCAAATCAAACAGCAGAAATCTTTGAATGCCTTACCTGGTCCCAGTGCTTTAAAGAAAGGGTTGAAAGAGGCGTGGCATTGGCAAATTCCAGATTAGCAAAATGCCAGTCCAAGATCTGTCTGTCCCTTGATGAGAGGTACACATCACTACTCAAAAAAGCAAAAAATAAAAAAACTTAAGAGTATACATATAATAACATAAAGGTGTATGGCATTGTCTTAACCATACATAGGGTCGTGCATGTGTTTTCATGTTACAAAATCATTTTGGAAACAATTTTCTGCATACTTTTTGGAAACCACAAACAGTCTGGCTCAGCCTCCATTTTTTATTCCTAATTACCGGTAATGGATCAAAATGGAATTTGGGTTACAGAGTAATGGAGTTTGTGCTGTAAGGCACAGAAGGAACCCGTAGGTACTGTATGTTGTTCTGAGAACATGTAGAAATAAAGCCCTTTTATACCCAAGAGCCCCTTTAAAAACAATTGTTTGGAGCCTCTGAAGTCTAAGCATTCTAAAGAACAAGTACAGACTAATATTGGAACACAGGGCATTGTCTGAATTACTGAAAACTGTGGAATACCTGGGGGGATTGGCTTCAAGTTCCTGTAGTTTCTCTTCCAGCTTCACCTGCGCCTCAGACAATTCATCATACTCCTGCGAAACAATATGTGACAGCGTGTTGCCAGGTCATTAGAGAAAGATACTTACATACTGCTCATTCCATTCCAACTGCTGCCTATAACCATCTCTGCAAAAATATGTTAACCTAAGCCAGTTTCAAGATCGCATTACCGGCATCAAAGAATATTTAAATCTGTTTCTGAGTGCCAGGATAGCCACTTACGTACATGTAAGAAAAGGGAGATTCAAGGCACATATGCAATGAATGGGTCTTTGATTGTCCAAATACTTCCATTATATGACTGTACCTTGAAGATAAACTTGTTTTCTTTGGGATGATACATTCTGTTTAAAACAAAAAACAGACACCACAAAAATTCTCTGCCCTCTCCCTTCTGTCTGATCTGAGGGTCTGGTCTGTTTTTACAAGGGTGCCTGGGGTTTCTTTGAAGTGGTTGACTAGATACTGAAGGAGACAGAAGTGTCTTGTCATAACAGCTGCACTTCTAGAACAGAGTGACATGACTAGAAATCAGTCGAGACATCTACACTTCTAAAAACAGCATCCTGTCTTAAGAATTGGTGTGCTAAAAGAAAAAGTTGGATGCCCAAAAAAGCTGGACAAACAATTTAATCAAGTTGGGCAGATTTAAACCGTTTCCAAAAAATAAATACATTTTTCTTCTCCCAAAGAAAACACAGACCAAAACACTGAGGACATACAGAAACAAAATCTATTTTTTTTTTTTTTTTTTTAATGTTGACTTTAAAACCAAGACCTCATGCTCCTAAAGACATAACCTTAGTATAGCTGCAAAATGGTTGTGGTCTGATGCATCTTCTAAGGCTAAAAGCGTATTAGTGACTTTGAAGCATGTTTAAGTATTATAAAACAGCAGAGCTCTCTCTGTTCTCACAGAATTAAAAGGCCTGTTTAGGATAAAAGCTGTAAAAGTAGTTTAAAAAATGACATTATTTCTCTCACAGCTGTAAATCCAAAATTAGAGCTATTGGTAACATGAAAAAGTAAAAACACCATGACTTATGTACAGGGGTCTACCTAAAATCACAGTCACCGTGAAATTCACCTCTTTTAGGGGCCAATGCATACCGGACAAGTACGGAGAGAAAAAAAAAAGAAACCTTTTAAATGAACTACTGCACAACGCAAGTGACGCAAACTACGTATCTTCCTTCTGTAGATAGGCTTTTTTTTATTCCTTCGCTGTCCTGTGTGCATTAGACAAATAACATTTACAAAAAAATACTCCACAACTGTTAACATTCTTGTTTACTGTTCAAATGACAACGATGTTTTAATCAGCCTATCAGTGTGTCTGTACTGGCTTTTCTGTGACCTGTAAGTCAGTGCTGCATTGTTTTAGATTTAGGTTGCCAAAATCTAGTTTTCAGCATTGGAGGTAAAATACCAGAAATCGATGACAAAGCAAATAATGCAAAGTAGATTTAGGCTGACAAGTGCTGAATATACTTAAGATGCCCAAATATTCTGATGCTTCCAATAACTTTGATAAAGAGTATCCAAAACAAATCCATCCACAACTGAACAAGCTCTTCTTTAGTTATATGTAAAAACTTAAGACATACGGACAAACAAGGAGCTACATATAATCCAGATTCTGAAACTCTCACTACATTGTGCTGAAGAATGCACTTTTCAAGCTTCATTATGATTGGATAAGTAGTTGTATGCAGAATGATGATTATTATTATTATTATTATTATTATTATTATTATTATTATTATTATTAAATGTGGCATAAAGACAGATAGTTGGACAGGTATACACCCACAGATTATGAAAAATGTAATGAATGTATAAGACATACACCAGCTTCCAATATATATGCATCCCCATTGTCAGATAAAAAGGGCATTACTGAAGCAATGAAGTGTGCTTGCCTTGCAGAGTGCTGTGAGATCCCTGTGTTTGCTCTTCACAAGAAATTCAGCAGTGATATCTCTGGGGGGCTTCACCTCCGAGGCTTCCTTGTACTGCTGATGCAGCTCCTTCACCTTCTCTTTCGTCGCCACCATCTGCACAGCATACAGAAAAACATATACATTATATATATAGGTGTCTGTAAAACGCCATTTATGCAAGCAGGTGAACACTGGATAATGTAATGAAGGTTTCTAACATGTTTAGGACAGTTGGAGGTTTACCTTGTTTAGAAGTTCTTTCAGCTCTTCTTGTGTTTTCACAATTTTTTTCCAGTGTTCAATCTGTTCATCCTTCACATGTTTCTCCTGCAACCTAAACATGGGGTAAAAAAAAGAAAAAATAACCTTCAGGTTTGCAATGAAGCACCATGGCTTTGTGTAGGGATGCTGCTTACCCAGAACCAAGGCGATTAACAGCTTTTAAACATGTGGTGTTAACGGTCATAGGCATTGCCACTGAAAAGCAGACTCACTGGATGACGACTTCGAGAGCCTGGCCCAGGGACACCGGCTTGCTGTTCAGGAAGTTGAAGTCCAGCTGGTGGCTGAGGTATGACGTGGCCTCCAGAAGGCGGTTGAACTCCTGCTCCACCATCTCATCTTTTTCTTTCGGAACCTGAAATCCAAGCATCGATTTTGGTAAGGAAGCACCGAGAAATGTCTGCCCCTGCATTTCTAACAGTTTAAATGCATCCGTCCTATTTCGTCACATGTAAATTCAGTACTTGGAAAGCACATTATAAATTGGCTTATTCGTGCAGTCAGGCATTTTAGTCAAACATCAACAAATGTAGATTTCAGCTTTTTATAGAATGTATACATACACTGGTGCATCTTTCGCCCTTCAAAAAGAATCAGGTTCCAAACATCAGGGTGGACATAGAAAGAGAAAAGAAAAGTGAGCAACTCTTCATAAGAACCGTCACATCAAAAAGTAAAAGGTTAAAAATCTTTTTTTTCCCCCCACACCCAATATATGCTACTACACAGTTAATGAAGTTTAATTAAAGGACAGCGCCTACACTCATTAGATCTCTTTATCTGAACCAATCAGAAAATAAAAATTAAAAATAACTCTGCCCTTCCCCCCCTCCCCCCATGATTCCCTCACATCCCTCCTCATTTCCCATTTCCATCCTTATAGCTACCCCTTGCTGTAATCAATGACAGGGAGCTATTGCCAAGTACAGTTTACTTGGTGATGGACCTGCAAACCAAGTGGGTTTGAAGCATTACCTGCATCTACTATCACGTTGCATAATCATCATGAAAATGATGTGTTGCATTGCAGAATGACAATGTATGCAAAAAAAGAGTGGTGGTGGTGGTGGAATGAGATATTTTGTAAAGATCAAGATGATCGAATTGTTTACGATCTATAATGTAAAATGTAGAGTGCTTAACCTTTTGCGGTCCATTGTCGGACTGGGTCCGACATTGCAATTATTCCTCTCAGGTCCTTTGTCAGACTGGGTCCGACATCATTATAGCAACGCAAAAAACGGGTTTCTAGTCGTTTTTTCTCCGGAAAAAGCAGAGAAAACCATTCAATTGCCGAGTGGGAGCGACAGGAGCCGAGACAAGTCGAAAAAAAAAAAAAAAGGCGTATCTCATGAATAGTCATACATGGCCCTGGTATCAGATAATGGGGCAGTCATAGTAAACAAGCTGGCTGAGTGCGTCAGCGCACAGAGACTATCATGGACATTTGCAGAGCTTTTTTCAGATGTTATAGTAATAAAATGATGACTTGGATCGCATTATTGAGGAGTTTGGTGATAAAACGAGTGATCAGGAGATGATTGATCGGTATGTACGACTATTATTTTTATTATTATTTATTTCTCACATAGGTGAAAGCTATAGCGAACGAAAGGGTGGGGCGGGGCTGGAGATGCCTAGTGAGTGCTTTGTTGATATGCAGGGCCATTTAAACCCGTGTGACTGTGAAAAAAAAAATACTTTTAAACAGCGCGTCTAAAATTAACTGCGCGTGTGAAAATTAATTAGACCTGACGTGCCTGACGCGCAATTAATAAATGGACTGCAAAGGGTTAATTTTTACTCACAGCTTGTCCATTTGCTTCATAAAGGGGACACTTCTGTTTGATCTTAGCCAGCTCCATGTTCACTTGCTTGCTGATGACAGCCATAGGGTTCCCACCTTCACAAACAGAGGACTATGTTAAAAAAAAGCAGAACCTGTACCTGCTACTACTTTTAATACTCATGAGCACCTAGACATTGTAGGAATTTAACAAATCCACATTGCACAGGAAGGAAATCATTTCATGGATATCATAATGCTGAGCAGCCAAGAGATGTTTTGTAAAAGCTTTCTTAAATTTATATCATTTTACTTTGATGCCTCTAAATAAAACGAATTTTACAAGTAGGAGGAAGGATTCATTTTTTCAAATCAAAAGTGTATATGGTTAAGAAAAAGAAAGTTTTAAAGAGGCGTTCTACAGTTTTCCGTGGAAAGGGAAATTTAAAACAGTACGTTCACTAACATTTTGGTATCACTGAACAATGGGGTATCGTGTTTTTTCACATTTAGAGTGGACCTGAGGAAGCTAAACTCCATCAACATATTCCCTGTATAAAACACACGTATGCATGACAATCCCACCACATGCAAATATGACAAAACTTCAGCAGGGATGCGCTGTGTGAAAAAGACAAGGACATTGTGAGGAGGCGAAATAGCCCAAGGCTCACTGCTAAGACAATCATCGCTTTGCATCACAACCACTTGTACTTAAATCTGCATCTCAGTCCCCATTATGCTGGAATGGGCATTGGCTTTGTTACTACAGTCTCCAGATCACCCACCATTTCAGTCCCCTCTTGTTAAAGAGTGAGCTATTTAACGTGTTCCACGACCCAAAGCCTCCACATGGATTGTTAACGGTTTCAATAATGACAGGATTACATCATTTGAAGCTTCCAAGCTGCGTGATCATAAGGAAACTTCTAAATTCTGACTATTCCTTTAAAAAAAAAGTCTTACCAAGCCCTGTAACTACCATGGCTCCCAAATCAGCAACGTAGTTCCCCTTGCGGAAAGTGGCCACTCTTCCTCCCACACGATCCTGTGCACAGAAAGACAGAGAACCTACATTTTACTATACCACCATGCTTGGTGCATCAAACATATATGCATTTCTAAATGACAAAACTTTATCATATTTAACTTTTCATATTTACCAAGTCGTGCATGCTTCCCAGGTATGAAGGATTTCACGCCATCCTTGCTGTGTGTTGTGTGTTGTGTGTTACCCCAGTCACAGAATGTACAATTTTAAATATTTTAGGATGCTCCATGCAGGAATGTTTTTTTTTTTTTTTTTTTTAATTATTATTATTCTCTTATTTAAAAGGTTTGCGATTGTATTGGAGGACATTGGGATGGTTTTCAAAGCCTTTTACTGGTGTTTCTAGTAAGTCAGTTTTAGTAAGATTGTTTTTGTTTTAATTTTGGAACTTCAAAACAGTTTTTTTTTTTTGAGTAGTTTGCACTTTGGAGTATAAATCTTTGAAAAGGACCCTCAGTATGAAATTGTTTGCTGGTAAGGATGCTCACCCTGGCCTCCAGCACTGTGGCATCCATCCCAAAGCTCTGCAGTTGACGGGCAGCAGCCAGGCCAGAGACTCCTGAGCCAATTATTATCACTTTTCCAGTCTTCTTAGCTGCAAGTAGACAGAAATTAGGAAACATTTCAACAAAATGTATTTTTCAAAATATTTCTTGTTTTAATCAATATTTCTGTTTGTATTTTTACTTCGACTCGGGTGAAGCTGATTTATCCTGCCGAAACACACAGGTAACAGGACCTCAGAGTTTCCTGTGTTCAGTCTAACAGGAAGTTCATGTGGGGTTCCTGTACCCAGAAAACAGGAAAGCAACTGTATACCACTGAGGCGGGACAAACTGACTTCAACTGAGTGAAAGTAAAAATGACATCAAGGAAACAGAAAGGCCAACAGCAAAGCATGTGGGACACAGGAGAATGAGATGCTGATGAGGGGCAATCGTTACTTCTTTAAAATGAGCTGTAACCATGGTTTTAAAATGTAAGAAGACATTGTTGCTCACTTGGTAAGGGTTTAACTCGCTTGTAAATGCCAAAGTTGATTAACCCATGCCTCTCCAAGTAGCTATGTATCCTGTGGACAAGCACTGCATCACCTTGGGAGGGGAAAAAAAAAAAAAAAAAAGAAAATACATTTAAGTTGATGTGATGGACTGATCATTGCTATAACCCACCCTAAAAAAATGTTTTTTTTTAACTCTTTGATCTCCTTAAAAAAATAAAGCTTAAAAGAAGACACTTTTTTCTGGAAATCAAACAGTAACCCATATCATTATTTGTGCTACTTTTACACCCTAATTACCAAAAGAAAATGCCCTGAGGTATGTTAACAGTGGAAAAAAAAAAGTTCAAAAGATCAAACGGTTTTCTGTTTGAATAGACCGATTGTCAATTGGTCCTGGAAAAAGCTTTTAAGCTGCAGCTCTACATAAACATGTCAAACCATGATTACAAATGAAATAAAACTCACTGTTGTATGGTGCTTCCAGCTGCTGGACGGTGGCTTCAAAGGTTAGCTGTATTTTGGGGTTATCCAGCCACAGCTGCAGCTATAACAAGATGAAGGAAAACATATTAATATTCCATTACAGTCACAAGTTAAACAAATAAGACAAACATATGCTAATACAATGCTTATCGTGGCTGTCTGAAAGTGGTCATCATATTCTTGGAAAGTCATCAGAGCAGTCACTATAATGAGATGGCCCACTATACAGTACAGAACCTTATATCAGGTTTGATTCTATTAAAAGTTCAAACAGAAGTACAAAAGCATTTATCACCAATCTCTCCGCCACACTGCACCTACACAGCCTTTAAAACATCACTGCCTAACAGTTTCTGCATCCCCAGTGCAATATTCATTTTCTATATGCCAGCCTTGTTGGAAGAGGCAGGACAAAGACATGTGCAAGTACACTTCAGCTGTTGCATTTCAATAGACGTTTCAGTTGTATTAAGGATTCCAGTGACTTACTGTGCGGTTTCTGATGTATAAAAACACTTTCTGTGTCTGCTGAGGGCCACTGATGATGTCAGGGAAGCAGGCTGCTTCCTGAGATGTCATGCGGTCATGGGGTAGCCGACTCTGAAAAGCTGCCCCCTCTACACCTAGGAGAGAAACACACACAAATGTACATTTACACAATACAAAAAGGTCCATGTTCTCCCCACTGGTTTTGGAATTAGCTTTAGAATTAACCTATACCCCCCATGTTGCAGTGTTTCCCCACCCCAGAACAAATCACAATTGCAACACTAATAGATTGACAAATCTATATACAGACTTATATACAGACTTTGTACTGCTGGAACTGGTGTTACACAATACTGGCTGATTCACAGGTTCAGATGTTAGAGCTGTACAATTCTGCTCAACTACAACAAACTTGTGGGGTGAGGGCTTCCTTTGACTCTTACTAGGTCCTCCTCTCATTTCTTTTGTCTTAGCTTCACATTAAATTATAATATTATATTACAATAAACATCTTACATTGCACAGGATTATCAATTAAATACTAAAACAAAAACCCCAACAGCGGTATAAACCTGAAAAAAAGTTTTTGTAATCAGTATTCATAGATACATTCTGTAAGCATTACAAAAAAGGGTTGAGGTTGTTTTTTTTTTATCAATTGCAATTAGCAGTATTCTGTTAAAATGAGCTTTTCACAGTGGCAACACATTATTTAAACTGAAGACATGTTCACAAATATCTAATGGACCCCTGGAACCAATTAAATCAGATATGTAGGTTCTACTGTATCAATAAAGCTGGTGCTATTGGCTTCATCCTAATACAATGCATCAAAAGTGATATTCCTAATGTCTAGTACCAAGGCAGTGCTTAAAGCATGCCGATATCCTATTATTAAATTGCACTCTCTAGTGTTGGTTTAGGGAACTGGAGGATTATAGAAATCCAAACTGGAAAACTACAGTATGCTGACTCATTGATCACTTTGTTGTTGACAATGCTTACAAAGACAACGTACAAGTATTTTTTATTATGATTTCATTTTTTAATTAAATGGATGAACTAGGAGGTGTTCATTTTATTATGTCACTGTGGACATTTTGGCTTTCTGTTGCTTAAAACACCCCAGCTTTAAAGGTTTTTATAGTTATTTGTTTTTATTTATTTATTTTTTTTAAATCAGGAATCATGTTTCTTTCTTAACTGGGTATATGACATTACCTCTATGAATAGAAGTGCATGACCAGTGATATTTATGGAACTGTTATTATTATTATTATTATTATTATTATTATTATTTATTTCTTAGCAGACGCCCTTATCCAGGGCGACTTACAATCGCAAGCAAATACAAATACATTCAAGTGTTACAATACAAGTAATACAATAATCACTAGCTATAACAATTGTTTATTGCACGATTAATTAATAGATGTGGTCCTACAACTCTCTGAAAAGGAAAAGCAACACAACTATAATTATATAACTGAAGCAGCAATGCTCACCAGACGGCTCCTCTGGTTCGCTGTCGTTCTCCTCCTCTACGGGGGGAGCTGGGGGCGGTGGCGGAACCTGCTTTCTCTCTTTTTCAGCTTTGGCATTCCTCTCTTCTTCTGAATAATACTCGTCTTCAGAGAGGTTAGCCAGGCTCTCGTCCATTTCTCTATACTCCACCTGCAACAAAAAGCACAATAAACGCTTCATTAAAACCACGTTCTCGGGTCCAGGGTAACACACAACCATCTTGATTCTAATAAAACACCTTTAAAAAAAAAGCTTGCTTTAAACCAAGGAGAATAGAAGACTTGTTTGTTACTAAACGATCTGCTAAAGAAGTAGAGGGGGGAAAAACAGGCTAACCACACACTGAAACTCTTTACTATCTGTGATATGCAACGTTCTGTACAAAAGGGTGAAAGGCTGACAAGACCAAGCAATGAAACAGTTTAACAGCAAGTTTATTTTAAAATCTGAAGGTTCAAGAAACTGGAGACTGGAACAGTAAACCTTGTCCCCAGGCCTGCAAACAGTATTCAACTATACTCCCAGGAGCAAGATAACTAACGCTGTCTATGTCTATCCACTTCTGTGCAGGCTTATGTGTTAAAAGGTCTCTTTCCACAAAGAGCCTTCAGTAGCTTCATAACCACCTACTTATTCTGTGCTCAAACCAGATCATCTGTTTCCATTACACCTGACAATCTAAATGCACCCCATAAACAATTGTGTTTGTTTTGTGGTAGGTTACACATTTTAAAATACTAATTAAGGTAATTTATTTTATATACCAAGGTCCGTTTTATCTGTGTTCTCCTGGAACCTCCCCTTAGATTCCCTGGAACCTCTGCAAGCTGCACAAAAAGAGATGGGGAAAAAATGCATGCTGAATGTGTGCAGATCTGTGCCAGGCTTAAGGCCAGCAAACACTGTGCTACATGCAACTCGCAGAATTCTCAACAAGTTGTGTAAAAACATGTGGCTGTAGAATTCTACATTCTACAAATTGCTTGACAGCACTAGGAAAAATTATATTTCCAAATGAAACAGCCACTAACACTGATGAAAAGTTGTTTTGTGTCATGTGAAAGGGACAGGCTTGGCAATTGTGATTGTTTGCAAAACTGAAGACTTTTGAATGCAAGCATATTTCGCTTTGAGTGGGTTCTGAAATGAAGATAGGGATTGGCTGGCTATTGGAGATCATATTGTCCTATCTTGCGAAGAAAGAAGTCTGTTCTGCGGTTATCTGTTTCCTGTGTCTGTTACAACTGATAACCTGTTACAATTCAGCTAATCGATATAAAATTAGTTTTACACCAAAAAAGAAACTCATCTTACCAAGGAAGTAATATCTCTTAGGTTCGTCAGAATTTTGTAGAATTCTGCAGAAAGCTACATGTAGCACCATGTATTCTGGCCTTCACATGACTCTGGACATTTATAATCAATTAACAGACTAAACAACACTATGTGTATATAACAGTACATTTTAAACTACAATTTTAAAAGGCAAAGAGTGTGTTTTATAGATGCGAGGAGGTCAACAGATTTGTTTTTTTAACAGATCTATTCCCATGCAAAAGGGGAAAAAAAGACAATATAATAGTAATTAGATTTGGGGAGGTTCCATTTAAATTAAAGGGACTTAGGTACTAAATTACAATGACTTTGGTTGTTGAGTAAAGGGAAGCAAATACATTATTTTCAAGTGTTGAGCACATGCTAATGCGATGGAAACGCTCCAACATTTTTGCATTAAGTGCCAATCATGGCTTAATATATAAATAGGGGTAAGCAAACATTTCTCAGTCTCCATTTTCCATCCCTCCACGGACAATCCCTATGTTAGAGCATTCCCACACTTGTTTGTGAGAATGACAGGAGATGTAGGATGTTTACTTTTGGTCGCTTGCGGCGGCTGGTCCTGCGCCCCTCTGCCGTGTCAGCGGCTCCCCCATCCATGCTCCCGGCGGCGGAGTGTGGCATAGGAGGCCCACCGGGGTCCCCGCTCGGGGAGGCCCGCTCCTTCTTCCTGGGGGTGCGGTCCGCAGACACCCCAATCTCAGAGGAGCCGGCGACAGAACTCAGGGCCCCAGGCTGGGACTGGAGCTGCAGGTCCTGGGCTCCATCTCCTGGCACAGAGGAGGCAGATGAAGATGAGGAGCCAGGGTCTGATTTCTTACTGGATAGCATCATTAACGAAGAGACAGATCTCTCCTGGAGGAAACAGAAAAAGAAAATCCTTTATAGGGTAAAGTTTAAATACATGCAAAACTATAAATGGTTTGCAATTTGGGGTTTTCAACCAAGAAGCTATTTAGCTAAGGTTTCAGTCTTTTATTAGCAGAATGAACAATGTATTTATTTTTCAAGTAACCTCCTGTAAATCCTGTTAGTAACTTTTTTTGTTATCCAATTACTCCTATTGTATCATGTTGAGGTACCAAGATAAATTGCTATTTCCGTTTTTTCACTCCATCTTATTCGAATGATTCTGTATGACACACGCATCCACAATGTTTAGAATTCACATCCTGGCCCTGCATTTAATGTAATATGTCTGTAGTTAATGTATTTGCATTGTAATATGCCTGTATTTAATGTATTTGCATTGTTTTTTAACTGTTTGTATTTAATGTACTATGCCTTGTATTTTACTGTATTTAATGTACTATGCATTGTTCCTCACTATCTTGTAAAGCGTTTTGTGATGGTGGTCCACTATGAAAGTGTTGGGAAGTTACAATGACAGGAGGAGTGAACACAATTAAATATAAAACAATTTAAAAAGTGGTTCCTTTTCTAGATGCAAATAGGGTAATATTAATCAAATCTTATGTTCCAGAATGCACTTTCTTCAGACTGGCAAAGCGTTACATCAGGGCTTGTTTGAACTTCTTTCAGAATACCTTACACTGTATTGTAACACTAAAGACAAATAGACTGTTGTTCGTAGCTTAAATCAAAGCAATTAATATCACCTGAAATTTCCTATTCTGTCTCCCCAAATTGCCCTCGTGGGAAAGCTAGGAACAGAACCACACCTGGGCTGGTTTTAGTCCCCAGGTACAGAAACATAACGGAATAGAAAGCAGTTTAGTTACTATGTTTCACTTCTACTTGGGAGTTTTTGGAGTTTGTAAAGTGGTAATGTCTACTTTTGTCCCATCTTTGAAACATGGTTTGTTTGTTTTTGGACACTAGAATGTCAGCAGCCATTAAAAGGATGTTTTTTCCAAATATGTAATTTCTTGCACAGGCTAAAGTGCACAATTCTTCCCTTTGGGCTTCAGTGCACAGCGCAAGATTAGGCCTGTGTTTCCTCACCTCACTTTGAATAAAGTCTGTGAAATCTTGGAAATGGATGTAAAAACACATTGGATTAGGCGCTTCCTTTATTTTATATAAGGCAGTATGTCACGCACTGAAAACACAAATCTGCGAGTATCTGTAAATTGTTTGGTTGCGTATGAGCGCAACATTTACGTGTAGCTATGTAGATCAGCCAATAAGATTTGTAGCTGAGTGAGCAAGCGTTTAAATGAGTAGAATGGAAGTTTGTGGAGTGAAATCGGGTGAAAAGATCGCGACACCAATATCACTGCTAAGCAGAGAAGTGAAAAATGTTCTTGTGGATTACAAAAGAAAACATATTGAAGTGCTTTACATAAATGGAAGCTACAAGCTGTTGAATCTGCAGTAGGAAAGACAGCTAAAATACAAAAACGTGTGTGTAAAGACAGAAGTACAAATGCATTGGAGAACAGAAGTTTACAGACAGAGGCTTTCTTTACAACATGCGGTTTCAAAATTGTGGGAAAACTCTACATTTTTTACTCAAGTAACAGTTAAACTTGTCAGTAGTCAAAAGAAATAGTCTTTATATAATTGGTTTTGGCGCACTACTGAAAAGCTCATGTGTATGTTGGTGTAGCTAAAACTACATTATTTGACGACCATTCTGTGAATTCTTGCTTTTTTTCCTGCATCTCGCCCATGAAATTTACTGTGCCAGAATCGCAGTCCTAATGATGGACAATTTAGTTAAAAGACAAAAAACGTTGACATGTATTTTTAAAACAAGAACCATTAACTGTTAGCCTGAAAGAGCTGAAACATTTGGGTGGAAAACATTCACCAAGAGTGACAGTAACCCTTAACACCTGTTCTCCTTCAGAATACAATCATCCTCACGGTTTGTAGATATTTCTTAGACCTTCATTTCACATTAGAAAATGTGAAGAAGCAATAATAATCATATGGCAAAACTAACCAAACCTTGTATCATATATTTGGCAGCAGTGTGGAGTAGTGGTTAGGGCTCTGGACTCTTGGCCGGAGGGTCGTGGGTTCAATCCCAGGTGGGGGACACTGCTGCTGTGCCCTTGAGCAAGGTACTTTACCTAGATTGCTCCAGTAAAAACCCAACTGTATAAATGGGTAATTGTATATAAAAAAATAATAATGTGATATCTTGTAACAATTGTAAGTTGCCCTGGATAAGGGCGTCTGCTAAGAAATAAATAATAATATATTTCTATTACTTCACATTTCCCCAAGATACAGTTAGCTAAATATTAAAACAGTTAAAGTAAAGTGGACCAACTGGGGCTGGGGGGGGGGAACAAAAAATAATCTATCATTATAAATTTTAAAGGCTGGTTCGTGTTAGCTGGGTAGAGTCAGATGGCTGACAATGCCCTTGGCTTGATTTACATCACATCAGACACAACGTCATTGTTTAATCAGTGGCTGTTAAAATCACTTTAAGGGAATCATCAAATGCAAGCGATGGTGGACACGAGCTTCTAGCGATGCTTTTGTCTTAAACATTTTCAAGTGGGTCAGTTTTGCTCCAGTCTCAAGTATCAACTTATGATGACACTGTTTCTACTGAGATTATTGATCTCGCATCCCCTTGGACCTACAGACAGCATATCCACAATCTGAGGCTCTATAATGTATTTAATATACATTTTGCAACAAAAATTAAATTAAAAAGCAAAACAGTCAACTAAAAGTGCAGTAGATGAGCTAGTGTATACAGAATGATTAGTATAATAACCTTGTCTGGTTTTATCCATTTCTCAGAGGCCCTGGAAATATCCATTCATTCACTCACTGAGAAGTAAAAACAGAATCACATTTACTGTACATCAACCACATCATGCCTGGTTACAAAATACAATGATCAGTTAAAAATGTAACGCTTTTACTGTGCTACATTAATCTGCTAACACCTTTTATTAAAAGTATGCAAATTACCGTTTGCGCAGCCGTGTTTCATTTTTTTTTTATTACGTAACCAACCTCGTCCTGCTTCGTTGTCACAGACTAGTGAAAGAAACCCCCAAATAACAGAATGCGATTGTTCAAGCCATCTGCCACAGTAGTATTGCTAACAACACAGATGTAAGTGTACAAGCACATACATATACGTAACGTTACTGTTAGTTCCGACCGTGAAAAACATCAATTCTGCTACACTGCTATCTCGCGTCTACTTGGTAGGACTTCTGTCTGCTAATAACAAATGTATTTTGTAGTATAATACTAGTGCAAAAGCCTATTAGTTTAGTAAGAACCCCACTACAATAAAGGATAAAATTATCCAAACTGATAGTATTACAGAGAATGCATGTAGCAAGTATTGTAGCAAAGAATGCGATACAAAATTTACAACACACGCACCACGGACACCATTGCAAGTAACAACACACAATGGCATACATCTAATATTAATTGTACCTTAAACACAGTCGATTAAAAAAAACACACACCTTATAAATCGTTTTTAAATACATATTTCTTTGTTCTTAAATCTGAACACTTCAAATAAGATTACCTTTGAGAGATCCCGCAGTTATCTGAAATAAACACACAAAGAGAAACCTCCAGTCGATCCAGCAGCTGCGTGGTTCCACCTCTGGCTCAATCCTATTGGTGCAATCGGCAACCGAGCAACGACAATTCTAGCATCTATTGGTTGTAGTCGCAGTCGTTCAAACCGAGTACGCAGATTCGCAAAAGGCACGTGCGCGTGCACGGACATGCGGGGGCTTGCGCGTTCTCGTTTTACCGTGTTTGCATAAACTTAGATTAAAACCATTCAAATAGCACCAAATAATGAATTATTAACTGGTTCATATAACATATACACAAGGACACGCTCTAAAAAAAGTTAAACGGTAAATATATAGATTTTTCTAAAATAACAATAGACACGTTAGACGTCCTCTGACGTCATTATCCAAACCACACCATCAGGAAGTTCAGGTATATGTTCAGCAAACGAGTTTGTTTTCAGGTAACTTCTTTAGCAGAACATCAGTGCTGAAAAATTCCGTGGACATTTTTAGAGGGTTCGCTGAAATTACAATTCATGTGCTTGTTTCTGTAGCCCGTGGCTGTAATTTATAACAAGGTATGTACTTTTTAACTTTTTAGTTAATTTAATTTGTTGAGGTGGCATGATCGCTACTGAAGTTAACTCACTGTTGAATGTGGCAGTCAGTGCGGCTACTGTGTGTAGTCGAAATAGTTAATTTACACGGAATAAACCATTCATATCAAAGTATTAGTGAATGATGTGCATACACTGTGATGTACGAGAACCAGCCGGAATCTTCACCAAGCTAGTTACGCCAGTGTTACACCTTACTTTTTGAAACGCAGTCAGTCAATGTTACAGAACTAGCAAAAAAAAACAAAAAAAAAAAAAACTAAGGTATATGTAGGAGCTTCGAAATCAATCTCTCTTATATAGGTATGCTTAGTGGTTAAACCCCAAGTCTTCCCAGGTTTGGATGATGTTACATCATCAGCATAGAGGTAGGGAACGAGGAACCTGTTTGTTCACCTTATTATGACAAGACACAGATTGTTGAGTATTGGGTCTCATGCTAGTTTGTCCATTGTTAACAAACATAAGCCTACTAAAACCAAATAAACATACGACATCATTCATCACAGACTGCTGAAAAATCCCTCCCCTTCTACCATTGCAAATCAGCACAGCTCATACTATTCACCTGCTGCTAACTACACCATCATTTTTTTTTAACCAAGCATTTTCACTTGAGTTAAAGAAACTACATGCACAGACAGTTTCTACCTAAACGAGGTCTGGGAAGTCTCCAAAACTAAACAAAGGAGGAGTCTACAATTTAATCTCTAGGCGTCACTATCAATATTTGAATTCCAGCTCTTTCCTTATACAGTATGAAAAGCAGCTACGAACCTAGTATTTAAACTGAAGCTAGTTTTGCACTGAATTCTAGTCATAGCTACACATATTCAAGCAGTATGGTCAATGGCAGTGTCCAGATATTGGACAGGTTAATTAAAGTTCAGTGTGTCAGAATTGTCCATGTTTTTAAATGGTTAATTGCTGTTGGCCTGTCCTAAATGGCACTGGAATTATTGATGATTCACCCATGAATTGGGTAACACCGCAGCTGCACACTGAAATAGTTCTGCCTTTGTTCAGAATAGAGGATTTACTAAACGAAATATGATTTGAGAACTCAAAGTTTGAGAACCACTGGTCTAGATTGACTTTATGATGCATTATAAAATCAAATGGTAATTTAACCATGGACTATTTTGTTAAGAAATAAATGATAGAGATTTTACAGATGTGCTCAAATTTGTTGGTACCCTTACAGCTCATTGAAATAATGCTTCATTTGTTTTATTATTTACAATATTATGTTGAATAAAAAATCAAAAGCAAAGTCTGATTTCTATTAAATATGGAATAAACAATGGTGGATGCCAATTACTTTTGTCAGTTTCAAGTTATTTCAGAGAAAATTGTGCATTCTTCGTTTTTTATGGAGAGGTACCAACAAATTTGAGCACGTCTGTATGTATTCAGACCAACTATAAAAGCACACTTAGTTTATTCAGGAATCATTTGATGAACTACAGTGATATTAAAGAATTTCGTTTGATACCTTATGTAAGTATCAATATGCAATGAATTTGTTACACTCTTACTCATAACAAAATACATTTAACTAATTGTACACAACTAGAGCCACTCCTACTAAAAGCTTTTCCTCTAGTTGTACTGTGCATATACTAGAGTTTACCATGCTTTTTTAATATGCTTTATCAAACCCCGCTGGGCTTCACAATGATTACCTATGCTTTGCCATCCCTTCACTGTGCTTTATTACACTTTGCTCTGCTTTTACTATGGGAAACTTTTATAAGGGACATGCTGTAATAAACAAAACAGACATCTATACATACAAGAAAATAGTATGTGCGACTCAAGCTTGTGCAAAAACAACATTTTGTAAAATTACCTTCAAAGTATTCACAGTGGAAAATGCAAAACAATACACTAGCATAGCCTTTTAACTTGCATTGCATAAAACAAATGCAGTCAAATATAAGCTAATTGTACATTACTTTAAGTGCCCCTGCTAGCGATACATGATACTCCTACCACTTCACAACCAATACTCATTTCACATATCCACCCACTTCAGATTTTAATCACCAATTCAATCACCCAGGGATGCTTTGTGCTTCTGTTTCCAAGGTAAAAAGCCATACTTCATTATTCCAGCAGAATTTCCCATTTTAGGTTTAGCTGTATTGGTGCAGAGATGAAAAAGAAATGATCCTACACTTTGAGGTAATATACATTTGATGCATAAAGTTCTGGAAGCAACATAACCAAAACCAAACATTAATTTTACATAGAAATACTAAAAGAATGCATATTTTGGATAAATATTTAATAAATATTTAAAACCCAGGCCCCCTGATAAAGTAACTTAAAATATTTCTGTTGCTTGATCTTTTGCTTTTTATATTTCAGAACTTCAGTCCACCCAGGGTTTCGAAATGGGGAAAGAGGATCCCAAAGTTAGTAAACCTGATAACACAGCATTCACCCAGCAGAGACTGCCTGCCTGGCAGCCCATCCTGTCTGCTGGGATTGTGTTGCCCCTGTTCGTCGTTATTGGATTGATCTTTATTGGGATTGGAATCGGTCTTTTCATCACCTCCAGTAATGTTCAAGAGATTGAGGTACGACCCAACGTTTGAGTCTAATTTGGTTTCTATCATGTGGCATTATTAACTGCTTTTAGCATTGCTTGGCCTACGTGATTGTTTAGGATCCTCATTCAAAATGTGGACCTTTTTCACTGATTGTCTATTGTTCTGACACAGTCTGCATAAAGAACATAATAATGCTTTGAATTTGCATCTTCTGCAACCTTTTATAATAGACTCCTAGCCTGCTGTTGACCTGCCGGATTACATTTCGTTGTAATCTGATAAACTATTAATATTTAACGCAGTCTGCGATTATGAGGACCTTCCGTTTCTAAAGATGAACTTTAGAAACGGTGGAAAATATAACCAAAAAGTTAAACCTGTATTTTTTGCATAACATTTTGAAAAAAAAAAACTATGAAACCTCAAAACAACCCATTGCTGGATATGTGAAAAAGAAAATGATGTCGCATGTCGTAGTGTTGGAAATGTTTTTATCTATTTCTTTTACAGTTGGATTATACAGGTGACCAGCAGGGGTCCCCATGTGCTGGCTGCACCACTAATGCGACAACAAATTGCAAGTGTACATTGCCCTTCAAGATAGAAAATAAATTTGAGGTACTATAGATTTGATGCATTTTTTATGTAATATTGTCTTTAGTCATTTTAAAATATATATATATATATATATATATATATATATATATATATATATATATATATATATATATATATATATAATTACATTTAATACAATCAGAAGTAGTAAAGTAATTGGTCATTAGTGGTTGATCAGAATATACTGGTAAATGTAGTCCCCATTACAAATTAAGCACTGCTTGGCAGTTTACATACTATAAAACAAGAAATATTAGAGGGCAAGAAATCTCTGTTTTAAAATGATATACATTTATTTTATTCTTTGTTACTTTCAGGGACCTGTTTTCATGTACTATGGCTTAACAAATTACTACCAGAACTATCGGAAGTATGGAATTTCCCGGGATGACGACCAGCTTTTCGGAAATATCGACAGTCTAAAGGTTTGAGCGCAATTCCAATCTTTAAGAGGTCTAAAAAAAACCCACAGTTGTTCATGGGGGTCTAGTATAGGCAAAGCACACCCATCTTGCTAAAATAAAGTTATTGGGTCTATTTGATCAAAAGGGGGTGTATAGCCTTGAAGTTTATCCACATGTTTGCTGCTTCTCTCAGACACATCCCAGCATCTAACTCTGGTTCCATGTCCCTGAATGAAGGTTTAGTGAAAGAAGCGTGGAAGTGTTGCATATAACATTAGCAACATAGTCACAAAACTAATTTCGAGGGCTTTCCAACACAATTTATTGATGCAAGTCATTTACTTACAAAACTAGAAATAAGTAACCCAGCGTACTACAGGGGCTCCCAGGTGCATGTAATTAGTTTTTTTATAGCGACAGGGCAATATAAATAAAACAAATGTTGCAATCTTGGTGACCTGGTCCATAAACCTGTGAGGGACCACAAGTCAGATGAGGCCTTTCATTCCACTTGCTTCATATTTGAATGGCAAATGGTTTTAGAGCCTTACAAAACTATATCTCCCCTTTCTCCGTGCCCCTGCAGAGATAAAAAATAAATAAATAAAAGAAAGTTTATAACAGTTAAGGGTGTAAACTACAAAAAAAAGTCATCTCTTTTTGGTCATATGAGTCCCATTTAAATCTTGTGGATATAACACAATGCAGTCTGCTAATGAGGGCAGCTTCCCCTAATAAATGTGTAAAACATATTTTACAAAAATGTTTGTTATGGTATAATTTATTATATATGTATCTGTAAGCAATCAAGATTTGACACTGTTTCTGAAAATAATGTACAACAATTCCGGCAATTCCGCTCCAGGTTTAACGGGTAAAATGATATAATTAAGTAATTCACGGTCTAGGTGGAGGTTTAATTAGTTCAATTAAACAAAGACCAGGAGTGGAAGGGACAACTTTGGGCACCCCTGATTTAATGTATGGTTTTAAATTTATTCAACAAAGATTTTAATAGAATGATGCAAAATGGCTATGTATGGTTAATAAAACCATGCAAAATTGCAAAAATGTAAGGAAACAATTTGAGAATGGCAAACCATATTTTGACCAGTAAGGTCACTGGCATGCTGCAAATACTCATCATATTGATGATTACAAAATACCTATCATATCTATCTCCGTCTAGACCTATGCGAATTATGATTACAGTACATGCAAAATATTAGATTTCTGTATTCATTGGCTGGCTGACTGACTGAATGTGTTCCATGATGCCCCTTGTATTTCCATGACATTTCCATGTATTCCATATTTGTATTTACAGCAGAGAACAAACAAAACCTTACACATAAAGACAACAACGTATAACCCTGTACTCGATGTAGTAAAATATGTATATTTGATAGGGGTCGATTCTGTTGATCTACAGCTATGGCCAAAAGTTTTGCATCACCTAGAATTTTAGGATTGAGACACAGTTTAAAAATAAATAAATAAACATTACGAACATAATTTAGATAGTGTATCAAAGAAAGTACAAAATGATATTGCAAAAGTACCAGAAGCCGTAATAGTAGTACAGTATTTCATGTTATTTTTTTCAATTGTTGTCGGTTTTTTGTTCAGTATATGGAAAACTGCAAAGCTGTATGTAATTCAGTATGTTAACGTAACATTATTCAGCAGGTTTCATTCGATTTTCATGAAGCAACAACGTTAATTCTATAGGGGGGGATGTAAAACTTTTGGCCATAGATGTAAATAAATGCGGTGATCATTTAAATCAAGTTATTTCGGGGATTTTCATAACTTTGGCCCTATTGGTTGTTTTTAGATCGATTGGGTGTCTAATCTCCTCTTTATCATATTTTTTGGGAATTCTCCATAATTACTTGCCGTCAGTGTGTGCGATCCCTGCAAACCCCACTGTTCAAGGCTCTACTTGGATCCCTTTGTTTCTTGGATGTTCGTATAGAATGAGTTAGCAAGATACCACTCTGTGTATTAATTATTGCTCATGCGTCTCTTTCCTTGTAGAGTCCAGCAAATTTTTGTTCTCCATACCAGATGGGTGCAAAGCAGATGCCAATCGCTCCCTGTGGAGCTATCGCAAACAGTCTTTTTAATGGTGAGTTTTAATTTGTTTGAGAAAATCAACTGAGACTATGTGTAGATAAACAGCTGTGTTGATAATCAGTAATTTAGCTGTATAAATGTACTAGTTAATTAACTTTCAGCAACTTAAACTTTTATTTCAATAGCATTTGTAATTAAAGCAAAGAAACATAAGAAAGTTTACAAACGAGAGGAGGCCATTCGGCCCGTCTTGCTCGTTTGGTCGTTAGTAGCTTATTGATCCCAGAATCTCATCAAGCAGCTTCTTGAAGGATCCCAGGGTATCAGCTTCAACAACAATACTGGGGAGTTGGTTCCAGACTCCCACAATTCTCTGTGTAAAAAAGTGCTGAATGCCCCTTTATCTAATCTTCATTTGGGGACACTGGTCCTTGTTTCTTTTTTCAGGTTGAAAAAGTCCCCTGGGTCGACATTGTCAATACCTTTTAGGATTTTGAATGCTTGAATCAGATCGCCGCGTAGTTTTCTTTGTTCAAGACTGAATAAATTCAATTTCTTTTAGCCAGTCTGCATATGACATGCCTTTTAAACCCGGGATAATTCTGGTCGCACTTCTTTGCACTCTTTCTAGAGCAGCATTATCCTTTTTGTAGCAAGGTGACCAGAAGTGAACACAGTATTCTAGATAAGGTATTGGCAATAAGGCATTGTACAGTTTTAACATTACTTCCCTTGTTTTAAATTCAACACTTTTCACTATATTTCCAAGCATTTTGTTGGCCTTTTTTTATTGCTTTCCCACATTGTGTAGATCAGGGCTCTCCAACCCTGCTCCTGGAGAGCTACTGTGGGTGCTGGTTTTCGCTTCAACCAGTCTTTGTTACTTAATTGAACCAATTATTGGCTTAATTAGTCAAGATGAACAGGTGTTCCAGCTCTTTAGTCACTGATGATGTAAAGACACCTATAAAACCTGCTGGATAGGGGCTCTCCAGGACCAGGTTTGGAGACCCTTGGTCTAGATGAAGACATTTCTGAGTCAACATAAACTCTGAGATCTTTTTCATAGGTTCCTTCTTCCTATCTCCCATATGGTATTTAATGTACATTTGTATTGCCTGCGTGCAGTACCTTACACTTTTCTAAATTAAATGACATTTGCCATGTGTCTGCCCAGTTTGGAATGCTGTCTGGATCATTTTGAATGACCTTTGCTGCTGCAACAGTGTTTGCCACTCCTCTTATTTCTATGTCGTCTGCAAATTTAACAAGTTTGCTTACTATACAAGAATCTAAGTCATTAATGTAGATTAGGAATAGCAGAGGACCTAATACTGATACCTGTGGTACACCACTGGTTACCTCGATCCATTTTGAGGTTTCTCCTCGAATCAGTACTTTCTGTTTTCTACATGTTAACCACTCCCTGATCCATGCGCATGCATTTCCTTGAATCCCTACTGCGTTCAGTTTGAGAATTAATGTTTTATGCAGGACTTTGTCAAAAGCTTTCTGAAAATCTAAATAAACCATGTTGTATGCTTTGCAATTATCCATTGGCGATGTTGCATCATCAAAAAATTCAAGCAGGTTAGCGAGACACGATCTCCCTTTCCTAAAACCATGCTGACTGTCTCCCAGGATACTATTACCATATATGTCATTTTTTTATTTTATTTTGGATCTTACTATAGTTTCCATAAGTTTACATATAATAGAAGTCAGGCTTATTGGTCTGTAGTTACCTGGTTCGGTTTTTGCTCCCTTTTTGTAGGTCGGTATTACATTTTTTTCAGTCTGTCATTACAACCCGTGTCTCAAGAGACTTGCGTGATCTTGGTTAGCAGTTTGTAAATAACTTCTTTAATTTCCTTGAATACTATTGGGAGGATCTTGGGATTTGTTTAGTTTAAGAGCTCCTAGTCCCTTTAACACTTCTACCTCTGTTATGCTAAAGTTATTTAAAACTGGATAGGAACAGGTCGACATGTGGGGCATGTTGTCCGTATCCTCCTTTTGTAAAAATTTGTGAAAAGTAATCATTTAATATATTTGCTATTTTTGTTCTCTCCATCTATGATTTTGCCATGTGTATCTCTTAGACATTTTTACTTCCTCCTTGAATGTTCTTTTGCTGTTATAATATTGGAAAAACCTTTTAGAATTGGTTCTAGCCTCCTTGGCAATGTTTGATTTCTCTCTTGGCCTTTCTAAGATCTTTTAATCTCGCTAGTGGCAGAATTATATGTTGCTGTTGATATGAAGTATCAAATCTGCACCCCTGCAGTCCCTAGTCACTGTTATTTTTTTCCTTCTCTTTTCAGACACCTTCAGGCTGTTTTATAAGGTTAACGAGGTCTACACTGAAGTGTTGTTGGATGACAATGGAATCTCATGGTGGACAGATTACAATGTGAAATTCGGAAACCCACCAGAAATAAATGGAAGTTTGAAAAATGCATTTGAAGGTATTTCTTTCATCAGGTTGAATTCACATACGCACAAGTTTGTAAATCGTAAAGAGCAAAGGGATGTTTTTATACCATCTACATATTTATTTATTGATTGATATTTTTAATATCCTGTTATCTGCGCTCTTCTGAAAAGACTTTAATGCTGAACTTTGGTTGCTCAACTATATTTCTAGTCCTCTCCTGAAACTTTTGGTTTATTTAGAGATGTATTGTATTATGTATCCCTTTAACCTCCAACCTCCACCCATTTGACACAGTAGTATGTATAGAATCTAGCAACAGTAATGAAATATAATCTATCCACAAAGCTTTCCGCATCTGCTCGCCACACTAAATGTACTAGTGATGGATAGTATGCATTGGTTACTGAGAACTGTCTGCAGTTTTGAAGGCTGACATTTCTGATGCAGTAGTAGTACATGTGTTTGTTTGTTTTTTTTTTTTTTTAATTATTCATTCTTGCAAAAGGTTTGCTGTAAGATTTTTATTTTATTGAACATTTTTTTAATATCTTTGTTTTAAAGGAACAGTGAAGCCTTTGAACTGGCCCAAGCCTGTTTATGAGCTGAGCACAAACCCCAACAACAATGGATTTATTAATCAGGACTTTCTGGTGTGGATGAGAATTGCAGCTCTGCCAAACTTTAGGAAACTCTACCGTCGGATATCAGAGGGAAACTGGTCTCGAAGCTTGCCTGCCGGAAACTACAGCCTTGAAATAACCTACAGTATCCTTTGCAGTACCAAGATGAGCGGGGATCCTATCTAGTAGGAATTCAAAGCCTTGGGAGTAGCAATGGTCAGGTTTTTATTACCTCTGAAGCCTTGGTTAACTTGGCCGGCAACGTGACTTGACTGCTTGTGTATTAGACTCCCATTTACAGCTAAGCAAAACACCATAATAAAATTCCTTATAATAGCTAGGGCTGCAACAACCAGTCGACCTTCTTGCATGTGGTTGGTTTTAAAAAAATTGCTTTCATTAAAGTGATTATTCCTTGACCCCTGTTTCCCCAGATTATCCAGTGCTTAGTTTTCAAGGAAAGAAGAAAGTGGTTTTCAGCACTGTGACTTGGATGGGGGGGAAGAACAGCTTCCTGGGAATCGCCTACCTGGTTTTTGGGAGTCTTAGCATTGTCATGGCTCTCATAATGCTGATTGTATATGCAAAATATCAGGTCCAGATAGACCGTGATATGTGAGTGCGATCTCCTGCATTTATTCACATGAGAAGGATTACTTGTTGTCTTAGATCTTTAGGTAATGGCTTTACTCACCTGTGAAAGCTGCTGGACTGGATTACTTGAATAAGTGTGGCTGGTTTTGAAACCGGTACCTCAAGTCAGGCTCATGATGTAAAAATCTAAGGAGGCTTACGTTGAGAAATGAGAGTCTAACTGTATTGGACCTCACACTGCGCTTTTCATTTGTTCCCGACAGGGTCAGAGTCTTAAAAATCACATTTAGCGCTGTTGTTTTAACAGTACAACTACATTAGGTTATTATAAATAATTCTTGCACTACATTAAGAAAAATTGGGCCCTGTTCACAAAAGTTACATCCCTTCTTTTGTAAGTGTATGTCTGCTTTCTTTAAGGGTTAAGAAACATTAGAACGCAGAGAGAAAGAAAAAAAACATTCTATAAATAAATTGTGCTAAAGTTTTGCCTTAACAGGAGTTGATTGGCTCAACATATACCCCACCAGGATACCCCACAGCTGCATTGTACAGTATCAGGAAATCCACCTGGATTGCATCAAGAGCCTTTTTATTACAGGTAATCCAAGGATAACTGTGGATAGGTGGTTGATACAATCCACAGTCATTTCCCAGGGCAATAAATCAGATGTGGTTTATCCAGATGGAGTATAGTATCAAATCAACCTGTGTCACAATGGGCTTGCAGTGAATTTTACGTGAACAAAAAAGCATTAACTCAATTCAGGTAAAATTCATAGAAATCCTGACAATTATACATTTCCAAATTATTTATTGTGATACTTGATAAACATGCATTTTGAAATGTATCTCTAGGCATTTTAGATGTATTTATTCCTTGCATGTTGTTGCTGATTAAGGGGGATAACCGGGTAGAAGCTCCAACCTTTATAACCGTACTGTGAAAACAACAAATCTAATCGTGTTTGATAATTCATTAGATTACAAAAAAGTAGCAGGTTCAATAAAGCAGTAGGTTTAGAATTGACAACAAAGGAAAGGGGATTTCTACAGAACGCAGTAATTCATTTCTATTGGGAATTGTTAAGCGATTTGTACTGTATTTGTCTATCTGTAAATGTGAAATATGCTAAGAGAGTTGTTCTTTTTTTCTACAGCAACTGATAGTACGGAGTGCATCTTACGTTGTTTAAAAAGGTTGGGGATTCTGCTTGTCTGTCTATTTTTTAATTTTCATTGTATGTGGAAGGTTTATGGTAATGTGTTTTTTACTTTTCGGTTATATGCGGGTATTTGGGTTAGGCATTGGACTGATCTGAGCCCTTAGTTTGAAATAATTGTCTGTTCCAAGCTTTTATAACTGGTCTAAAAAAATAAAAACTGAAACTGGATACTTCTCAAGAAAAAGCTAAACAAACACACCTACATAAAAAACATAAAACCTGGATTTCATTTTCAGATTAATACTGCTGTGGCAGGACAGCAGGAAAAATAAATGAAATTAAGATCTATTATATTTTTGATTTCTACTGTTGGACAGTTCAGTTTTTAAAAATAAATGTCAAACTAGGACTATACTGAAAATCATAGTCCCTTTACATTTTTTTCTTAGGAAATACAATACAAGTGGGCTTTTTCAAAAGTGAACTAAGTGGGGAAACAAAAACTTTTTGAAAATGTGTATGAACATATATATTTTTTCATTCATGAGGCTCAAAATCGGTTCAATAGGATGTTCATAGAGAATTGCTTGGTCTCTCTGTACCACTATGGTCTAGTACTTGAATAGCTCTCTGTTTACACTGAATATGATACTTACTGTGCCTTTTGTGTTTCTGAAATCGCACAGTTCAATATTGTTCTTGTTTTTATTTTGTGGATTCTTTTAATAAGATGTGCTGCTGTACAGTACACTAAAAAAAAATCACACTTTGCACCTTTTTTAAACTAAACTATGTACTGTAAGGGATTTTGGTGTTTTGGACTATACTGTTTTATGTTCCTTTGTTTTAAATACTATGACTGTGAACTGCAGCCAACTAAATAAAACAATACCTTCACTAATGTAACTTGTCTTTATTTTGCAAAAATCATGGATTTGAACCATCTGAATAAGTAGCCATCGTGCTGAATCTACTGCTTGAATGTCGGCTTAATCCCAATTGAAGGACTAACTTTGAAAGAGGACTGACAGTAGATGCTCGGTTGCCAGGTGCAACAATATTCTCAAATTCACTAATGGCCCAACAAGGATTGGTTTCAAGAGTCTCAATTGGCCATTATGGAGAACATCATCAATAACATCATGACCAGTGATGACATCATAATCGTCAACTTAGAAACTGGCCGTGCAGTATTTGTAAAACAAAGATGCTAGGATGATTTTCAGTGGTCTATATGAATCCCTCAGAAGAATGTTCTAAGCCCCCAGCATGGTCCAGCATTGGAATGGAGATAACCCCAGAAGAGATGGCCAAAATCCTACTTATCCATGCAGAAAAACAGAAGGCTGGCTTTTCCTATCTTGCTGATATAAGGATCCTGATAGTCTGTCTAGTTGTCCTTCTGTGTCTTGGTTTGTATGACATACTGAAAAGAAAGCTACTATGGCAGGTAAATATTATTATTATTATTATATCATGATTAAAGCTTTTCCTGGTGCAATTAATTTTTTTAATTTTTATTAATTACCCATGATGGTTTGTAAACCTTAAGTTTTAAATAAATACAATATAAATTATTCTTAGCTCTTCATACAATAAATAAACCAAAAGATTGAAATATAGCAGATAAAAATAACTTATGTTGATCAGATTACACTAATGGATAAACACATTTTGTGATAAAAGGATAGAATTTTTAAGAATCGGCACATGTATGACCCAATTAACCTGGCCTTAACTTTGTTTTACATGGTAGGGGCACTCCAGAGATGGGAGAGAGCTCCGTCAGGGAGCCATTCTGCATGAGTTCGTCCTCACCAGGCTCCGGTTTATGGAGTTCAGGATGGAGGCTGTGGAGAATGTGATACTGTCTTGCTGGAGAGGGACCCAGAATAGACTGATTCGCTACCCAGAGGCATATTCAAGACCTAAACACCTGTGGACTGAGAGACATGAAAGCAGCTCAGACTCTTCAGGAGATTAAATTCTTCAGTAAAATATTGTACACATTTTTACATTTCAAATATATACATGTATATGTATGTATAACGCCATATTTTACATGTTCTTTTGTTTCTTTGTGCTGCTTCAGAATGAAAAAAAATGTTTCTCATGTGCATCAACTTATTGATTAAAATCTCTATTCAGATCATGACTGTATAGAACTGGACAACTCGTTAAAATGGTAAATTGCATGTTCTGTTTAAACACACGTGTGCATTGTTCTTTACATGCGTGTATATTAATAGTGGTGTCCCAAAATGTTGCTAAATACCTGTTAAGTACAGCTTTTTGAATGTAAATGTTTAAGTCTATACAGTACAGGTTAACAAAATTATTAAACACAATATATAAACCTGCATCATAGAATAGTACTATACATACAGTAATAGTAATTGTGGCCACTTTGGTCCTCCCATTGTTCTGAACTTTACTTGAATGACCTTGTGATGGTTGATGCCTAATTAGGTACATCATGACAAATTGTAAAACCATTTTCTAAAATGTTTTGATGATGTACACGATGATCAGTGAAGGCATCATAATGTGACTTTTTAGATGCTGGTCAGTGGTCCAGTAAATGATGTACAAAGCTCAAGACAAGGACCTCAGGGACTTTTTTTAAACAGTAGCTGTTTAGGCCTTCTCGGTGCTTGAGAAAATGAAGGCTAGGTTTCCCTGTTTGGAAGGTGTATGTGCTCAGCGACCAACTTGGTCCACAGTTGGCATGGAGATGACCCAAGAAGAGGTGGAACACTTCATTTCAAACAAGATACGTCCCTCTGCAGCTGATCCAACCATCCCGATCGCCTGTTTCTTTGTCATTTTTCTGATCTGTCTGTATGCCATATTCAGATCGACAAAAAACAAGCAGGTAAAATTAGATGCTAAGAATATATAGCCTTTCATCTCCTGTCTGTCCATCAAAATGCATCATAATGCAGTAGATACTGTAGCCACAGCAAAGGAAGAAATCTTTGGTTTAATACAGCATATCACTATATAAGTCTTAGTTTAGATTAGACCATATCTGTATTGCACAGTCGTCAGTGCACAGTTACCAATCGCAGATCATCAAATCAGCCTTTTATATTTACTTGCATTTTAAACTCTGATTAGTATTGTGTATGTGAATTCTTAAGTATAATATAAAACCCATCTAAAATGTATATTCTGCAGTATATGCCAGTAGTATGCGGACTACTACACGTCAATCCTAAGTGGTGTGGTAGGAAGGAAGGGATAAACCTTGATGGGCTGAACAGCCTTTTCTTGTTTCCTGACATTTCCCTGTTGTGATTATAATCCAGTCCCAACTCGTTCCATTTGAACTAAAATATGAATCCAATTAAAAAACATACAGTTCTGTACTGGACTCCTGAGATGTTAAAAACTCTATAAGGAAGAATGCAGGTGAGCCTGGCTCTTTTGAAGGTGGAAGTCGCTCTGCGAAGCATCTCAAAACAACACACCCCCTGTAAACAGTTACCCTCAACGTTAACTGAACCTGTCCCTTTGTCTCCTTGCATTGCCACAGCAGGTTGGAGGGAAAGTGTCACGTGAACTCAAGATGCTCTGTCAGGGGCTCCTCCTGCAGAAGATGATCCTTCAAAGGGTCAAGTTTATAGAGCTGAGGCTGGAGGCGATGGATGCTTTTCTGATGAGATGGTGGACCGGGGACGATAACATGGAGGAAACAGACGGGTATTGAAGTGGTCGACAGTCTTTTTTTTTGACATTTTGATGAGCTTAATAAAAGAAACAGCAAACAAACTATAGGTGAAAACTTTTGTAATATAATATAAGTCTTGCTATTAATTCGTTACTGAAACTGACTTAAAGGTATTTTTTATTATTTATTTATTTCTTAGGTGACGCCCTTATCCAGGGCGACTTACAATTGTTACAAGATATCACATTATTTTTACATACAATTACCCATTTATATAGTTGGGTTTTTACTGGAGCAATCTAGGTAAAGTACCTTGCTCAAGGGTACAGCAGCAGTGTCCCCACCGGAGATTGAACCCACGACCCTCCGGTCAAGAGTCCAGAGCCCTAACCACTACTCCACACTGCTGCCCTTGCATAAAAGTGTGTGATACATACTGCATATGTTTCTCATTTTTCACAAGCCCGTTTTTTTGTAGCTGAATGCACTAACTAATATTAAATATTACATTTAAATAAAAGTTCGTTGCAGAATCGAAGATATTTTCTTGAATGCTACACTAAGTGGAAGACCCGCATTACTGCTTAAAAAAGATATGCCAGAACTTAATGTTTTTCTTTCTTTTTTTGTACTTTATTTCTTTCTATTTTCTTTCTATTCATAAAAAAAAACATATAAATGTTATAGCGCAAATAAAGTTTATTTATGTTCATTCTAAAACCTCCCAACCAAAAGAAAACACCGTCACGTGGTTCGAAGTGACACCCATGATCACATGGCGAGGGCGTGCATCACGTAACACGCTTTTGAGCCAAGATGGCGAGCACAGAGGCAGAGGCAGGGACTGCTGGAGTCGATGGCGACGATGCTTTCCAGACCTATTATAACGAGGTGGGTGGAGTGGAAAACAAGTACACAAATTTAACTAGAAACCAGTATTTGTTTTTTCAAAATTGCTGGGAACCCAGTGGATCTAGAGGAATCAGCGAGAGCCCCAGGTTTGCACCGACGGAGGCCTGGCAGAAGTGAAGAGAGGGATTCTGGGATAACAGCTAACACAGCGTGCCGTGAAAAAAAAAAAAAAAATTATATATATATATATATATATATATATATATATATAAACATTGTGATCATCATTAATATGTTTGCTATACAAAACGTTATATGTACATGTTTGTGTAAAGGCTTTTTTCTTGAATATAGAACGCTAGGTTCGTTTATCTTAGCTCTGCGTTTTGTTTACCCCATCGTTATTATATATGTATATGTATGTGTGTCTATATATATATATATATATAATGAATGAATTACTTATAGTAGGGTTGTCTTTTGCAAAGTTGGCCGCTGCAAACCAGCCCAACAAACATGGCTGTTGCATGCCGAACCAATATTATGATGATTATTTTTTCTGATGGTACATTATTACAAGCAATAGAGAAATACCAAACTTAAGCTTTGCATGCCTGTGCTTTGTAGCTATACGTCCTGGGTGCAAGTAGTATACTTTCATAGGTAAGTTTAAATAGCATAAGCTGTGCTGGTCTGCTTAGGACATGTGTACAACAAGCTGTGTAGTGTTTTTTTTGTTTGTTTGTTTTGTTTTGATAGTCCTTAATAAAACTAGGCGAATCTGATTATAAAATGTATAATCTGACATGGATACGCCAAAAACTATTAATGAAATGTGTGTGCAAAAGAGTTTATTATTGGAATTTCAGTTAAGATATGTAATTGGCCAGAAAGCCAAGTGGGAATTTTCTTTCAAATGTCAAGACATTTACATAATATTTGCTGCAAATTAGGTCTATTGTAGAAACTTGTTATGCATGTGCTAAAGGGTGACAAATACAATTTATTTTCCAAGAACATGAACTACGGTAATGTCTACAGACTTTATAGGGTGCCCAATGTCAGACCCTCAAAGAACTTAAAAATCTAGTGAGTAGGGGGGTAGCCACTGGTAGGGTTGACTTGGGAGGACCATGAGCATTGTACATAGTGAGTCTGTGCTTGATTTGCTTGTGAACTGCCTTAATGTAAATGCACCTGGATTACGTAGGGCATGACAGAATTTGCAGGCAGTTAATGAAGCCCCTTTCACACTGGCATGCTCTACCTGGGTCGGAACCTACCCAGGGGTCGTCTACGCAATTTCACACTGCTTTTGATGAAGCAGGGTTGACCTGGGTGACAGACGCAAGTAAACAATTTGCGTATCAATGCCCTGGAAGCAGCTTGTTACTGACGCTTCCATCCAAGCTTTTGTGGATTGAACTGTCAGACCAAATGTTGATTAGAGCAAATGTTTCTTCTACAATGTGGCTGTTTGTTATTTCATCAGCTAACGAAAGGGCTGTCATGCATTTTGTCTTGCTCAGTCTGGGTCCAAGCATGTTGACCCACATCCTGAGGTGGGTCGCTGGGACCCGGGGCAACCTGGGTACGACCCAGGTACATGGTTTTGCACTACGAGGGATTGTGACCTGGGTAGCCAGAACCCGGGTCCGGACCTGGGTAGGAGTGCCAGTGTGAAAGGGGCTTTAGTTGATGAGCAATGTGACAGTGATCATGAAATAAAAAATGGAATATTTCAAAAACAAGTCCAACTCCAGAGTGTGCATGTGGTATTTTTTTTTTTTTTTTTGGTTTGGATTTTGTTTTCTTTACATCCATATAAAGTTAGAGATAACAAAAAAAAAAAGTTTGTAGTCTGAATTCTATATATATTAGGGATCAGTTGTAGGATCAATTTAAGTTACATATTTGTAAGTATGTTACATATTGACTCTATGGGGGGGTGTGTCATACCCAGTTACTAATACAAAATTCCTGTGGGGGACAAAAAGAAAACAAAATCCAGTGATTTAAAATAGTTACCTTGAGTAAGGTAGTCCAAGATTGTAGTGCTAATCACAGTCTGTGAAACAAGTAGAATGATTTAAATCTTGAATCCATATTTATACATATTATGAGCTTGGTTAATTGAATGAATGTGTTTATTTCCATTGTGTGTGTTTCTTTCATTTTAATTTTTTCCTTTTCATTGAACAGGTGAAACAGATTGAGAAGAGAGACTCTGTTTTAACCCCGAAACAGCAGATCGAGAGGTTAATTAGGCCTGGCTCTTCATATTTTAATCTAAATCCTTTTGAAGTAAGTATCCTGACAAACCAGAGAAATACAGCAAACATTTAATCCAATGTGGATTGTAGGGATCTTTTCAGTTTGCCTCTCATTATTCCTTTTTGCCAATGTTTTTCAGGTGCTGCAGCTTGATCCTGAAGTTACAGAAGATGAAATAAAGAAAAGATTTCGACAGGTGTGTTTTTTTGGGGTTTTTTGATAGTCAGATTAGTATTGAATACCAGATAAGACTGCGATTTGATTCTATTTCTGGGTTTAAAATGGTTACTTCAGTTCAGTGCCTACACATGAGAACGGGGGACATCAAATTCTGGTTGGAAGTGCCTTTGTCCATTTTATAAGTGTAGCTCTACCTGACGGTGATTAACTTTTATTAATTTCGTGTATACTTTCCTTATGATTTGACCTTCAAGTGTAAAGATTAAAGCATGTTCTGAAGTGTGTTTTATCCTCCTTATAGCTGTCAATCCTGGTCCATCCAGATAAAAACCAAGATGATCCAGACAGGGCACAGAAAGCTTTCGAAGGTATGTATCCGATTATTGTGTGTTCACTTTTTAAAGAAAGCTGCCTTAGTTGTTTTCTAATTTTGATAATTCACAGATTCGATTGGTTCAAGGTTAGGCAGTAATGCAAGTTACATTACTGTGGAAGGTACATTACAGTTTTGTTTTATAGATCTGATACAGTGAAATAACCAGGCAGCACTGTATAACTATACTGAATTACAGGTAGGGCTTAAACAGCCCCATCAGTTGCTTCAAGGTGTTGCATTTCTTTCCCAGATTAATCTTGGCTCATTCTAGCTCACATGACCCAATTTGATAGAGAAAGGTTCCATGGTAGGGGGTGTGTGAATGCAAAGTAAAAAGAGTTGTGTAACTCTGTTTTGATGACCTTTCCACTTTGTCTGTGTGTGGAGAATGCCTACATCTTTCATGTCCTTTTAAAGATTGTTTCAGAGGCTTACCAACCCAAATGATTAAACTAGAGATGGAGCAACTCTCACTGGTTCATTTCAGTTGGAATGACCCCTTTATATTTCTCTCCAGCTGTTGATAAAGCCTACAAGCTGCTTCTGGACCCTGAGCAGAAGAAGCGCGCCATTGACGTGATCCATGCAGGGAAGGAATATGTGGAGCACACAGTGAGTAGCAAACCCAATTGCTCAGAAAGTCCCTCGTGTAACACATTGTGACAACATCCACATCAGTTAAAATCCAAAGACGATTAAGGGAAACTGAATACAATAACAGGAAGTGCTTCTCCTTTCTCTCGTCATAGTTAGGCCAGTTATTGTTTTGGCAATAATTTTCATTGTTTTGATATTCTTGTATACATTTCCTTGTATACAGCCATCCTTGGATAAGGTGGAGAATTAGCCTTTTTAAAACGTAGTCCTTTCCGTGTACTGTGTTTCAACATGTGGCATTCTGAAAAGCAATTTTATATTCCTGGAAAGGTTCTAAGTTATAATTTAAACAGACTGCTGTTTCTCTCACCAGATGAAGGAAAAGAAGAAACAGCTGAAGAAAGATGGCAAATCAACAGTGGTGGAAGAAGATGACCCTGAAATGGTACAGCTTTTATACTGCATAAGGGCCTAATTCATTCAACTTTTAGAGGGGGAGGGGATGAAATCACACATTAAACCATGAATCTTCATATTTCGATTATAATAAGAGAACAAAATGAATATATGGTAGTTTGCTGTTGCTTTTAAATATAGCTTTTTTTCCCTATTGTAGTTCAGGCAGGCAGTGTACAAACAGACTATGAAGCTGTTTGCCGAGCTGGAGATTAAGAGGAAGGAGAGGGAAGCCAAGGACATGCATGAAAGGTAATCTTGTTTCTGCTGAACTTCAGGTTCATTCAGCCTCTTTGCAATAACTTTTTCACAAAAATTGCAATTGCCGGTTTATTTATTAAAAGATTTGGCCACTGAATATCTATGCTTATCAGTGGCTGCCAAGCCATGCATGTTGAGACTATAGCAACAGATTTCAAAAGCAGTTATCGGAGTCTTATGTAACATTGCTCCTAATCAGATGTTTAGAATAGAACATCTAATCATTGCTTCCTTTGCTGCAGTGCCATATATTATTTGCTTTGTCAAGCAATCGCAATAAATGATCATAACTAATTATTAGCCAACATTTTGACACAAGATGCTATGTTTTTCTATTTTGTTAATTAGGAAACGACAAAGAGAAGAGGAGATTGAAGCACATGAAAAAGCCAAGCGAGACCGAGAATGGCAGAAAAACTTTGAGGTACCCAGCTTGCATCGATAGCTACCAAAAATACTGTATCTCTCCAGCAGGTGGTGTGCTTACATTAGTAATGGATCAACATACAGTTCTTGAAGTTCTCTCAATAAGGTGAAAACATATTCAAGTGTATCAGAATCTGGCACATGGAGCCATCTATCTGTCACAATTACATCACTTTTGCATGTGTAAGCTGTGTACGGGTGTAGGTCCTGGGGATTTAATTCATGTTACTAAACTCTAATTTTCTATTTATAGTCAGGGTGTATTGGTATGTAATTTATTGAAATTATACTTTGTCATAATCAGATTTATTATTATTATTATTATTATTATTATTATCAAATCCATTTAATAAAAAAGTATTTCAGATTCCTTGTTTTGACACAGTCTGTTACGTAAAGAATGGCTTTATAATTCAAGTATGTTGAAATAACAGAATTAGAACAGAACTAGTTAATATGTTTCTAACTGTGGAAATTACTTTCACTGTATCATTATACTGTACATGAAATTACTGGAAACTGTTCTGTGGGTAGGACCCTTTTTTGTGATACCAGTCATTCTGCAAGGTATTGCAACAGAAAGACCAGGCAGTTTTATAAAGAGGAAGAATGGGATTTTTCAGTTTCCCCAAAATGTGTTATTTTGATGTGTTTTAGTTTTGATGGGCTATTCTATTGTGTGACAAAACTATTAAGAACCTATCTCTGCACCTCCTCTGATTTAAGGTGTATTGGCATACTGGGGTTTTTACCTCCTGAATTGTGTGTTTTGAAACTATGCAGGGCTTGAAATTCACACGCTATACATAACATTTCTGTAGCCCCCTAACTTTTTATTTGACTAGGATCATTGATTAGAAGCAAAACCCTGTACGAGTAATCTAGGGTTGAATGTGCCTGACAAAACTGGATACTTTTTACAGATTTAAACACACAGTTATCTTTTTTTTATTTTTTTTATTTGATTCTGGATTTATTTATTTTAAATTTCATTAGGAAACTCGAGACGGACGTGTTGACAGCTGGCGGACGTTTCAGGCAAAAGGCAAGAAGAAAGAGAAGAACCGGTCATTCCTGAAGCCGCCCAAAGTGAAGATGGAGCAGCGATAGGAACCTTGTTGGGCAGAGAAGGCCTTGGCCATGAAACCATCCAAATGCAACCCAAGAATGTCTCAAGAATGCATAGCATTTTATTGAATAAATAAAGTCTGACCCAAATAAGATCTTAACACTGGACAAGATTGGACTTAATTCCCAACTGGGCTTTATTATTCTGTGAGCCCACACTGGGTTAGATGACTTGTTGTTTTGGTTTATTCTGGCATTATTGGCTTACCAGGAGTCAGATATAAATAGTTAAAGCGATCATAAGTAGAGTATTGAACATTTTTACAGTCCTTTCTTAAAATAAAATACAATCTTTTTTTTCTTTTTGTTTTAAATAACTAAAAATGGATTAGAACCCTTTACTGTGATTAGCCTTATATGATTGTTCAACATGTATAGGGTGAAGATAGTCATTTATTCTGGGTTTTTTTGTGTGTGTGTTTTTTTTTAGTTTTTTTTAGATGAGTGAGAGAGATTAACATGTTAATATTATACCTTTACTAGCAGGACCTGACCACAGCTACTGCAGTAAACTAGTTGCAAGATTAGGATCATTAAAACAAACACAGTTGTATCTGCCTATGAGGAACAGAACATCTGCTGGGCATGTTGCAATGTGTGTAAAGTATGTTCAATTTCTAGTACTGTTATTTACAGCGAACAGCGTTTTTATTTTAGAACAAGTGGAAACTCCCTGATAATTCAGTCCTGTTTACGCTGCATTCACACTGGGTCTGTCTCTGTCTGGCTTGTTTTGTTTCAAACAATGTATCAGTTTGCTTGCTGTTCACACTTATCTGCGAGCAAAGGGACAGAGTTAGTTTGGATGCGAGATAAAGTTTGTCCTTTTCCATTTTTTTTTTTTTTATTATTTTTTTCCAGCACCGAATTTGTGTTCACAACAGAAGTGCACTCAGTTCCTTTAGTTATGGTTTGTGAGACAGTATGTTTCTTCACCTTAGGCCTACATAGTTCTGTTTCTATTGAAACCCTTCTCATGTAGCCTTTTGAGTGAATATATTTTACTGTTTTTGTGAGTTTTGGTGAGTTGGGCTTGGATTTTGATGTCTGACCAAAATTCTATTGGCGCTTCAGTTTCTTGCACTGTCCATGTAGTTCCCAGAGACATTTAGTTTTTTTGCTCTACTTGTTTCCTCAGAATATGAACAACTATGCACAAAATGTTCACTTCTGAGTCAGGTTACCTTGGGTCGTACGTTTCCTATGTGCAAAAGGACCGAGTCTAGAAATTGTTCACATTGAGCTCCTCTTTAGGTGGTACGGTTTGTTTCCCAAGCGGACTTTGTTGTTCGCACTTCACACCAAATATACCGAACCATACAGAATGTAAATCAAACCCTCTGTATGGACCCAGTGTGAACACAGCCTTAGAGTTGCTTATTTCACAATGTTTCAGGATGATCATAAAATGAATGAATTCCCCTCCACTAAAGGAACTGATGTAAAAGTTGTATGTCTCCTAAAAGTCTGTGTAACCACAGTTATATTAATCCTCTAATCTGCTAAAGCATGTTTATTGTTTTAGCAGTATTAGGTTATTAGTGTTTTAACCAGGCTGCATGTATTGTGGCAGGACCCTGTTTTGTTAACAATCAGACTTCTGTAGAAATATCTCGGTTTCCCCAAAGAAAAAACATCCAAATAGTTCCTCATGAGAACAATGAGGGCAGACCTGTGATAAATGACCTTGTATTTAGTTTGAGATTTAGTAATGGCAGCAAGTGCTAGTGCATTGGGTCTCGTTGCATTACATCTTTCCCAGAGCCCTGTAAAGTAATGATTTTACTGTGTGTGTTTTTTTTTATTTTTTTTTTATTTGTACTGTGATGTTGACAGATTGCTCTGTAATGTAATTTATCTGACAATATCTTATTAAAAGTGTTAAAACTGTCTTTCACAAATGTACGAGGTGTTGGGGTGCACTAGTTTTCTCTACAGGTTTGAATATTAATGTTGCAGATGGTATTATTGCAAATGATCTATAATCTTAAGTTCATGTGTTGGGGACAGTACCCCTAAATTGGAATACAAGGTGATGAGGTCACTGGTTGCCATGCACGGCTGGTATCCAGGAAGGAAACAACCTTAGTAAGTTTGTTTGGGGCTTTGTTTCAAAATCTACAAACGTTTAAAAATAACACTTCAGTAAAACACGATCCATAGAATTAAGTTTTAATATGGCGCTGCTATTCTTACAGTAGCTTTTTTTTTTTTTTTTTGTTAAATTATAAAAGAACAACAAAAAAAACCCTGAAAAATAACTGGTGCTTTTGGTATGTTATTATCCAGTGTTGTGCACACAGTTATCCTAGATTTTCTTCTTATTTGGTATTTTTTTTAAATGTAATCCTGGGTTACATGTTACTAATTGTCATATTATTTAGCTTGGTATGCAGTTTAAATGCTTGTTTTGCCTTTATAACTTTGTTTGCTTGTTTTATAGCATGTTATTAAAATGGCCTTCCTGGTATTTAATTCACCAGTTTCAGTTCCTATGCTCTGGGCTTGTCTGGATTTACAAAGCAATTATTCAAAAAGGTAAAACATTTCTTTACATTATTATGGTGAATGGTGTAACACTTAAGGGTACTTCAGGTTTAACTGATAACAAAACAGTATCTTAAGAAACAATTGTTGGTTGACACTGTAGAATGACAGTATCACACAGCGAGGACGTGCTGGGTGTCTGGCGACATTAAACTGGCATTGTTCTTCCATGTTCGGTTACTCAAATGGTATTTCCAGTTCATGCAAAAACAATTTATATATTAAATACTAATAACCTACTGTTCTGCAAAAAAATCAAATCGTACTAAATATCTGGTGTCTAATATTGTATCAGAACTCATACCAGAGCACATTCTACTGTATTAGTACTGTACACTGCTGTGCAACAGTCTTAAACATGTTGCATTAGACAAGCCTCCACTAGTGTTTTCTACTGTTATAACAACCTTGACTTGGATAAAGAAGGAAAAACATTTGAGTGAAATAGCTCGCACCACTTGATTTTCATGGTGTGGTATCCAAAGTATAACGCTATGTAACACAATTTTTGTTCCTGGGTAGTAAGTGTTATTTCCTAATTGCTTATGCCTCAAAAGTATAGAAAATGGCTATTATTCCCCACAAACTTTGCTTTTGTGACCAGGACAGAGATGTTTTGAAATTTACCTATTTCCAATGAGAAAACGGGCGATTTGTGTCTTTTCGTTCACATAAAGTCAGAAAAAAACAACTTATGAATCCAAATTAACATGTATTTATACTAAAGTAATACAAAAATGACTACAAAAGATTTAGAAGCGAGTAGTCTTTTTGGTTGGAGTAGTATGGGTTTCTCTCCTCAGCTCCACCTCTGAAATTGTCATCTGGATCTACGACGTCTTCCTCGCTCTCTGACTTGCTGCTCTCTTCTAAAGACAGCTGCTCTCTCTCCGGAGGAGTGGGTACGGGGAGCTCATGGCAGTGTGGCACCGGGGCGATGGATGAAGGAAGGTCCGGATAAGTGCTAGCAGGTGCATTCTTGCCAGTCCGACGTTTGGAAGGGTCCACCATGCAGAAGTAGCAATTGCTTGAGTGGTCAGTGGGTTCCCACCAAATTCTTGGGATAGCGAACTTCATGGCTCTCTTTTCCCCTCTGTACCATCCTACAAAAATACATTTATTTCACCCATGACTAATGTGTAAGAGATTCTCGCAACATTTTTCATATATGATATATTTTTTCAATAACATTGAAAATTGTAAAACATTTTAAAATTAAAAACTTTTACAATTTTAAAAATTAACAAATTTTATAACATAAAATTCCGAGCAACAATTGTCCATCTTACCTTCCAGAGTTTTTTTGCAGTGCTCGCAGGTGAAATGAGGTGCCCAGGGTTTGTCTTGATCCCCGACAGGCATGCCAAAATATGCCTTGTAGGCCTCACACATCTTAGCAGATGCTTCCACGGAGTACTTTTTCGCTCTTGTCTTGATAAATTGGCCGCAGACATAGCAAAATGCATCTGCCGGATGCTTGCAGCCTCTTGATGCCATCTCAGAAAAATGCAGGTATGTATCCACTTAGGCAGCTGGAACTAAACTGAGCTGGTGGGCTTAAGGCCCCTGTATTTATACTACTATTTATATTACTGGAAAGTTCTAGAAGTTACTCCAAGTTTACTCAGCACTGAATCTATCTGGAATGTTCTGGAAAATAGGTACATTTCAAAATATCACTGTCCTGGTCACAAAAGCAAAGTTTGTGGGGAATAATAGCCATTTTCTATACTTTTGAGGCATAAGCAATTACAAAATAACACTTACTACCAAGGAACAAAAAAAAAATATATATATATTGTTACACGGTGTAATCAACAAGTACAGAGAAACATCATCTGTAATTGATAAACCCAGGACTGGAAGACCCAAAAAGCTGTCTAACAAGGATGAGCAATACTTGAAGATAATATCTTTAAGGAACGGAAAGAAGACAAGCGTTGAATTGACAACAGAACTTGCAAAAGGCACAGATGTCGTTGTCCATCCATCAACAGTCCAACGCACCTTTGCCCATGGTACAATTTCTGTGTTCTTGGTCCCAACAGACCTTCATGTTATATTGTTAGTAATTTTAAGAGATTTTCTTTTATATAAATCTAGGTCACTTAATCTAATATTATTCTTGAATATGTAGGTTGGAAGTTCCACCCTGAAATCTCTTGATTTAATTTGGTGACTCAGTACTTCATGGTAAACAGTACATTATTTCCGATGCCTTGACCAGACTGCACCCAGCTACCATCAGACCCTCATCTCTCCCTACACCCCCACCTGACCGCTCCGCCTGCAGTATGACTGGCTGGACCTCCTCTATGCTCCCCTGCCTCCCGAGCCTGCTCCTTCTCCACCCTCGCCCCGCAGTGGTGGAACGACCTTCTTACGGATGTCAGGACTGCCCAGTCCCTGACCACCTTCCGGCGCCTCCTCAAGACACACCTATTCAGACAACACCTGTAAAACTCAACTCTTCCCTTCTGGACAATATAGCACTCTGCCTTTAATGCACTTTAACTTGCACTTATCTGCTCCCTATTTTACTGTATTTAATCCTGCACTTAATCCAATCTGCAGTATCTTGTATTTCACCTGCACTCGTATCTAACCCTGATGTAACGATCAACACTGTTATCTGCTCTTGAACTGCCCCGATATCAAATTGTACTGTGTTTTGTATTTGCTCTTATTAGGACTGAAGTCGTTGTGTTTTGTATCTTGCGCTTAATTGTACTGTAATTCTTGATATGTATTTTATTTTGTATACAACTGTAAGTTTGTTAAGAAATAAATAAATAAATAATAATAATGTTAATTTTCTTGTAATAAATCATTTGTAGTGATGGCTTTCTGCATGAGGTGTTAATTATGTTATTAATTATAAGTTTTACATTATGTGTGTTTTTTTTCTTTTATAGTTAAGTTGTTTTTAATCATTATGTTTAAATTGTGTGTGTATGTGTTTTGTTTCTAGTTTTAATATACAGTATTGTGTTAGTTTCGAGTTCTTTCACTTCCCATCGGCAAAACCAGCTACGTGCAGTTTTGCACAGCCCAACACGACTGAAAGTCACAGATAAGTGTCGGAGCTAAACACCAAAAGGCAGGATATTAGCAGAGATAGTGTGAGATGGGTTAAACTGTGTTAGTATTTTGTTTTTTTATTTTAAATATCACCAAAGCCTCATTATTATAGTAACATATCCAGGCAACCCTTGAAGAACAAGATTCATCATGTCGTTTTCATCGGAGTTTCAGGGGGAGGGAGCATTGGTTAGATATAGAATAGACTTGTATCGATCAGCAAGCAGCTGATTAAAATAAACACTGTGTTTGGAAGTAAATCAAAAAGTTTTTCTTTCCTTTGTAACGGCCAAGTTCTGAATCTACTTACATGAATTGAATTTGTTCATCCCACGAGAATACGGCTGTCTATTTTTAACAGACTGTAATAATCTAATTATCATTACCTTATATAGGCACTCATACCAATGCGTATCCACATAATCAATTTAACATTTGTCTCACATTATTGCCAGAACAACATAAATGTGCATTTTTTAAAATTGTTGATATATACTGTATATATCTCATCCTTAACCCACGACTGACCCCTGAAAGTGTACATTTATTTCTAACATTTCTGCACTCTTTGAGAGCATTTATTTTTTACAGGGCGAACCTTTTATTCATTTATTCATTTCTGCATTACAGACTGTGAGAAACATGGAGACATGTCCATATAAGGCTATCTTGCATGAGCATGTTTGTATTCCAATGTACATACTCTAGGTTTTTACATTCAGACACGTTAAACATGGTCCAATATTCTCAACAATGACTAAAGGGATATGGGAGAATATTCTTAACTATGTCTAAGTGCATGGTCAGAAAATAAACAAATTGATGGATAAACAACTGATGTGAAAGCCAAGCACAGCATCTGCTATTATGCTACTGCCCAAGAGGAAAGGAAAAATATAATTATTGGAAGACAAAGTCACTTTTCCAGCAAATTGCAGTCTTTATTTGGACTATATCTCTTTTTTTAATACATAGTATGGTTCTTGTTATGCGTGACGTCCAAGATGTGAATTAGCAAACCCCTGTCCTGGTGAAAGCACAGAATCAAGTGAATCTATTGTCAGCTGCATATGAAGGGACGTGTTTGAACTTGAATTTGATCTCTCATTATCTTGCTCGAGGATAAATACTGCATACAATGCTTTTTAAAATCTCAGATTCGTTAGAGAAACGAGCAGGTTTATACATGACAACATTCGTATGGGAATTCCTTTCCTTGGAAGTGACGAAGAGAAATGGCTTGGAGATGCATCTCTGTATGTCTGTCTGTCTGCCTGTATCTAACACATTGTACATATATAATTATGATGAAACTATGATGAATCCTTACCTTTGGCAATATACAGTGCCTTGCGAAAGTATTCGGCCCCCTTGAACTTTGCGACCTTTTTCCACATTTCAGGCTTCAAACATAAAGATATGAAACTGTAATTTTTTGTGAAGAATCAACAACAAGTGGGACACAATCATGAAGTGGAACGAAATTTATTGGATATTTCAAACTTTTTTAACAAATAAAAAACTGAAAAATTGGGCGTGCAAAATTATTCAGCCCCTTTACTTTCAGTGCAGCAAACTCTCTCCAGAAGTTCAGTGAGGATCTCTGAATGATCCAATGTTGACCTAAATGACTAATGATGATAAATAGAATCCACCTGTGTGTAATCAAGTCTCCGTATAAATGCACCTGCACTGTGATAGTCTCAGAGGTCCGTTTAAAGCGCAGAGAGCATCATGAAGAACAAGGAACACACCAGGCAGGTCCGAGATACTGTTGTGGAGAAGTTTAAAGCCGGATTTGGATACAAAAAGATTTCCCAAGCTTTAAACATCCCAAGGAGCACTGTGCAAGCGATAATATTGAAATGGAAGGAGTATCAGACCACTGCAAATCTACCAAGACCTGGCCGTCCCTCTAAACTTTCAGCTCATACAAGGAGAAGACTGATCAGAGATGCAGCCAAGAGGCCCATGATCACTCTGGATGAACTGCAGAGATCTACAGCTGAGGTGGGAGACTCTGTCCATAGGACAACAATCAGTCGTATACTGCACAAATCTGGCCTTTATGGAAGAGTGGCAAGAAGAAAGCCATTTCTTAAAGATATCCATAAAAAGTGTTGTTTACAGTTTGCCACAAGCCACCTGGGAGACACACCAAACATGTGGAAGAAGGTGCTCTGGTCAGATGAAACCAAAATCGAACTTTTTGGCAACAATGCAAAACGTTATGTTTGGCGTAAAAGCAACACAGCTCATCACCCTGAACACACCATCCCCACTGTCAAACATGGTGGTGGCAGCATCATGGTTTGGGCCTGCTTTTCTTCAGCAGGGACAGGGAAGATGGTTAAAATTGATGGGAAGATGGATGGAGCCAAATACAGGACCATTCTGGAAGAAAATCTGATGGAGTCTGCAAAAGACCTGAGACTGGGACGGAGATTTGTCTTCCAACAAGACAATGATCCAAAACATAAAGCAAAATCTACAATGGAATGGTTCACAAATAAACATATCCAGGTGTTAGAATGGCCAAGTCAAAGTCCAGACCTGAATCCAATCGAGAATCTGTGGAAAGAACTGAAAACTGCTGTTCACAAATGCTCTCCATCCAACCTCACTGAGCTCGAGCTGTTTTGCAAGGAGGAATGGGCAAAAATTTCAGTCTCTCGATGTGCAAAACTGATAGAGACATACCCCAAGCGACTTACAGCTGTAATCGCAGCAAAAGGTGGCGCTACAAAGTATTAACTTAAGGGGGCTGAATAATTTTGCACGCCCAATGTTTCAGTTTTTTATTTGTTAAAAAAGTTTGAAATATCCAATAAATTTCGTTCCACTTCATGATTGTGTCCCACTTGTTGTTGATTCTTCACAAAAAATTACAGTTTCATATCTTTATGTTTGAAGCCTGAAATGTGGCAAAAGGTCGCAAAGTTCAAGGGGGCCGAATACTTTCGCAAGGCACTGTATATATATATATATATATATATATATATTGCTCTGGAAAAAATTAAGAGACCACTGCAAAATTATCAGTTTCTCTGGTTTTACTATTTATAGGTATGTGTTTGGGTAAAATGAACATTTTTGTTTTATTCTATAAACTACTGACAACATTTCTCCCAAATTCCAAATAAAAACATTGTCATTTAGGGCATTTATTTGCAGAAAATAACAAAAAAGATGCAGTGTTGTCAGACCTCGAATAATGCAAAGAAAATAAGTTCATATTCATTTTTAAACAACACAATACTAATGTTTTAACTTAGGAAGAGTTCAGAAATCAATATTTGGTGGAATAACCCTGATTTTCAAGCACAGCTTTCATGCGTCTTGGCATGCTCTCCACCAGTCTTTCACATTGATGTTGGGTGATTTTATGCCACTCCTGGCGCAAAAATTCAAGCAGCTCGGCTTTGTTTGATGGCTTGTGACAATCCATCTTCCTCTTGATCACATTCCAGAGGTTTTCAATGGGGTTCAGGTCTGGAGATTGGGCTGGCCATGACAGGGTCTTGATCTGGTGGTCCTCCATCCACTCCTTGATTGACCTGGCTGTGTGGCATGGAGCATTGTCCTGCTGGAAGAACCAATCCTCAGAGTTGGGAAACATTGTCAAAGCAGAAGGAAGCAAGTTTTCTTCCAGGACAACCTTGTACTTGGCTTGATTCATGCCAAAGCTGCCCGATTCCAGCCTTACTGGAACAGAAGTTTATTGTCTGTAATCTGTTAACCCTTGTACTGTGTTAAAATACTCATAAAATTCCCTGCCCAGTTTCCTGCAATAAAAATCACAAATTCATCTTTTAATATATATATATATATATATATATATATATATATATATATATATATATATATATATATATATATATATATTTTTTTTTTTTTTTAAATTGAGCCCTAAGAAAAGTTGAGAACAAGTTTTGGGATGTGATAGGTTGTCCAAGGTAGCGTATTTAAATTGGGATCAGCCCTGCTACTGTCGATACTGTGGGCAGCGGTGGGACCTCTATAGTCTATTGAGGATACTTAAACTAGAATATTCCACTCTAGGAGGAAGTCACTTTATTTAGGCAAATTGCAATTTTGACCATGCCATCAGCTTTAAAATCATTATTCTTTTCAAGTGCCGCTGAATCTTTAATAGCCACAAAGTAAACATGATTTTGGATTCACATCTTATCGACATGGCAGAGCCCCTCCATCAGAGTGTGCCTTCGTATAATAACACTATGCTTGCGCATTGGATTATGCTGGCTCTGTTGTCATCTTCCTGTTTGAGAAGGAACTACAGAATGAATACTCACCGGATGGAGCAAGACTGCCTGACCACAGCCCACAGCTGTGTGGGTATAGGAGGCTGCCGGTTTTAGGGTTCTCGTTTAAAATACATGCATTGTCTGTCACACTCTTAATGTTAGCAAGGATGCAGTTCCCCCCCATGGTGATACATTTGAAATAGATTATTATTATTATTATTTATTTATTAGCAGACACCCTTATCCAGGGAGACTTACAATTGTTACAAGATATCACATTATACAGATATCACATTATTTTTACATACAATTACCCATTTATAATATTCGGTTTTTACTGGAGCAATCTAGGTAAAGTACCTTGCTCAAGGGTACAACAGCAGTGTCCCTCACCTGGGATTGAACCCACGACCCTCCAGTCAAGGGTCCAAAGCCCTAACCACTACTCCACACTGCTGCCCTAAGCTATAATATGTATAAAGAATACAACTACACCTATGGCCAAAAGTTTTGCATCACCTAGAATTTTAGATTGAGACCAAAAAAACAAACAAACAACTATCTGAATGTAATTTAGATATTTTATTTTACATCATGTAATCAAGGAAACTACACATTCATATTGTAAAAGTGTACCGGAAGCCATAATAGTAGTACAGTGCTTCATGTTAGATTTCAAAATATCACATTTCCTAGAGTGATGCTAAACGTACGGCCATTGCTGTACACTACTAGCTTTCGAGATCACAAAGGGCTCCTCTTCAGGTGAAGAAGTTTCAAAGAGAATCCTCCTGTTGATATTTTGGATTGCATTTTGGGTATAATCTGATGAACTGAATTCCAAGTGCAGTGTCAGCATGCATATTACCAACTACACCGTTCACTACATATCCAAGTATGAAGAACATCGTTATCACTCAATTTCCTTTAAATACTTATTCATGTAATACTTTGATTTAACCTTGAACTAAATTTAAACCGTGAGGTAATTATCAGCCAGGCTTGCTTGAGTGGTATCAGTGTCGATACTGAAACGGATTTCTCACTTTGTGAATTGTTAAGACGGCAGAAGCTTACCTTTTTTATTTGAAATATGTTTCCAAAAGGCTCGATTAACGACAGGGTGATTCATAATTCACGCAACATTGTTGTTTTGCCTTGTTTTCAATTCTACTGAAATGCTAACCTTTAAGAGTTCCCAGACCACAGTGTAACGTACAGTAATGATTCAAAGGTAAATGTTTTTTTTTTTTTTTTAAATAACCCCTTCCCTTAAGTTTTACTTTAACTAAAAGACAGTAAAACGTTATCCAAGATGAGAAGGGTGAGGCAAAGAATGTGGCTGTACCTCCCTAGACAATATTTTTTTTTTTTTTTTTTTTTTAGCGGATGTTACAAGTTTCCTTGGTTGCTGATATCTATGTACATTACAATTTGCATGAGTGTCGTGTTTCTTCTGTTTTCAAAAGAGTTGGCTGCGTAAAAGAAGGAGTACTCTTTTCTGGACTGCATTCCAATTGAGGAAAGGAATTCCAAATCTATGGTGAGCATGTTTTTTCCACTTGTAAAGTAATACCCAGGAAAATATCTGTAGGGGAGTGTTTTAACGTTTTAACTGTTATTAGTTGTCTTCTACGTGGTTTCTAATTTGTTTAATGTAAGTCTTTTTAAATGTATTTTGTAGACAGTAAATAATATTCTTTTCAGCTGTATTGTGTCAATAGAAACCTTGATAATGTGTGCATATTCTTAGGACATATACTTTTTTGATTTGGTGGAGAATCCTATTGTTGGCTCTTCATTGGTTTGAAAAGACTACATGGTTTAGTAACTTATGTATTTTACTTTCTTCTAATGAGGATGAATTCAATAATTCACTGTTCTTGTTATTCTTATGCTTTTAATAAAGTTGTTTAAGGCAAGAAACAAAATTGCATGATACAATAAAACTTCGATATCTGAACTACAGCTCTGGCCAAAAGTTTAGCATCACCCTATAGAATAAACAAGTTTGCTTTTTAAATTCGAATGAAACCTGCTGACTAGTGATACGTTATTATATTGAATTACACATTGCTTTGTAGTTTCCCATATACGAATAAACTGACTAATATAAAATGTAACGTTTCAAAATTGAACATCAAATACTGTACTACTGTTACGGCTTCCGGTACTTTTGCAATATAATTTTGTAATTTTGTGATGTTAAATTATGTTCATATAGTTTGTTTGTTTATTTATTTATTTATTTATTTATTTATTTATTTTTTAAATGATGTCTCAATCCTAATATTCTAGGTGATGCTAAACTTTTGACCATAGCTGTATTTGGGACCAAAGTGTGCTTGGGTATAATGAAATCCCTTTACCTGTAAACACATAACATACAGCAGTGAACTGTTCTATAAATAGCAGAGATGAAACAGCCATTTTATATGACAACAGGGTGGAAGAGCAAGGCACACAATGAGACAGGTTAGCAAGGGTCTGTTCATTTCTTTGAGTTCTCTCTCTCCGAAATGAAATGTATTCATGAATAACATATTCACTATGGTTTTTAAAGCTTGGCTTTTGCTAAATAGTATGGGTTTTCTTATGGTGTTGTATTTGAACTGCCCGGTTAATGATGAGTTATGTCCAGGTATGTGGTTGCATCATTTCAAAAACCCTGAATTACATCACCCAGAACAGGCATGTTTATTTATATGGCATGCTGTAGCTTTTCCTGGAACCCTTGTTATTCTGTGCTAGGGAAGGAATCCCCTGAAAAGAGGATATAAGCCCTACCCCACCCCTCCCAAAGTATTGGTTGTCAAGGAAATCATACAGAATGTTTCTAAAAGTTCCAATCTGAACACTTGCTAGCCAAGAGATTGCTCCCCTATTATTTTATAATAATTCATATTCTAATACTGTTACTAATAGTAATCTTGCGTGAATGTTTTGAAAACAGAAACATGAATAAAATAGGACAATGCAGTTGAGTGACTCCAACACCACACTCAATCTTACAAGATGTTTTTTTTTTTAAGGTCATTTTGAAAGGTGAAAGATGATGAAAAATGTAACAATGGCAGTTAATGACAGTGTGTGTACTGTGGACTCCGAGTTCAGATACACCCTCTTCACAGTGTTCTACAGCATAGTCTTCGTTGTGGGGTTGCTGGCCAACTGCTACGTGCTCTGGGTCTTTGCACGAATTTATAGAATTAAGAAAATGAGTGAGATCAAGATCTATATGATCAACTTGACTGTAGCTGACCTTCTCTTCATTATGACTCTACCACTGTGGATTATCTATTACAACCAGAACGGGGACTGGACCCTAAACCTGCTCTTCTGCAATCTATCTGGCTTCCTGTTCTTTGTCAACACCTACTGCTCCATAGCCTTCTTAGCAGTGATCAGCTTCAACCGTTACCAGGCTGTGACCAAACCCATGGAGACTGCTCAATCAAGCCTGAGGAGGCGTGGGGTGGTGGTCTCAGTGGTCATCTGGGTCATCATTGGGGCTAGTGCAAGCCCATATCTCTTCATGGATGGACTGAACAAAGACAACAACATGATGCGTTGCTTTGAGGGCTACAAACCCGAACACACATGGGTGGCCATTACCCATTTACTCATTGTTGCTTGCTTCTTCCTGGTTTTCATCCTCATTCTTGTGTTCAACCTGCTGATCATAAGAACCCTCCTCTCCCAGCCAGTGCAACAGCAAGGTTCCAGGAAGGGGGGACCCAAACAGCGAGCCCTGCGGATGGTGTTTGCCGTGCTGGCGGTTTTTGTCATCTGCTTTGTCCCCCACCACTTCATCAATGGTCCCTGGACCATGGCGGTCTTGAGACTCTGGAGGAGAGGGGACTGTCATCTCCTGCAGACCCTTAACGATGCCCATCAGGTCACCCTCTGCCTGGTGGGCCTCAACTGCATCCTCGACCCCATCACCTACTGTTTCGCCACCACGATGTTCCAACGTTACCTCACAGTGAGGATTCAGCAGATTAGGAGTAAGGCTGATATTTAAGCAACAGATCCTGAAGAAGGAGGCTTTACTGTCTGATAAGGCCTGCCTCATGCTGTTTAATGTCCCGAGCCGAAGGCAAGAGCATTTAACATAATGAGAAGGGCCTTCCCAGACAGTGAAGCCCTCTTATGAGGGTTCTATTGCTAATAGAAATGGCTGCAGTATCCCAGCAGTGGACTGTGTTGCGTTGTGTGTATTTCCAATAGCTTAAAAAATACCTCAATACTAAAACACATCTTCTACGTACATGAAGCTGTTCTTCAGTCAGGTACCTCGTACAAAAAGCAAACATGATTTGTGAACTGTTTGTAAAAGATGTAAAAAAGTACAACTAACATTTTTTTTTTTATTAGTATTTGAGCGCAGGTGTGTGTTTAAGTGTATGTTTTAGTATTTAAGTTGCCGTTAGGTCCTAGAATTTATTAGCGTTTCAGTTGTCTGTGTTAATGCTGATCGTGCTGTTTGTTCAGTTGTTCACAGTGTGTTCATAAAGTTTATTCAAGGCCCCCTTCATGGCTTTAGAGAAGAGAGCACCTGTGTTGTTGGAATAAAGTTGCTGAAAGTAATCAGACTGCATCCACTTGTTTGATTTTATTATTATTATTATTATTATTATTTATTTCTTAGCAGACGCCCTTATCCAGGGCGACTTACAATCGTAAGCAAAAACATTTCAAGCGTTACAATACAAGTAATACAATAAGAGCAAGAAATACAATAACTTTTGTTCAAGTAAAGTACAAGTTTGACAAACCACAATTCAATAATACAGCAGGTAATAGTGATAGTTACATCAGGATATGATTAAATAGTGATAGTTACATCAGGATGTGAGTAAATACAAAGTACTACAGGTTAAAAACTTGGCAGATTACAGTATTCTGAAGTACAGGATTAAATGCAGTAAAATAGGGGCTGATAAGAGCAAAATAAAGCACATTTACATGAAGGGTGATAGTGTCCCAGGATACAAACAGAGGAGTTCTACAGGTGCTCTTTGAAGAGGTGAGTCTTAAGGAGGCGCCGGAATGTGGTCAGGGACTGGGCAGTCCTGTTTATTGTGATTTCTTCAACTTGTTATTCAAACAGGAGATAAGTTGCTATTGTGGTTACTGTCTTGTCGCTGACAGAAAACACTATTCTTGATTTTTGTTTTAAACTTTATTTGCTATACTACGTTTAAATAGATAGATTGAACGTGTAGGATAGCGAGGATGCAGACTTTCAAAGGGCATGTGCTGTACTTGAAAAGAGATTTTCTTTCACCAAGCAATTAAATTATACTTGAATGGTTGATTCTAGTACCTGAGACATTACATTATGCAGTCTCTTAGCAACTACAGGCAAAGCATAAAGGGAACAACACAGTTTGAAACACAAATAACCATAACAAAAAGAAAAAAGGCCTTTTGTTATTTGTTTATTGTCATTTTCAATCGACACTCTTACCACACCCCATTGACTGAAAGTATATGCCTTGCCTATACCAGGAAAAGCTAATGAAGCAAGTTATACAAAAGCATTGGAGAAGTTTATTGGAAATATGGTACTTGTGAAAGAAAAACCCAGTACAGTGTTTACCTTTCAGGCAGCTTCTCTACAGTCTCCATGTGGAGCAGTTTGCTTGAGAAAGATATATGTGGATGTGAGATAGTTGAGAATGGGTCAGATAGATAGACTCAGCCTACATAAACCACCAGATTATTATACACTCAATCACTTGCTAAATAACAATAACTTGCTCCTTGTGTTGAAGGATTTGTTTATACACCTCGCAGCTTTTAAATGTAATGGGTGGCTGAAGAAAAATGTCACTGCAGTATTTCATAAGCACAGCATAGATTGAAGCCCCGTTTCACCCCAGGGCACACATTTCATGTTAATATTGGGAGCGTCTATCCAAACACACCTGTATAACAAACAGGTATAAGGAAACTAAATAATGTATATATTTGTGTGTCAAGAAGTGCACACAACCAGGATTTAAACAGAATGTATTGATTCTAATAATAAAAAATGACACACATATTGCCTAAACATTATCATTAGACACATTAATGTAGCACCTATTTATAAAGAGAAATTAATAATTGATCACCTAATCTTCTGGAAGAAGCACTGGGCACTCTTTGGTCACGTCTTCAGGAGATGACTCAGGTATGTTTCTTAAAAGCACCTCCAGGTGTTGCTGTTTTATACAGTTTCTACACTCCTTGCATGCAAAGTTTAGTTACTGGCTTATCTCTGGGTGAGGAACATTTTTACCATACATTTCTTGCTTGTACCAGGTCAGGTCGAGGACAGTTCTGCTCACCCCCTGCTATCAGCACACACTGCCAACATAACAGCAGCACAGCTCTCAGTCATAGTTTGGTAATTGGAATCTTTTCATTAACTGTTTCCTCACACAGGGATTTAAAAAAAAAAAAATGAATCATGTTAGTCAGATGATCTGAACAGCTACTGGAAAGAAGGGTTTCCCAACGGATATTACAGGTTTCCTTCTTTGCAGATCTTCCCTTGTGAAAAGCACAACCTTGTTTGCGTAACTCTTACAAGTTCGTGAGTGTTTCTCTTTTCTGGCTGAGTGTCAAAGCTGTTACTTGTTTTTCTGGACTGTGTTTCAATTGGCGACGGATCTCAGCTCTAATGGTGAGCATGTTGTTATTTTCTTTGATTTGAGCTTTTTTGAAAAGACAGTAAATACTATACTGTTCTGTTTTACTGTACTGTAAGATGAGAAGTAAAACTTCTGTATACTGTAAGAATGAGTAACTAAATCAGTGGAATCCGGGAGCATTTTTACATAAATGTCAAGCGCAACTATTAATACATGAGTTTGACATGGATATAGGTTTGTGTAACTGTACAATTTCTTTTGCTTCACTTTTACAGCTTCACATTTAATTTACAGTCTCTTTTGAACTGTGTTGTTGCTTATATTTATTTGAATATCTGTCTCTGTTAGCACCCTCTGTTTGTGGATGCTAAATAGATTTTATTCTATCCGTCTTTAGACAGCTGGTGTTGACAGTAAAACTGATATTTAAATAGGACTACTATGACTTCTAACTAATAATAATGATAACACATTTAATATATTTTCCTCAAAATGGTTTTCACTGCTTTTGTCATTCCTACACTTTGAATAAAGTTAGGGAAATAAAAAATATATTATTCACCGACACGTTGCTACAACTAATAAAGATAACATAACACACAGCAAATACATTTTGATAAGGTTTTCAACAGCAATAAAACTCTATAATCCTGTAGTTATTTAGGTTCAAGGTTCATCCTAACTTCTTTTTGTATTTGTTATTTCAAAGCGTCACATACAGTCGGAGCAAATTCATTACTCGACCTTGTTTTGTTCTCATTACTGATGAGAAAGAAAACTAATCTTGATCCCACACTTTCAAAGAATCAAAACATGCAATTCAACCTGGGAATCGCCCTCTGCGTTTTTGAGGACCAGCCTGTTTTATAAAGTGATATTACGTTATGTTACTGTGGTGGCTAAGAAAATGAACGGCCTAGCCCAGTGTAATCAGAGCACGTTGTGGAGCTGCTGATTCCTGGAGAAAGTGTTTTTTTTTTTAGCCCAGTCTGTCTGTGCATTGCCTTGCCAGATGCCTAACTTATACTAAAGAATGCACTTTGCAGCTTTCACCACAATTGGATATGCGGTTCTTTAGACAGATGTAAAAATGTGGGTGCGACACACAGACAGATGGAGAGACAAGTGGACTCCCTATACTCCCAGATTGTGATTTGGTGCTAAAGAAGTTTCTTTTTTTTAACTGTTGCTCATCAGGATATACACACTATCTCATCCTGGTGGACAGCAAGCATTCAAACAGTTACAAATACAATCGTTCGAAACATCAGAGATATTATTTAAACATTAAGACAAATCTAAAAATCTAATCTTATATAAATTCATATAATCTGACATGTATCACAGAGCCAATACAGTTGAAGTCATAGGCATATTTCTACCATGACCTGTGAATTTAACAAGTACATTGCATTTCCAAATGAGTGCCCAGCCTGCTTTTAAAAATACCAAAGAGGATGATTCTCTCAAGATACCTGGTAGCTTAGTTCAATCACTGTGTAAAAAAAAGCCTTTTTCCTTGAAGTCCTTTTTAACTCTGGGTATGTTGTAATTGTAGACTTGTGAAGATCTCAAAGCACACCTTGTATCTTTTCTTGTTCAATCAATGTTCAATCAAGTGTGAGGGTGCCTGACCGGACTCACATTTATAGAATAAAGCGTGCCAGTGCTTCTTTTGTCTATTTTGAAACGCATTCCAAGTTATGTAAAACCAAAAAAAAAAAAAGTATATTTGTGTTGGATTTCTTAATTAGACCTTTTTAATTGTTTTCAGCTCACCGTTGCAGAGTTCAAGTTACTGATGTTACATTTTATAGCTAGCTTGAAATATGCAACTGTAAAGAGCTGAAAACTATTAAAAAGGTCTAATTAAGCAAATGATCAGTTCAATGAAGGATTTAGTTAAGTAATTGAGAACTCAGTTGGAATGAAAACCAGCAGACATGGTGGATCCTCAGGACCATTTTGGGGGACCACTGGTATAAATGGACTGTCTAATTTGTTTTTTTCTACAAATGGCATTATTTACACTAAAACAAAAGTACATTAAAAAAAAAAAATAAAGGCTGCATTTGCCCTTTGAAAGTCAGACAGCAGATCTGAAAAGAGGTTCCAGGTTGGCAGATGCTTCTATACGTGAGACTACAATTACTGATAGCATCACAGATAACTAGTAAAACAGCATTGAGTAGGGCAGTGGTGGAAAGAGCATCCTGTTTAACTGTGGTTGCCAACCATAGTGATTTCTCAAAAAAACAAGAACACTGCAAACAAAGTGTGCACTGAGCTCAACGTGAAGCAATAGTTCTGGTGAAAACTGCGTATAGGGAACTCAAAACAACAGAGTAACAACCTCATCCTTGTTTTTCTTTACCAGAAACTTAATTGAGATGTCAGGCTTTTCTGACTGAAGTTTTGCAGTATGAACTCAAATAGGAAATACTACTATGACAACTGCAACTACTAATACTACTATAAATAATAATAATGATCATAATCATTTATTCCTAATTTTTTTTTTTAAGGTCATTTTCAAAAGTGAAAGCTAATGGAAAATCTAACAATGGCGGTTAATGACAGCGTGTGTACTGTGGACTCCGAGTTCAGATACACCCTCTTCACAGTATTCTACAGCCTGGTCTTCATTGTGGGGCTGGTGGCCAACTGCTACGTGCTCTGGTTATTCACCCATGTGTATAAAATGAAGAGAATGAGCGCAATCAAGATCTATATGATCAACCTGACTGTAGCTGACCTTCTCTTCATTATGACTCTACCACTGTGGATTATCTATTACAACCAGAACGGGGACTGGACCCTAAACCCGTTCCTCTGCAATCTATCTGGCTCCCTCTTCTTCGTCAACACCTACTGCTCCATAGCCTTCTTAGCAGTGATCAGCTTCAACCGTTACCAGGCTGTGACCAAACCCCTGGAGACTGCTCAATCAAGCCTGCGGAGGTGTGGGGTGATGATCTCAGTGGTCATCTGGGTCATCATTGGGGCTAGTGCAAGCCCATATCTCTTCATGGATGGCCTGAACAAAGTCAATAACAAGACGCGTTGCTTTGAGGGCTACAAACCCGAAGACACCAACTCCAACCGAGTGGTGGCCATTACCCATTTACTCATTGTTGCCTGCTTCTTCCTGGTTTTCATCCTCATCCTTGTGTGCAACCTGCAGATCATAAGGACCCTCCGCATTCAGTCCGTGCAGCCGCGAGTTCCCAAAAACGGGGACGTCAAACAGCGGGCCCTGTGGATGGTGTGCGCCGTGCTGGGGGTGTTTATCATCTGCTTCGTCCCCCACCACTTGATCGATGGTCCCTGGACCATGGCGGTCTTGGGACTCTGGAGGAGAGGGGACTGTGATCTCCTGCAGACCCTCAACGATGCCCATCAGGTCACCCTCTGCCTGGCGGGCCTCAACTGCATCCTCGACCCCATCCTCTACTGCTTTGCAACCAAGAAGTTCCGTCGGCATCTCTCAGGCAAGTTTCAGATGGTAACGGGCAGAAGAAAGAGTTCCAGGAGCATTACAGAGACTGGCCTGACAATGGAGTTATAGGTCAATAGACCTCTCTAAAGTGTAGTTCACAGACCAGGATTAGCCTGTGATTCATCGTGGAATATCCCCCAGTATATGAGGCACCCAGTGAGTAGCCAGGTATCATCTCAAAATGAGTCATGACATGGTTTTCATCCTGAGGGATCCTTTTACTGAAAATAATTTGCTGCAAGTGGGTGTTTAAAAAAAAACGACTTGAATTTGTAACTCAGTGAAGCCTGCATTGAATCTTTAGCAATGTATTTTTTTTTGTTTTTGTTTTAACGTGTCTCAAAATGTTTGGTGTAAAAAAAAAATGAATTGAATGTAAGGTCTTTTTTTATATATATATAAAACATATTTTGCTCAAAAATATAATTCCTTGATGGCTTAATACTGCTGATGTTGTGAATATTGGCTTAAGGTAACGACCTTCTTAAATAGTAAATAACTTTAAATGTAATTTTTGCCCATTTTCAATAGTGCTTGCAATCAATCTGTTTTTTTTTTGCTCTAATTTGCCTACACCTGGCTTCGAGTTGGTGTGGAGAATCCTATGTGCTTGTACTGAACAGCCTTCCTCGTTCCAACTCTGCCAGCCGCATCTACTCCACATGTGTATATAAACACCAGGATCTGATCCAACAAGTACAACACAGACTGGACAGTAAATTGCTTCATTTACAAAAAGGGGTTAGGGGTCAAGCTAAAGGGAGGCTTCTGATAAATACATTATCAGAAAGTGGGAGTACAAAATAAATTGTTATGGCAACTTCGATAAGCAGCTGCGGTTTTCAAAACTTTCACAAGTCATCATGCTTTTGAATCATTTTTTTTTTAAATAAGACAATATTTCAGCAACAATATGCTCTTCAATTTTACAGCCAACCAGATCACTTCGTTGTCATAGGATATGTCACGATACATTACAGCTTTTGATTTCAGTAGTGTATAAAATGGAAGAAGTTTAAGTTGAAAAAAAAAAAATTCCATCACTATGGCAACTGTGAAAACTAACACAGAAGAGAGCAAAAGGATAAACAGAACCCATTTAAGGTAGTTTTCTATAAAGTAATTCCTTAAATGGACAAACAGAAGTGCAGGTCAGAACGTTTAGCTCCTCGTACACTAATTATCGGTTAATGACAATCTTTTTAGTTCACTAAAATATGAAGTCAACTGGTGCATTAGCAACCTACCAGAACATGAACACTGTCAACCAATCATCTGACTTTCCTGACCCTGGATGAGGATAAGGACCATCATCCTTATCCTCATCAAAGATACATGATTTCTGTAGGCATAATTTACACCATTTCTATTTGTCCATTTTAGGAAATTAATTTTGTCCCTTTGTGTCTGCATTATGGACTCAAGCCTAACCCTGAGGCTAAATTGTGTTTTTGTTTATCTATTCCCGCACACTTTTACCAAAGTCAATATTTTTAGGATTGTGGTTGTTGACCAGTTTCCTTTTTTGGCTGTTTCAGTTCAGCAAATCTCTTGGGAGTAATTTCCTGCTGAAGAACAAATACAGGATGTTAATAAAATTACACTTACATCAACCCTTGTTTATGATGGTATTTTGTTGATACAGTAAAACCTCACAAGGATCAGAAAGACTAGCTCATAGTCTGGACGTCGTTGGTTTGAGTCCAGGCTATTCCTTTGCCGAGCGAGGATGGGAGCTCCCAGGGGGCGGCACACAATTGGCAATAAACACTTTAAACACTGGCTTGTCAATCCGAACTGCAAGGGTGTTAATTACATTCATTTACAGCACTATTCTCCCCATGCATTGCCCTTCACATTCCACAGTTACATTGGTGTGTCTCAATATCTCATGGGAGGATTGGGAGCGTCTCTCTTTGGTACATTCATCCTCTGTCTGTGCCAATGGATTGATACAAGTTCAGATTTGACATTGCATCCATTTATGTAAGGCTAAATTGGCTAAGACCAACATGTAACAGATGCAATTACTCTTATAAAAGTTTTACACTGAATTTGTGCGCAGTATTTTTGCAGTTTTACCATGGTATACTATACATTTATTATAGTTAACCCTGGTTTGTCAAGTTTTTTAATATGCTTTACCATTCCTCGCTATTCTTTTCAATGCTTACCTGTGCTTTTATAAGGGTAGGCTCATGTTTCCCTTATCCATATTGTAAGATAGCAGGGAGAGGGTCGAAATCCTCCCTGCAGAAAACATGTGCTTATGCACATTGTATTAATTGTTTTATTGTTAATTATCACCTGCACCTGGTAGTAATTGTAAATTAGAACCTGGTGCAGGGTATTTAGAGTGCAGTCAGTCTGCACAGGGCTGCTGTGTGAAGAGCCTGCTTTTGTGTGTGTGTGTGTGTGTGTGTGTGTGTGTGTGTGTGTGTGTGTGTGGGTGTGGGTGTGGGTGTGGGTGGGTGTGGGTGTGGGTGTGGGTGTGGGTGTGGGTGTGGGTGGGGGTGGGGGTGGGGGTGGGTGGGTGGGGGTGTGTGTGTGTGTGTGTGTGGGTGTGTGTGTGTGTGGGGGTGGGGGGGTGTGGGTGTGGAAAGAAAGAAAGAAAGAAAGTAGTGTGAAACCTGTTTGTGTTAAAAGTGTTTATTTTGGTTTATGTTACAAGTAAACAGCTTAGCTATCCTGTTTATAGTTAGGTTCCTGTCTTGTGTTTTAGTTATTGCTCAAAAAAGAGCTAGGTGTTTATTTTGTTTTGGTTTTTTGTGTTTATTAAAAAAAAAAAATAGTACAACCGCACTTGAAAATCCATTTCTGGGTCTATTCTTAAATGGGCAACGAACGACCGTGAGTGCCGGCCGGTTTACAATATGTTATGGTAATTTAGGGTTAGTATTTTTCTTGCAGCTTTAGAATACATTTAAAATAAATTAACAAAGGGTTTCTTTAATATACTGTGATAGGGTGTTCAAGTTTGTTTCTATTAAGCAAGTGTGGTTTTAGTCATTGTGTCGCTCACTTGTATGATACAGGGTAGAATTACGCCATTAAGGAATTACGCAATAAGTATATGAGTGATATGAAACGCACACCGAAGTTGCAAATACAAAGCCACTAGTTCCACTTCTGCACAGTTTAACACCCTCTCTCCAGTGTGGTGAACGTGATTTCTTAGTACGGATTCTGAAAAGAGGCAGCTCTTATTAGAAACACTTGACAAATGTTACATACCCAGAGAAAACAGTAAAAGGATGTCTCCCAGAAATGTTTATTGCGTTGAAATACAAGTGGAAAGTTACCGTAAAAAATAAAATAAAAACCAACAGCCTGATTTCACCACATCATTACCCAATTAATATCGTCCTGTGACACTGACACATACCATCACGAGACCACTGCACTTATGACAATCTTTTTCCTATTTTTCAAGAGGGATGCAAAGAAACAAAGATCTGCCACTGCAAAACATAATGTGTTTACTCCCGTGCTAATCCACTGTATTAACTTGTGACATGTCACAATATTTATGTATCGCCCTGTATTACCCTGATTCCCTGAAAGAGAAGATGACCACCAACCATGAGGTCACACCGCCCTCATGGGTTTGATGCAAAAAGAGAAATGGCTTCCGTGGAATGTTTTAATCCCTCAGTAGGCGGGACTGAGGACATCATCCAGGAAGAGGCCTATCGGCAGTTCTGGTATAGAGAGCTCAGTGAATACCTACCAATAGGCAGGCATATCCCATATGTAAGGTTTTGGTGGTGGTCTCCTCTTTCAGGGAACCAGGGTTACGGTAAGTAACCTAACGATATGTTATTATTTGTTTATTTAGCAGACGCCTTTATCCAAGACGACTTATAGAGACTAGGGTGTGTGAACTATGCATCAGCTGCAGAGTCACTTACAACAGCGTCTCACCCGAAAGACGGAGCACAAGGAGGTTAAGTGAGTCAGTGGCTGAGGTGGGATTTTAAAATCCTCCCACAGAATTCTTTGTTTGTTTACTGACATTTTTCCTCGGTTCGTTACACATTCTCGCACACACACCCCTGCCTCTGGGCAGCTACCGTACCGTGTTGTGCCAGTGTCAGGTACTGACATGTCAGGGCACAGTATGGGCTTTTACAAAAAAACCATGTAAACAATGTGGCACGCTTTCATAAGTGACAGAACAATGCAGCACGGTGCTGCAGGTTTGTGGAAACAAGGTACCATATTAATATTCCCATTGTGTAAAAAAAAAAAAAGAAAAGCCCTTTAAGTTCCATACCCTCTGCACTCTTTGTGTGAAGAAGTGTCTCCTACCCATTAAGTCTATCTCCACTTAACTTGCAACTTGTTCTGGTTACTGTATCTGGGCTGTTGATAGAATTCACATTAATTAGTTGAATTAGTCCACACAGGATTAGGTATGACATCAGAACTGTCAGAGTTTCATTATGTATTTTATTATTGTGTTCTACACATACATCGTTTAAGAGCAACTTTCTGCGTCCTTTTTCAAATCCCATCCTATTTACTAGCTAGCTGATGTTTAAGCAAAGGTTTTAGCAATGTTCTAAAAGTGCTGAAGAATAAGACTTGCATCACCCTATAGAATTAACACATTTTGCTTCATAACGTTGAATGAAACCTGCTGAATAATGTTATGTTAACATATTGAACTACATACTGCTTTGTCTCAATCCTAACATTCTAGGTGATGGAAAACTTTTGGCCATAGCTGTACACAAGACCCTCCCCTGTTTAACAAAGCCTATTGAATTTTGGTTAGACACAGTTAAATGCATGTAAAAGATAATCAAGTTTAAAAAATATGGCAGAAAAAAAACAGGTTTTAGTGCAAAATAAATGTACATAAACTTTAGGAAGATATTGATTAGAAATCTAAAACATGGTACTTCAAACTATTAAAAAAAAGTATCAATTCAACACAAACAAACAAACAAAATGACACTATTTACATCAATAATAATAATGAATGCAAGTACTGTTTGGACTTTTCGCTTGCGAGCTTGATTTCATTCGCAGTGAAATCAAAGAGCCGTCAGAAGATGTCCACGCAGGCTGCTTCACAGAATGATAAGCTCACGCAGCATTCTATCCCCTAGAGAACCACTGGGTGGCGCATTTTCCTTTGGATTTACAAACATACATTGAATGATCCCCAGTATTGTTTCAAACTCTGACAATGCATATCAACCAATACTAACCCCTTCACGTTTCTTTTAATGTTTATTTAAACATCTATTATTTATTTTAGCTGTACAAAATCTTTGGTAAGATATTGTTAGTGGGGCTTGTGAAGCAAGAGTCCCCACTTTAAATCTTCGACATGCTGCTTCTTCTTCTTTGGCACGCTACTCCTCTTACATTGTTTAAGCTACAAACGCCGTTCAAACTTTAAAACCTGTAGACCGGTCTGGAATAGTGTGCTTGTAAACAACTTTTTGATATCTTTTATACTTTTTAAACTATTAAGCTTTTTGTCCTTTTTTTATCCAACTTCATTCACTTTAATGGGACTTTTTTCAACTTTCTAAAGCTCCCCATTGTTTAAAAACTCCTAGACTTCCAGCATTCTATTTACTGTAAAGGATGTAACTTTTGACATAAATCAGCTACTTTGACCACTTTCCCAACAAGTAAGACAAAAAGTTAGAGCATACAGAATCTTCCTCTACTTCTCTGCTATTCAAATCTGAAACCAAAACATAAATAGCTTTTACCAATCAAGAGGTACAGCTGTTTTAGTAACTGCATCAACTAAATTTTCTCTAACTTTTTGTAAACAACTGAAATTTTGACCAGTTTCCCAACAAGCTAGACAAAAAGTTAGAGCAAATGAAATCTTCCTCTACTTCTCAGCTATTCAAATCAGGAATGGCGTCTACCAATCAAGAGTTACAGCTGTTTTAGTAACCGCATCAATTTCTTTCAGTAGGCTACTTCCCACTGTTGAATTAACTGTCATAGAACTTTGAGAAATTTCAAATTCTAGCACATTCTAAGCATGAGACAATTAGTAAACAATGTGACTTTTGACACAAAATCAGCTACTTTGACCACTTTCCCAATAAAGCAAGCCCCACAACCTTACTTGTAAAGTTACCATCTAGTTTATATAATGTTATTTAAGAGGAAAAAATAGAATTTGTGAAACGCATGAAACCTGATGTATTGATCATGTATTGACGACAACTAGATTCAATAAAAAAAATGAATTGGAAAATAAAAATGAAATTTCACAGGGGTAAGACAATGAACCCCAGGCATACAAGCGATACATGATTGTAATCACACTATAAACCATTGATCTTCTTCATGGCTGTTAAACTTCAATATGGGCTTGGGCACGATACTTAGGACAGGTATAGTTCACCCCCTAGTTTTTGTAAGTCGCTTTGGATGCATCTGGTAAAGGATTAATTTAATAATAATAATAATAAATGCATGTTCACTTTAAATATGCTTTGATCTTTCTTATCTGGATTAGAACATTAGATTGATAAGACTTAAATAAGTTAGAACAAAAGTCTTTAAGAACATGCACACATATATATATATATATATATATATATATATATATATATATATATATATATATATATATATATATATATATCCATCCATTATAGCCCATATATTTGTCAATGCAAAAATTTGTGAAAATGTGTCATATACAATATTAATACACAAATTCCTTGTGTACATAACTGGCTTCCCTTCTGGGTCCGAGGTGTTTATATCAGTTCGTCGTACACGTCTTCTCCTGTACAGGTGTTGTGTGAGAGAGGACAGTAGAAGTCCTTTTGATTGTCCTGGTGACTGTCCTGGTACTCATTCGCTTTAGCATTCCCTCTCACATTTTGTCTGTAAGAAAGCAAAGCTGTAAGCAAGCATGCATGCTGTAGACTCCCGGTTAACATTGAAACCAGAATCAAGTTACGTTACATCTATGTTCCAAACGTGCCTGGATGTGCTGCAGCAGAATGTATTTGCAGGGGTAGCTGAAGATGCCCAACGAGATGCAGATCATTAATATCCAGTAAAAGACCGACACAGAGGTGTTTGTAAACCTTATCTTTTGGGGTCATGTTTTTTTAGCCTTAAAAGCGTGTCTACACTGTGATCTCCCCTGCTGTTTAGCAATGTCTAGGGGCCCAACTCAATTAAGGGTTAGGTTTAAAAAAGAAAAATGCATGCATTTTAATTTTGATTCTTCACTTACTTTACATTTTGTCGCTGATGTGCTATTGGCTGGAGCGCTGCTGTGTCTGAGGAAAAAAAAGGTTGAATGCAAATCATTATGTGATAGAGTACAAGAAACACAAGTTCAACAGGTGTAATCTATGTGTTCAATCAGGACAACACTTCGCTATTATTACTAGCTCCCAGTTGTTTGATAATCTCAAGGAATGCGGGTCCAGTCTCTGCTTGTTATTCCTATTCGTTTCCTGTCTCCCGTTACCTGCCTGAAACGCTGCGTTGCTCTACATTGTCCAGACACAGACGCATGATCACACATCCTGGGAGGTTTTCTAGCCTCAAGACTCACTTTTTTTGGGTGGGCTTGGTGGAGGTGTGGGCTTCCTCCTCAGAAGCAGGACTACAATTACAACCAGGGCGATCAGGGCACACAAGGATAAAGCCAGACTCGAATAGGATACTGCATGTGCCACTGCAACAGAAAGAAGACCAGCTATCAGCAGTGAAAACTGTATCATACGCTTTCATTTGATTTTGGATGACAAGCCTCGATGGAGATACCGATATCCAGAGTTAGCAATAGGAGAAAGCGTCAGGTATGATTGACACCCGATTTTCACTAACTTGATTTTCCTGATGCTTGGTCAGAAGTAAATTAGTTTTTTTTTTTTTTTCTACATTTCCCTTGCTATTATTTGCAATCATGTGGAGTTCCTTTAATTTTTCTCAAAACCAACCTTTACCTTTAATCCTAAGTACCGGAAATGAACAACCTTCCTCATTTATTCAAATCATGTGGCAAGAGGGGCTGACAGAGTCAAAAGGTTACAGAATGATTAAAAACACTATAAATAGTAATGAAAAAAAAATCAATTAAACAATTGACATTTGAAGCTGCCTACTCTTGAAGATTTAAGCTGCCTATTCCTGTGCATGTCTTACCAGGTCTGGGTACAATAAAGGCCTTCATTTTTGTGCTATTTAAGGTTATAACTTGTCCCAGGCAGGTGTTGTTGGCTTTGCAGCTGTACACACTGCTCTGCTCCGTGTGTGTCAGTTTCAGCTCCTGCTGCTGGTGTCTGAACTCGGAGTCCGGTTGCTCTCTATCCTCTGTGTATCGGTACCAGATCCAGTTGATGGGCGGGGAACCAGAATCTACCTGACATCGTAGAGTAAGAGTCTGTCCTTCAAAGACAAACAGCTGCTTGGGGATGGCCAGGATGGAGATATTAGTAATAGGGCCTGACGAGGAGAAAGCAATAAAAGGGATAGCGGTCTTAAAACAATGCCTTCCAAATGCAAGAGACAGGAACTGACATTCTCCTGTAAAACTAACATGTCCAGCTTGTTAACATTCATAGTAGTTTCCAGAGCAAGCGGAAAAGCAGTGGCTTTATTGTTCCCTGCAGAATCCCCATAGAAATGACACCACACATTAAAAAACACAGCTTCTGTCTGAATAACAGCCTTCATAAAATGTAAAACCCTTGAT